>NC_136766.1:33871495-34372988 GCF_947034865.1 Barbatula barbatula
AGAGAGAGAGAGAGAGAGAGAGAGAGAGAGAGAGAGAGAGACTGACCTGTAGGAGGTGGAGATGATGGTCAGTGTGTGAGAGCTGCTCCAGCTCACTGTCTCTCCACTTCAGCTCAGTGATCTCCTGCTCCAGATCTTTCATGAGATCTTCATCCTGTTTCTCTGCTGCTTTCTGCTGCTCGTCCATCATCTCCAGCAGCTCAGTCTGACATCTCTCAATGGATCTGATCAGAGCGCTGAAGACCTCAACACTAGCTGCTTTCTCCTCATCTGTGCTTCTCTGAAACAATCATGTTTTCATTCATCATCTTTATTTATAAGACAAACACTTCTTCTCTTCAACTTACTTTTCTGAGTTGTGCTGAGTGTTTGATGTCTTGAATCTTCTTGATTCTCTCCTGGATCATCTGCTGAACGTCTGTCTGTGTCTTCTTCAGTTGAGTCTATAGACAGACAGCAACACGCAGACACATTTGATCACAGGTAAACAGGTTATTAAATCATGTTTTAATGTTGTTATTGACTCAAACCTTCTTCTCTTCACTCATCTCCTCTAGAGGAACAGTGTTGTGAGACTTGTGGTCTCCTTCAGTACAAAACACACACAGACATGTCTGATCATCTCTACAGAAGAACTCCAGAGGTCTGTCATGTTTCTGACATATATAGTCCTTTATATTCTCCACAGGATCCATCAGTTTGTGTTTCTTTAAACTCATTTTCTCATGAAGTTTCAGGTGAGTTTCACAGTAAGATGTCTGACACATCAGGCAGGACTTCAGGGCTTTCAGCTTTCTCTCATCACAGATGTCACAGAGAACTTCAGATCTTCTCACACTGAACTTTTCTTTGTAGTGCAGCACAACCTGTCCGAGTGTTGTGTTGATCTGGAGATCTGGTCTTTTACTGAATGTTTCTTTACACATTGGACACGAGTAGATGTGACTGTTGTCCCAGCACTGTTTCAGACAGCTCCTGCAGAAGTTGTGTCCACATGGAGTGCTGACTGGATCACTGAACACATCCAGACACACAGGACACTGAAGCTCCTTCGTCAGAGAAACACTGGACGATGACAGAGCTGAGAAACAACCAGAAATCATGAACATTTATCACAGAGAGATGATATATTTCTGATTATGTAACGATACTGTAAATATAAAGGGTTTATTCATTTTGGGGGCTTGACTTACATGGAGGTTCACTCATACTGCTTCTCCATGTCCTTGTTTGTTTTGGTGATGTTGGTTCTGCCATTGCACGTCTTCTCTTTAAATCTTTTCAGATAACAGTAACAACAGAAATCACATTTTACAGCGTCACATCCGTCCCTTTCCAAACAGATCAAACAGCAAAAAACACAACAAAAGTTTTAATGTTAATATATAAACACATGTCATTGTTACACGTTCTTGTTTAATGTGAATTTCAGCGGCTGTTTTTCATTCTGTCTGTAGTTCACACACTTCCTGTTTCTTGAAGTCTTTTAGTAACTTGACACAATACCAACAAATAACTTCAGAAGAGCTCACAAGTTACAATGAAACAGACTACAATATGCTTATTAAAAATCTGTCAACATTTCAGTTCAGATTAAACTTGTTTAACTAATTTAACTCGTGTATTCATCTGGTTTAGTCTAATGTGCTCGAGTTAGACACACAAACTTGAAACAAAAGACCAACATTAGAAACTTCATAGAAATGTCTCACATATTTCATCATGTTACCTGCGAATAAGTATCAGCTGTGATCACGAACGTCTTTGAAAGTCTCAGATATCTTGTTTTTATAGAAACAAAGTGTTTACTTGATTGTTGTTTGTCTGTTTAGTTTCATTTTCACTGACAGGTCTCGCTCACCTGTGGTGATGTCATAGCTCCTCTTCACTTGTATGGAGCAGCCACTTACCCAGGAATCCTTGCAACGGCCAATCACAGAGCAGATGGGTGTCTTGGCACATTCTTATCACAAAGTGTCAATCATCCACTAGAATCGTTCTGTTGGACGTACACTACTGTTCAAAAGTCATTTATGTTCACCAAGCCCGGATCGATTGGATCCAAAATACAGTAAAAGAAGCCTGTTCTTTTATATAAGCCTGTTTTTAATAAATACTATATAGTTATGCATATTATGATCAAATATATTGTGTATTTTTTATTATATATTGCGAGACCCCACCCCACCAAAAAATGGGGGGACCCCCCAGATTCAATTCAATAAAGAAAAAGAAGAGAATATCACTTTTATGATTTGTCAAAGCAGGATGCATTACACCCTTGTGTGGTGAGGAAGGCGGGACGAGAGCCGTGACGCGGGGCCGGTGGCGTGAGTGATAAGTGGAAGCAGCTGTGCGCGCACCGGTCCCGCATCTTATCACGGAGGAGATTGGGAGCTTAAATGGATGTTCGGCAGGACTGTTGACGAGAGAGGACCGGGCCCGGACATATGTTTAGTGTGTGTATGTTTTATGGCCGGCAGTCGACCGTGAGGTGGCTGTCGGTCAGTTACGTTATTGTTTATTTAATTAAAGTTTTATTATTGAATGTTCGCCGGTTCCCGCCTCCTTCCTTCCCTTCTTACGAACTTTGCTACATTGGTGCCGAAACCCGGGAGGAAGGAGGGACATGCTGTCAGAGAGCCCTCGCTGCCGAGGGTGATCGCGGTGCTGAGGAGTTCGGGCAGCGCGGACGGGGGAAGTCCGCGAGTGGCTGCCCGAGGCGGTGGTGCTGGATCAAGAAGTCGGATGGGACGAGGACCTCGCTGCCGTGCTCCTGGGTCGAGGTGGGGTGGCTGCCGTCCAGGAGGGAGCCAAGGCCCGTTCGCCGTGGGCCGAGCCTGCTGCCAGCCGCCATGATGGGGAGGAGCAGGGAACGGAAGACCAGCTGCCCTCAGCTGGAGGGCCATCGCCGGCCGCCAGGGGGCGGAGGAGGATCGAGCCGTCCACCGAGCGTCCAGTACCATCGCATGGCACTGCGAGGAAGAGTTTCTCGGCTGGCTGAGGACCGAGCGACAGCATGTCAGGGAACCGGACAATTTTTTTTTCTTTTCCTCTCTCCCCTCTCTCGTCCCTGTCGCTCCGGGGGCTCCCGTCTCCGTTCTTTCGTCTCGCCGGTGCATACCCCCAGGCGCCGCGGACTCCGAGACTGGCTCCCCGGGGGGGGAGTAGGTACAGTCTCGGTGGTGCCCCCCGGCCTGTAAGGGGTGATGGGGGTATGTGGTGAGGAAGGCGGGACGAGAGCCGTGACGCGGGGCCGGTGGCGTGAGTGATAAGTGGAAGCAGCTGTGCGCGCACCGGTCCCGCATCTTATCACGGAGGAGATTGGGAGCTTAAATGGATGTTCGGCAGGACTGTTGACGAGAGAGGACCGGGCCCGGACATATGTTTAGTGTGTGTATGTTTTATGGCCGGCAGTCGACCGTGAGGTGGCTGTCGGTCAGTTACGTTATTGTTTATTTAATTAAATTTTTATTATTGAATGTTCGCCGGTTCCCGCCTCCTTCCTTCCCTTCTTACGAACTTTGCTACACCTTGGAAACAGGTTCATTATGTGATAGGATGTTATAGGATGAGATGGGTCCAAAGGTAACTCTATTATTTTTTTAACTGTTTACTTTAATATTATTGAAGGGGGAGTGCACTTATAGAAAACAGATCAGAGACAGAAACAATGACTTTCACTTAAACCGCATGTAAAACTTTAAATCAATTACTCTTTTTCTGTGAAGCGTGACAAATACAATGATAAAAATATTGATATTTGAGACATGTAAACCATGATAGAATGTCAATATCAGATAGTGATACAAATCTTAATCTTCCCAGTATTTATTGCGCAACCGATTATATTATTTCCGTATGCAGCCGTATGCAGTGTCTATTGCTTCATAATGCGGCCTCATTATCGTTTAATTAAAAGTTTATTAGAACTGAATTAAAATGTCATGGCTAGTCCTTAAAGGCCAAACCAGTGAGACATATCTCATTACAAAAAGAACAAAGAGTCATATTCAGGTTTTGAAAGACAAAAGGGCAATGTGTCATTTTTGAAAAAGCATCACCGTGGTATTTCCTGCAGATGGCACAAGAGGCACAAGTATCGCAATGAATACAAGAATCCACCTCCACTGTCAAAATCACACGGTCAAGATTCATGATTCATGATTCTTCTACAGTCATTCGTCTAGATTGAATATTTGAGATCCTGTAACTTTAAAGTTTGCTAGTCAGATCGACAAAAACATGTCTCATTTATGTCACATTTTTATTAATAGACAGAGGTGTTATAGAAGTTGAAATATGTATACACAGAAGATTAAGACAAATTTTAAGGAAAAATAAAGGAAAAAAGTTGGTGCACTATAAAATGATTTTGTTATAAAACGTTAGATGATTCTTAGAAATCATTGACAAAAGTTATGGAAAAGATTATTGATTTTTTGCCTTCATGCTGATGATGGTCATTTGAACTCAGTATCGTCTTGGGAGGCCTTTAGGTCTGTAGCGGTTTGGGTCGCCGCCGTTTCTCCCCCAGCGATTGGCCTCCTGGTCAGCTGCAGAATCTTGACCTCGGCCAATGGAGCGTTGGATTGCTTCTCTTCCGTTACTGCAAACATCACAACAGAGAACATCTCTCTTCAGATGTCCAGCAACATCTCCACTTCAAAAATATAAATGTTCGCACCTATTCTGACTGCAAATCAGACTGCTTTTTCTTTAAATCTTTGTTGTAATACTCATTCTCATGTTCATGCACCTGATCACCGCGGCCGCCCATCTTCCTCCCGAGCCTCTTTGAGCTGCGTCAAAGTTCCCACGCGCATGAAAATACTTGTCTGAATTCTTCCAATTGGCCTCCTTCATATCACTGTAAGCACGCCACATGTCCTTTGCACCTACAAAAAGACCATGAACCCAGTGAATATGCGCCATGAATTGACCTCAGTCCTATTTTTGTGAAACCAAGGTAAACGGAATAACAAAGAGGACTGGAACTGACCTCCAGCGGCTTGTCCGGGGAAATGGTACCACTGTGCCCGGACCCCGACCACCATAACCAACACCAGCGCGGCAAGAATGAGCTTCATGTTTGTAAATCTGAACATTTACAAATGCAGACAATCCAGATTAAAGTATCTCACCGCTTTAAAAATAAACATTCAAATGTTAACAGCACAAATAACAACAGTTCACAATCTAATAGATGGGATCAATCATAAAGCTTTTAGAGCAATGGTCGGCTAGTTGGTCTCACCTCTCCTGTCGTCCAGATTTGGGGAGTTATCCAGAAACCGGAAACATTATATAGACCCCGGATAAGGTAGGAAATGGAAATTTTACCCACTGCCACGTGTGAGATTGATCCAGGGAAAATGTGATGTGGTTAAAGATGGGATAGTCCTGTTTTGCGCAACACTTTCTGGGAAGGTCAATACGCATTTGTGCCACCATTTGATTATCTAAGTCCAAGCTTAATAAAATTATACCAAGTGAACAAAACACACTCAAAGGGATTCCAAAACCTTTATTAAAATGTCGCAATAGGGATGGGAATGTTGCTCATAAACCAGTTTGTGTGTATCATTTCCAAGTTTAGGAAACACAGACGTTCATATTTTTTAAGTCATGATTTAAACAAATTTATTAAACTGACATTTAGGACTAGACTTTAGTTAAATTAGGACATTTAAAGGTCCAGAGTCTTTCTGTTTGACCACATCCTCAAATCCATGTTTTGTTGCTATCGCAATTGTTGCAATATTTTTAATTGTTACTTTGCAAGATTTTGCTCTGAACATAATGTTCTCAGGACTGAACGTGATTCATCGTGTGCCGCTTTATCTCTGCTCCTGTTTTGTCTATTCCAGATCCTGCCCGGCAGTTTATCGTCGAGGTTGACGCCTCTGATGTCGGTGTAGGCGCAATTCTGTCTCAGCGTTCAGCCCAGGATGGGGAGGTTCATCCTTCCGCCTATCTCTCCCATCGACTCAGCCGGGCAGAGTGCACCTACGACATCGGCAACAGGGAGCTGCTGGCGGTCAAATTGGCTCTGGAGGAGTGGTGCCACTGGTTGGAGGGAGCAGCGCAGCCCTTCCTGGTCTGAACGGACCACAAGAGCCAGGAGGTTAAGTGCTCGACAGGCCCTTCGGGCGCTTTTTTTTTGGTCGTCTTGACTTCACCCTCTCGTTCCGGCCCGGATCTAAGAACATCAAACCCGATGCTCTTTCCCGCTTATTCACTGGCTCGAGGGATAGACTGTCAGGGATAGACATCCTTCCCACAGGAGTGGTGGTCGGAGCTATCACTTGGGAGATCGAGCAGCAGGTTAAGGAGGCCGGCCGAGGGGTGCAAGTGCCCAGCGGGTAACGAGGTGAGCCTCCTCCCAGACCGCCTGGGGGGGGGCTAATGTCAGTACCTTGGTGAGCACGTGTCTGTGTTGTCTTTGTGGTTAGTTTAGTTATGTGTCAACTCTAGTTGGTTATGCACCATATGCTACTGCAGTCATTTATCAGTATTCCAGTCTAGCAAAGTCTTGTACAGTAACTTAGTCTTGTCTTGTCTTGTACAGTAACTTAGTCTTGTCTTGTTGTTTGGATTCCCTTTTCGTGGAACACTTCTTACCTTAGGATTATTTGCCCTTCCAGTTGTCCCACCCCCTTATCTAGAGGAGTCTGCACCTCTTATGCTTCAACATAGTCGACCGTGCCGCCTCTACTCCTGCTGGGACCAGGAAGCCACACCATCTGCCAAACAGTGGGATACCTCTATCTCTGTCTGTGGATACTCGTCTCCTCACCACCACCGAGCCTGTCTTCATCCAGTCACTGGTGCTGCCGTACACTGGGTTTCCCAGTTGGCCCTGCAGCCAGAACCGAAGACATTGACTCCAGGCGGACATCTGCCACAGGATCCCACATTGACTTTCTGTCCACCTACCTCAAATAAATTATTATTTTCACCCGCTATTGAATCCGAGTGTTTCTACCCTGACAAAAGGTTTCTGGGTTAAAAAATCATCTGCCTTTGAAGACACAACTTTTTTATTCAGTTGTAATAAACTTTGACTTTTTACTTACTTATTATTAAGCAACGTTAAGCATTAAACACAGCTGGAAATAATAATATTTGTTAAATAAAATACTGGGAGGATCACAAAGATCAATATTTGTATCACTGTCAGACAGGCTACTGATTGACATGACACAAAAAACAATATTTGTATCATTATCTGACATATGATATTAAATGTTATTCTGTCACCAATCACGTGGCTGTGTTAACAATGCTTCAGAGTTGTTCTGACAATGGGATGCACATGTAAAAAAGAAAATTTGTATTTTTGTTATATGCCTTCATAATATAAGCAGATATGTTTTTACTACATTGGAAACAAATATTTAAAGCATTTTAACATGGGTTTAACATAGAATCATTGTCTTGTTTTGATCAGTTTGGCTTAAAATAAATTAAAAGTCGCTTAAAGACTCAATTCTAAGATAAAGTTTCATTTCAACTGTTAATATTACTGTGATTCAATTCTCTGACATGGCCTTTTTCCATCAATATTACCATTTTATTATTAGTCAGGTCAGGTCCGAGTCGATCTTCCAGAGTCAGGTCAGGTCCGAGTCGATCTTCCAGAGTCAGGTCAGGTCAGGTCCGAGTCGATCTTCCAGAGTCAGGTCAGGTCCGAGTCGATCTTCCAGAGTCAGGTCAGGTCCTATCACAGCCTGCACAGCCTGCTCTGCCCGGTTCCGCCTCCGCCCCACCTCCCTCCTGGACAGTTTTAGCAGTGTCTGGAATCTGCTCCTTAAAGGGGGGGCTATGTAACGGTCACCAGCTGGAGTGCCCTTGAGAACTACCAGAGGGCACTCCACATCAGACTTTTCACTCACTCACAAACTACATTTCCTATAACTCACTACCCGGACTCATTAGCACTGATTGCACACACACCTGCATATCATTCACATACACACATATACACCACTTCCACACACCCATTCATTGCGAAGTGTTGTTTTGTTTTTACTGCATTTCTGAGCGTTTCCCTGGTTCCTTGTCTTTTGGTTTTTGGATTTCTTGCCTGGTTCCCTGATTACTCTTTTGCCTCTGGTCCCTGCCTGTTTCGTTTGTTTCTTTGTTTGGACTGCCTGTCTGTGTATGACCCTTGCCTGTTATTTGGATTACGCCTTTGGATTGCCCTCTAATAAAGCTGCAATTGGATCTCACCTTCAAGTCTCAGAGCTGTTTGTGACAACATCATAGACTAAAGATTTCCTTCTGTAATCCCCGACGGTTACAGTCAAAACTATTCAACGATCTCCTCTAGTGCGGATGATTGTTATTTTGGCTCCGTATCGTCGTGGAAGGCCTATAGGTCTTTTATTTTATTAACAACATTTATGGAGTTCACATGTGTTCTGGATATTTAGGCTGCTTTATGATAAAAAACTAAAGCAAAAACAGTCACATCTTTGAACATCTTTAGTTTCGTTGTTTTTTTGTGTGGAATTTGCAGAAATGTTTTTCTTGTCATACTGTATATTAATAATAATTTAATTGATCATCTCAAAATGAGACCTCAAGAAGCGGCTTGGTATAAATATTAACAACTCTTATTGGCTGATTTTCCTTCATGATTCAATCATTCGTTTTTAAACGCATTAAAAAGTGTAATGACATATTGTAAATGTATTCAAAGTGTTAAATATTCCAAAATGTTTTACATTTATCAATTAAAAATGTTTACATGAAAGTCAAGACTGTAAACTTTTGACTGAACGAACTAAAATTCAGACACCTTGTCCCAACGTTCTTTTCTATCTCTGTTCGCAGCCCTTTTGTCTCAATGTGCATCTTCTAAAGGTATTGTCACGGTAGCATCACGATGATGTGCCATTGGAACTAATTCCAATGGACAAATTTCATTGATACAGCAGTCTTTAAAAAGGGAAATATTAGACTTATTATTAGGTTATTAGGTCCTGTGTGTTTTCATATGTGTCTCCAATTGATCTCGGCTGACAGCGCTATGGGAACATTCTTATTGTCAGAAGAGTGGAACCAACAGGATCTTATAGCGTGAGTTTGGTAGGCAGTTGAATAAACCGATCTTGATCTATATCGTTACAGCTTAGAAAATTGTACTGCATTAAAAATAAAAAAATTCTTATAATAAAAATATGTCTTATAATAAATACAAATCTGTTGTAAAACAGGGAATTCAGCAGGATTCGAAAACAGCAGCTTGGAATCGATCCTTGCGATTCTCAAACCAGGAATTGGAATCGGCTCCAAAGAAATCTGAATCGAACAGCCCTAATAATCAGAGACAATTGTAGAAATATATTCAGTTGTAGATTATATTTGTGTCACAAAATTAATCATATGATGTAGACAATTCAATTCAATTTGTAATTTTTTCAGATTTTGAGAGATAATTTTGAGGGCGATATTGTCCACGGATATTTCAAATTCCACAAAACTTTTGATTCTATGTATGAAATTGAGGGTGAAGTTCAAGTGCACATCAGTGTGACAGACTGTGTTAGGTAAAATTCAGGAATCCACGTGTAAGCTTTCATTTCTTTCTGCGTGAGGTCCCTTGCAAAACATGAACTTTCACTGCATCAAAACCTTTGCAACTTTTGAAGCATTATAGTTCATCAACAGTTCAAAAATATATACTGTGATAAACTAATGCTGAAATGTTGATGTAGTACTTTGAAGCAGAAATACTATATTGGGATTGATTTCATTGGTGGTCATTACTGAAAAACCAAGTCAACTTTATATACATAGCGCTTACAATTTTCATTGTTACAAAGCAGAAGTACGTGAAACATACTGACTATAAACAAAACATTAAAGTTAAACAAGATAAAACAATAAAAACACACACACCCACATGCACAGAATAACAAATACACATATTAATTGGTTACACGATTCTGCCACAAAGTAATATAAATACAATACATGTGAGCAAAAATTGCCCTTTTACTAGAAAAGTTTAGTTATAGATTTACATAACTTTCTTATTACATAAAGGTCAAAACCCAGTAGATTTTACTTTTTAGTTTCAGGAGTAACATTTGCTTTACAAAATTGCGAATTGACAATGATCAGTGGGGCATAATTTTTACCCTTATCATTAGAACATGGACTGAAGTATGGCAAGAGTTTCTCAGTGAAAGTTTGACCAGTGAAAGAGTAGATATGAGATCTGTTCTCCACATCATAAAAACAGACCAGACCCTCCTCATAATCCACAAACACCCCCACCTTCTGTGGACTCACTCTCAGAGACAGAGAGACAAGGGGACCAGCACAGGCTTTATAATTCTTCCCATCTCTCAGAATCACAGTCCAGAATCCATTCTGAGGAGTCAATGTGATCTTTCCTTTCCTGTTAATAGATTCTCTGACCACTCCTAAATCCCATTTAGTTTTTCCCTTCACCTGAACCTCAAAATAAAATCTCCCTGAAGAGAATCCCTCTTTACCCAGAACACATCTACACAGATCAAATCTCTCTGGATTATCTGGGAGTTCATGTCTGATGTCTACATCTCTCACTTGTTTTCCATCTTCAGACAGGATGAGTTTTGGATGAGCTGTATCAGGATCCAGAGTCACATCCACTGAGAGATCAGAGAATATGAATCAATATAAAGATGTTGATGTGTTTATAATTGTAGAGGTGAGTATGTGAGTGTAAAGTATTATTGAGAACAGTGAAGATCACAGATTGTACCTGAAAACTGCTGCATCCTCCTCAACACTGTCAACACAAATAACAATAAACATCATCAAGAGATTATATAAGAAACATAAAACCATCGATGGGTAAGAAGGATTCTATGAATTTATTTTCACCAACCAGTTTGAGTGAGTTTGTCATCTAGAGTCTCCTGCAGTTGAGTCAGAGCTCTCCTCAGAGTCTCCACACTCACATCAGTCTTCATACTGATCTCAGACCAGTTCTTAGTTTGTGGAGGTGTGTACAGGGATGAGTCGATCTATAGCAGAAGAGAGAAGAAATCACTCAGCACGAGAGAGAGAGAGAGAGAGAGAGAGAGAGAGAGAGAGAGAGAGAGATTAAAAAAAAGAAAAAACTTTATTACAATTTTCCGCATAAAACACTTTCAACAAGTGTTCACAAGTCAACCTTTATCACTTTACATCTACCTTTCTTTTAAACCACAAGGAAAACAAAACAAAACAAATCCTTTTTTATACTAATGAAAGAGAAAAGAATATTTTTCCATCAATAACAGAGCACAGAGCCCCATTCTTACACCATTTCATTTCAAATGTGAGAACATCATCCATGGATGTATAGAAATGGAAATCAATGAGTATTCTGGATTTTACCTTGGGTTAAAAACAGAGTATTAATATCTTGATCTACACCTTGTTCTATCTCATATAGATTGCTAACTTTGCTTGACCTATAATAAAATTTAAACACTGACACATAAATCTCTTTCTTCTAACATATTTAAAACCAACAATAAAAATACCAATAGAAAAAGATTCATTAAAGCTATCAAATAAATTGTGTAACAAATCAAACAATCTTTTCAGTCTAAAACAGTCCATATAAGCATGAAAAACAGTTTCTCGCTTCAAACAAAAAAGGCATTCTGCAGTAACATCAGAATTTAAAACTGAAATAAAAGCATTGACTGCTAATGCACCATGTAAAAGTCTCCACTGTATGTCCCCAACTCTTTAACTTAAAGGTGGCTTATACAATGATCTCCATTCTATTTTCTCATCATCACACAATTTTAAAACATCACGCCATGGTGTATCAACCCTTTTATCAAGCGTTTTTCTGTTAAAAACAAGAACACAAGCTTTATAAAAAGATTTACTAGTACTTGAAAAAAAATTAAGACACAGGGATTTTCCAGAGCTTAGAAACTTTCCTGAAACATCATCTAAAACAGGTAAAAGAAAGAAATCTGATAAAACATCTCTTTCATTAGGCACATTTTTGCCTTCACAGTAGTCCAATAAAAGTTTCAGTTCATCAGGAGTGAGTCTTTCTTTCCATCTTTCTAATAAGTGAAACACAAATCTTCTTGACCTAATCTTCAGACTCATAGCAACTCTTTCCACATCTCCAAAAACTGGTCCAAATAAATTAACTAGACTCCCCATTGTACATATTTTGGAAGCCACAAGTGTTTCAGTTAGTCCAGGAAATGTACAGTCACTGTGCGTTAAGTCAAAGCATGCTCCATGTATTAGTGGTTCTTCAAGGAGCCAGTAAAGAGATTCAAAATGTCCTTCCCTTTGTACTTTGAACATGTTCCACACTCTAAAAAGATTCTGATAAAAAATAGGCATTCCATTGATGTTCAGTTTCGACAGGACCATAAAAAAGAGATTTCTATCCAATTTCAAATTTCCAAGATTTTGTAGTATTTTACACGCAACTACTTTCCAGCTTGAAGTTACTGATCCACTAAGAAGTCTTTGCAAAAATTGTAAACGGAAAGCTGCTGTTCTACTTCGAAGATGTACCAATCCTTGACCTCCTTCTTCTATGGGTAGAAACAATATACTCTGAGGAACCCAGTGTAACTTGTCCCAGAAAAAATCAACTAAAATCGCTTGAATCTCTGCCAACCAGCGCAAAGGAGGATCTATACAGGTTAATTTATGCCATAAAGATGAAGCTATTAAATTATTTATAACTAAGGTTCGACCTCTATATGACATATTTGGGATTAACCACTTCCATTTCTCAAGTCGACCTTTTACTTTCTCGATAACTCCTTCCCAATTTTTTTGTACAGTTGCTTCATCTCCTAGAAAGACTCACAGATATTTAAACCCTCCTTTCTTCCATACTAAACCAGGGGGAAAGGAAAAACACCATCTTTTCCAATCCCCTATTAGTAGCGCTTCACTTTTTTCCCAATTAGTTTTAGCAGAAGACCGTTTTTTAAAATCCTCAAGTACACTCATTAAAACCTTTACATCACTCTGTTGGCTAACAAACACTAAGACATCATCAGCATATGCAGAGAGACTTATAGTTTTTCCCAGCATTGGCACATTAAAACCTTGTACATTTTATCTTAATTGTTCTAAAAAAGGTTCAATTGCTAATGAATATAACATTCCAGAAAGCGGGCATCCCTGCCTCACACCTCTAAGAACTTTAAAAGGAGTGCTTAAGCCACCATTAATTTTGAGTATGCTCTCAACATCACTGTACAAAACTTGAATTTTATCTATAAAACTTTTACTAAAACCAAAAGCTTTTAGCGTTTCCCATAGGTACATATGTTCAACCCTGTCGAATGCTTTTTCTTGGTCTAGCGAAATTAATCCAATGTCACTATTTGATAACCTAGAGACATCATAGATATCCCTAATAAGGGAGATATTCTCAAAAATAGACCTTTTGGGGACACAGTAGGTTTGGTCCGGATGGATCACCTCATTCATGACTTTTGATAATCTGTTTGTTAAAATCTTGGAAAGAAGTTTATAATCACTGCACAGAAGTGAAACAGGTCTCCAGTTTTTTATCTCTGTGAGGTCTCCTTTTTTGGGAAGGAGGGTTAGGACCGCTCTCCGGCAACTCAAAGGTAGAAGACCTTCGTCCAAACTACCATTGAGTACTTCTAAGAGATCCTCTCCCAAAATATCCCAAAAACATTTATAGAAGTCTATTGGTATGCCATCAATTCCAGGCACTCTTCCTGATTCCATGCTCTGAACAGCCTTATGCAGTTCTCCCAGGTTGAGCACCCCTGAAATCTCTGCATTAGCTTCATCAGACACCTGTGGTTAATCCTTGAAGAATACACTCTCGCTGATTTTGTCTGGTCCTAATTCACTTCTGTACAGTTTCTCATAAAAACCAATTGCCCTCCTCCTAATAGCTACAGGGTTGGACAACAGAAAACCTTCATCAGATCTCAAAGCGTGAATTATTCTCTTTTGTCCATTTTTCCTTTCATGATTAAAGAAATACTTTGAAGGTGCATCCATCTGGTCAAGATTTTAACCCCTAATAATTCTGCCAATTGATTCTTTTTTTTTGGAAAGAATTTTTAAAAAACCTTGTTTTGATTCTGCCAATTCCTGTATCTTAATTATATCAGTCTCTAAGTGTTTCATTAACTGATTTAAAACTTTAGTGCTGTTGTGAGCATACTGCTGACAATACTGTTTAATCTGTATTTTTCCAAAATCCCACCATTTTTGCACTGATTGGAAAGATGCTTTTTTTGATCTGTGATCAGCCCAAAACAGTTTAAAAGTGCTTATAAAATCCTTGTTTTCTAACAAAGTTAAATTAAAATGCCAATAAGCACTTTTAGGCTTGACAGAATTCAATATAAAAGAACACTGTACTATACAATGGTCCGAAAGACCAACAGGAAAAATACAACAATTTTTAAAAATACCAGCATGATGCTTAAACACATAAAATCTATCCAATCGTGCCAGAGATAAAACATTATCACGTGCATGTGACCAAGTGTATTGTCTCTTATCCTCATGGAAAGACCTCCATACATTAATTATTTGAATGAGACGTTTTCTTGAAAGCATATGGGGTTCGATATGATTCCTGTCACAATTACTCACTGTACAATTAAAATCACCTCCCAAAAATAAATAATAATCATTGGAGACAATTTTGTAAAACAGAACATAGTGTATCTAAAAAAACAACATCCTATCAATGGTTGAGTTGGGGACATACACACAAATAAAGACAAAATTATAATTGTCCACTTGTGCCCTCACTTTTAAAAGTCTACCCTTCAAAAACTCCTCAACTTGGTATGAGATCGGATTAAAGGTTCTTGCAAACAAAATTGCTACTCCTCCACTTAACGTGGTATTGTGGCTAAGAAAAGATAACCCTTCCCATTCCTTCATCCAATCATTTACATTGTTCACATCACTATGCGTTTCTTGAATCAAAGTAACAGCTATTTTTTTCTGCTTAATAATCTCATACAGCTCAGCTCTTTTTCTATGATCTCTAGCACCATTAATGTTCAAGGAGGCAATCTGCACTTCCGCCATACTGAAATAAATAAACAAACAAAAAAAACCAAGCAAACCCAAAATACTTATATTCTTAATCCTCATTTTCATTTAACTCTATGCCAACCTTCCTCACAATTTTTTTCAAACGGTAAAATTCCTTGTTTGAAAGGCACCCCTCTGCTATAAGACTTTTGGCTTTGTCATAAAACTGCTTTAGATCAGTGAAATATTCCTTTACAATCACACCTCTTTTGTTTTTTGTGATACTAAGAAACCGCTTTATTTCTTCAGCATCATAGCTTCTGCTTATACCTTCAGTCTGAGACAACACTACACTTGAATCAGACATTTCACTTTCACTTTCTGACTCTTCCTGTTCTTCAAACGCTTCTCCTTTTTAAAAACACTTTGCACTACTGATCCTTTCTACATTTTTCCTTTTTGTCGGTACTTTGAACATCTTATTTTCCGCTTCTGTCTCAGGCACAGCTTCTTCCCTCATGTTTTCTACTTCACAGTTCAACAATTTAGTTTCAGCATTTAGGGCAGTTTCTGAAATATTCCTACCTTCACCAGCTTCTACAGGCCCCACAACAGATGTTCCTTCCCCAGCAAGTTTGTCTACGATCAGCACTGCTTCGGCCAGACCGACCTCAGAGGATTTTACAGTAGGCCCATCTTTCTCATTTGCAACACTATCCTTACTGCCTCCAGCTGCATTACTCTTGTCAGGGCATGAACGGATTAAGTGCCCTGATTTATTGCATCCGAAGCATTTCATTTTATCAGTGGTTATAAACACTACATATTCAAAATCATCCACACAGAAATTTAGTGCCAAATCAAGTTCAGCGTCATCTTTGATTACCATGAAAGCAAATCTCCTAAATGAGACAATATGTTTCAATAAAGGAGACTCGCACCCGATCGTAATCTTTCTAATCGGCGAGACCAACTTTCCATAACGTGAAAGCGCCTGTGTCACAATATCATCACTAAGAAAAGGAGGGATATTGGATATTGTGACTTTCTTTGATGGTAAAATAAGAGGCAAAACAGGTGTCAGTATTTCGTCAATGATTATACCTCGCGCAACCACCTCGTTTGCTCTTTCCACTGTATTAAAAAAAATCACGGTCGGGTTATTCATTCTGGATGCAGAGAGAATATTTTGATGGTCAACAACTTCTCCGACACCCAGACAGCAAGCCTCCACACTCGCCACGGATACTATCTTAACTCCGTGACGCCGTGTGAGGAGATCAAGCCCATTCCCACCCTGAGCTGCCATGCTTCAAAAGAAAGCAGGCAGCACGAACAAAACAAACACACTACAATAAACAATATAAATAAACACAAACTACAGATAAGAAAAAAGAAGAAAAAAAAAGGAATCACAAAAGAAACAAATACACACGCTCACACTCGCTAAGCTTTAGCACATGCTCCACAAACGCCCACCCACGCATGTGCACGGGAGAGAGAGAGAGAGAGAGAGAGAGAATGAGAGAGAGAGAGAGAGAGAGAGAGAGAGAGAGAGAGAGAGAGAGAGAGAATTTGAATTTTGAAAAAACTTTATTTTCAATTTTTACAGTCTCTCTTCACAGAGATTTTTCCTTTTTTTCCTTCAAAACTCTCTACACAATAAACCATCACGCAGGACATTAGAACCTCAAACAGTTAGACATAAAAAAAACAAATCACTTTCACAGACTGCACACAAAGCACCATGACTGCACCATCTCAATTCAAAAGTTGAAAGATCACTCATAGTTTTATAAAACCGATAATCAATCAAGACTCTAGATTTGATCGCAGCTAAAAAACACACGTTCACATCGTCGCTACCCTTTTGTTCCACTCTGTTTTTCCTGCTGATATAAATAGCCATTTTTGCTTGCCCTAGAATGAAATTCAATAATTGACAGGTAAAGCGTTTTCCCCGAAAGTACTTAAAACCCAAAAGGAAAGTCTCAATACAAAAAGTTTCATCAAACCTACAAAACAATTCTTCTAATCTCATAAAAAAAAGGTTTTAATCTAAAACAATGCATGAAAGCATGAAAAACAGTCTCCCTTTGAGGACAGAAAGGGCAAGCAGAATTAACTTCTGGATTCAACACTGAAATAAAAGAATTGACAGCAATGGCACCATGAAGAATTCTCCATTGTATATCCCCAAACCTTTTTGACAATGGTGGCTTATATAATGAACTCCATTCAGGTTTTACATCATTCCTCAGTTTAAAAACCGGACGCCATGGTGTGTCTACTCTCTTTTCTAACATTTTCTTATTAAGAACCAACACACAGGCTCTATACAGTTTTTTCCCCTCACTTGAAAAGAAATCTAACAACAAAGATTCACCTGATTTCAGCAAAAAACCTGTACCCTCTTCCAGATTGGGTTGAATAATCAAAAAAGGAAAGGGGTCCTCAACATCAGGAGAACAAACCCCTGTCGAAAAGTCCCTTAACAAATGTTCTTCCTCAACTGTAAAACATGATTTAAGTTTTACCAGAAACCTAGATAATACACGAACAGATCTGATTCCTAAATGTTTAGATACGGCATCCACATTCTCAAATTGAGGCCCGGATAATGTCAACAAGTGTCCCAAAGTGAAGACCTTGGATTGCAGGAAGATGGTGCTGAATCCCGGCAAATAGCAGTAAGTAGCAATGTCCAAACGGGCCCCAAGTATCAGTGGTTCCTGCAAAAGCCAGTGGAGAGAGTACGAGTTCTCAATCTTGTGCACACGAAAAACACTCCACACCTTAAAAAGATTCCGATAGAAAGCAGGCAGTTCCGATACATCCAATTTGGTTGGATCCATTAAAAAAAGGGGTTTATCCAGTCCGAAACCCCCAATAGTATGCAAAATAGTGCAACTCACAGCACGCCAACTAAAATCTGTAGAACCATCAAGCAATCTTTTTACAAACTGTAACCGAAAAGCCATTCTACCTTGTAAATTAATCAAACCTTGCCCGCCTTCATCTTTGGGGAGGTATAAAACACTCTGTGGGACCCAGTGCAGTTTGTCCCAAAAGAAATTCACCAGAGCTGCCATGCCAATCTATGCCAAAGTGAAGATGCCACTAAGTTGTTGACAATGAGAGTTCGCCCCCTATAGGACATATTCGGTAATAACCATTTCCACTTATCCAAGCGCCCTTTAATTTTTTCCATCAAACCCTCCCAATTTTTTTGTAGCACACTGTCATCCCCTAAATAAACTCCTAGATATTTTATACCCCCATTTCCCCAACACAACCCATCAGGAAGGCAAGGTTTACCATCGGCCCATTGTCCTAACAATAGAGCATCACTTTTTTTCCAATTAACCTTTGCAGAAGACAACAGTCTAAATTCTTCAATTAAATTAAATAAAATCTGCACATCACTTTGTCTGTTAATCATGATCATAATATCATCGGCATAAACTGACACACAAATCTTTTTCTTACAAATTGGTAAAAACAAACCACTTAATTGACCTCTTATCTGTTGAAGTAACGGCTCAATTGCCAATGAATACAACATTCCAGACAAGGAGCAACCTTGTCTGATACCCCTGAGAACCTGAAAAGGAGCACATAAGCCACCATTTATTTTCAGCATACTCTCAACGCCACAATAGAGTACCCTAATCATGTCTACAAAGTTTTTACTAAACCCAAAAGCTGTCAAAGCACTCCATAAATATGAGTGCTCAACTCGGGCAAACGCCTTCTCCTGATCCAGAGATAACAAGCCACAGTCCAAGTTTAACAATTTAGAGACATAAAAAATATCTCGAATTAAAGAAATATTATCAACTATAGATCTACCAGGGACACAGTACGTCTGGTCCGGATGGATAACCTGATCCAACACTTCAGCCAATCTGTTCCCCAATGCCTTAGAAAGTATTTTATAGTCAGTGCAGAGAAGCGAGACAGGACGCCAGTTCTTTATATCTGTGAGGTCCCCTTTTTTTGGAATAAGAGTGATCACCGCTCTTCGGCAACTCAACGGCAACCCGCCCTCCGACAGGCTGTCCTTCAGTACCTCCAGCAGATCTACACCCATTTCCAACCAAAAGGCCTTATAGAAGTCAACTGGGAGGCCATCCATTCCTGGTGCCCTCCCGGACTCCATGCTTTGGAGGGCCTTATAAAGCTCTTCCAGGGTCAACACCCCTTCAAGATCATTATTGGCCTCCTCTGAAACCTTTGGTAGACTGTCAAGGAAAACATTGTCCCCATGACATTCTGACTTTAGCTCGCTCCTATACAGATTTTTATAAAAATTAACTGCTCTTCCCCGAATACCAGCAGGATCTGACAATAATACTCCATCTTCGGAGCGCAATCCATGAATAAGCCGCTTCTGACCATTCATTTTTTCCAGATTGAAAAAGTATTGGGACGGTGCATCCATCTGATCAATGCTTTGAAAGCGTGAACGGACCAGAGCCCCCTGTATTTTATGCCCCAGTAGATCAGCTAACTGAGCTTTCTTCTTTGAACAGGCTTGTAAATAATGAATCTCGCCAGTAAATTGTGCTAAATTTTGCAATTCAATTATCTCCCCCTCCAAAAGCTCTAAAGAACGCGTCAACTCCTTAGTAACGTTGTGAGTATACTGTTGAGAAAACTGTCTTATTTGTATCTTGCCAACATCCCACCACTGTTGCAATGAATAAAAAGAAGACTTCTTTGTTCTATGAACCTCCCAGAAGTACTTAAATGATTCCTTAAAAAAACATCACTTAACAGATTAGTATTAAAAATGCCAGTATGCGCTTTTTGGTTTTATAGAGCTTAAAATAAGTTTACAGTGCACCATACTGTGATCAGAAAAACTTACTGGCGTTATATAACATTTATTAAAAATACTAAGATGGTGATTAAAACTGTAAAATCTATCCAGCCTAGCTAAAGACATAACATTATCACGTGTGTGAAGCCAAGTGAACTGTCTCTCGTTACCATTTAAAGATCTCCAAATATCACATAAATCATACTTTTTACTAATATGAATTAAACGTTTACGCGAAGCCAAATGAGGCTCAATGTGATTCCGATCTAGATTATGCTCAGTACAATTGAAATCACCACCTAGGAACAAAAAGTCTTCAGGGCAACAGTTTTGTAGAGTTGAACATAGTATGTCTAAAAGAACCATTCTTTCAACTGGTGCAGTTGGAACATACACACAAATAAAAACAAACACATAACTTTCTACAACAGCTCTTACTTTTAAAAGTCTACCTTTTACTATTTCATCAACATCATAAGAGATGGGACAAAATTTTTTTGTAAATAGAATGGCAACTCCCCCACTTATGAAGTATTATGGCTTAGCACAGGGATGCCATCAAACTCCCTCGCCCAGTCGACATCATTTTTCGAGTCACTATGAGTTTCTTGTAACAAAACAACATCAATATTCTTTTGCTTAATTACTTCATATATAGTAGCTCTTTTTCTAGAATCCCTTGCCCCGTTAACATTCAAAGTAGCTATATGAACTTCACTCATGAATGATAGGAAGGAAAAGAAAAACCACCCAAATTTAACAGCCATCATTGTTTAAATCAATACTGAGACTCCTCACAATTTTCTTAATTCGATAGACTTCTCTATTAGTAAAGCAACTTTCTGCCATTAAGCTTCTTGCCTTTTCAGCGAACTGCTTCACATCAGGGAAATATTCCTGCACGCGCACACCTCTTTTATTTTTTGTTGATCTAAGGAATAACTTGATGTTATCAAGTTCATATTCCCGACCACTGAAATCCCCCTGAGAAAAAGTCATACTAGAGTCAGAAGACCCACCATCACTTTCCGTATCCTGATCCATATCTTCTTGCACTTCACTCTTTTTACTTATTTATATTTTACACATTCTATTTGTTCATCACGTTTTCCCTCAGAAACCAGTGCCACGCTCAGTGAATCCTCAACACTAGCCTCCGAGAAGGTCTCCGAGTGCTCACAGTGCAGTGAAATCGACGCAAAAACACTCTCACCGGGAACACCCGTAACTGTCACCGCCACAGCCGAGCTCGGCCCCGGCAATACCTCCTCAACTGTGTCAGCCACACCAACTGCACTACCATCGCCTTGTGTGTTTACATTCACTGCGTTTGCTTCCCTGTCTGGAACTTTATCAGGACAACTGCGGATTAAATGTCCAGTTCTCCCGCAATCAAAACACTTCGATTTCGTGGTAGTGACAAAAATCACATAATCAAAGTTGTCAATGCGAAATTTGAGCGTCAAGTCAAGCTCGGCATCATCCTGAATAATCATGTAAGCGAATCGCCTGAACGAAACAATGTGTTTCAACAACGGTGATCCGCTATTGATTGGGATCTTTATGATCTGAGATACCAATTTACCATAGCGAGATAAAGCTTGCGTCAACATTTCATCGCTTATGAACGGTGGAACATTTGATAAAATGACTCTCTTAGCTGGCAATGAAAGAGGAAGAACAGAGACAAAATCACCACCAATGACTATTCCGTGTTCGACTACTTCATTGACTTTATCGACGCTATTAAGAAACACCACCACAGCACCATTCATTCTGGAGGCAGATAACACGCTCTCATGTCCCACAACCTTACCAATAGCAAGACAACATTCCTCCACACTCACCGCGGCGGCAACTTTAACCGCATTTCGCCACGTGAGTAAACTCAAAACCTGCGGGCGTGGGGCCGACATGCTTCCTCGATAGAGTGGATCGCACGCGGCCCAACAAAACCCCCAAAAAAATATACAAGACCAGAAAAAAAACAACAAGGGGAAAGATAGAAACAACCAGCTTCACTCACAAGCTCTCCAGTCACGCTCACACTCCGTCAACTCGCACCCAGACACACCGGAAGAGAGAGAGAGAGAGAGAGAGAGAGAGAGAGAGAGAGAGAGAGAGAGAGAGAGAGAGAGAAAGACACATAGAGAGAGAGAGAGAGAGACAGAGAGAGAGAGAGAGAGAGAGAGAGAGAGACAGAGAGAGACTGACCTGTAGGAGGTGGAGATGATGGTCAGTGTGTGAGAGCTGCTCCAGCTCACTGTCTCTCCACTTCAGCTCAGTGATCTCCTGCTCCAGATCTTTCCTGAGATCTTCATCCTGTTTCTCTGCTGCTTTCTGCTGCTCGTCCATCATCTCCAGCAGCTCAGTCTGACATCTCTCAATGGATCTGATCAGAGCGCTGAAGACCTCAACACTAGCTCCTTTCTCCTCATCTGTGTTTCTCTGAAACAATCATGTTTTCATTCATCATCTTTATTTATAAGACAAACACTTCTTCTCTTCAACTTACTTTTCTGAGTTGTGCTGAGTGTTCGATGTCTTGAATCTTCTTGATTCTCTCCTGGATCATCTGCTGAACGTGTGTCTGTGTCTTCTTCAGTTGAGACTATAGGCAGACAGCAACACACAGACACATTTGATCACAGGTAAACAGGTTATTAAATCATGTTTTAATGTTGTTATTGACTCAAACCTTCTTCTCTTCACTCATCTCCTCTAGAGGAACAGTGTTGTGAGTCTTGTGGTCTCCTTCAGTACAAAACACACACACACATGTCTGATCATCTCTACAGAAGAACTCCAGAGGTCTGTCGTGTTTCTGGCATATATAGGCCTTTAAATTATCCACAGGATCCATCAGTTTGTGTTTCTTTAAACTCATTTTCTCATGAAGTTTCAGGTGAGTTTCACAGTAAGATGTCTGACACATCAGGCAGGACTTCAGGGCTTTCAGCTTTCTCTCATCACAGATGTCACAGAGAACTTCAGATCTTCTCACACTGAACTTTTCTTTGTAGTGCAGCACAACCTGTCTGAGTGTTGTGTTGATCTGGAGATCTGGTCTTTTACTGAATGTTTCTTTACACATTGGACACGAGTAGATGCGACTGTTGTCCCAGCACTGTTTCAGACAGCTCCTGCAGAAGTTGTGTCCACATGGAGTGCTGACTGGATCACTGAACACATCCAGACACACAGGACACTGAAGCTCCTTCGTCAGAGAAACACTGGACGATGACAGATCTGAGAAACAACCAGAAATCATGAACGTTTATCACTGAGAGATGATCACTGATTATGTAAAGATACTGTAAATATAAAGGGTTTATTCATTTTGGGGGCTTGACTTACATGGAGGTTCACTCATACTGCTTCTCCTTGTCCTTGTTTGTTTTGGTGATGTTGGTTCTGCCATTGCACGTCTTCTCTTTAAATCTTTTCAGATAACAGTAACAGCAGAAATCACATTTTACAGCGTCACATCCGTCCCTTTCCAAACAGATCAAACAGCAAAAAACACAACAAAAGTTTTAATGTTAATATATAAACACATGTCATTGTTACACGTTCTTGTTTAATGTGAATTTCAGCGGCTGTTTTTCATTCTGTCTGTAGTTCACACACTTCCTGTTTCTTGAAGTCTTTTAGTAACTTGACACAATACCAACAAATAACTTCAGAAGAGCTCACAAGTTACAATGAAACAGACTACAATATGCTTATTAAAAATCTGTCAACATTTCAGTTCAGATTAAACTTGTTTAACTAATTTAACTCGTGTATTCATCTGGTTTAGTCTAATGTGCTCGAGTTAGACACACAAACTTGAAACAAAAGACCAACATTAGAAACTTCATAGAAATGTCTCACATATTTCATCATGTAACCTGCGAATAAGTATCAGCTGTGATCACGAACGTCTTTGAAAGTCTCAGATATCTTGTTTTTATAGAAATAAAGTGTTTACTTGATTGTTGTTTGTCTGTTTAGTTTCATTTTCACTGACAGGTCTCGCTCACCTGTGGTGATGTCATAGCTCCTCTTCACTTGTATGGAGCAGCCACTTACCCAGGAATCCTTGCAACGGCCAATCACAGAGCGGATGGGTGTCTTGGCACATTCTTATCACAAAGTGTCAATCATCCACTAGAATCGTTCTGTTGGACGTACACTACTGTTCAAAAGTCATTTATGTTCACCAAGCCCGGATCGATTGGATCCAAAATACAGTAAAAGATGCCTGTTCTTTTATATAAGCCTGTTTTTAATAAATAGTATATAGTTATGCATATTATGATCAAATATATTGTGTATTGTTTATAAATTGTATATTTCGAGACCCCACCCCACCAAAAGATGGGGGGGACCCCCCAGATTCAATTCAATAAAGAAAAAGAAGAGAATATCACTTTTATGATTTGTCAAAGCAGGATGCATTACACCCTTGGAAACAGGTTCATTATGTGATAGGATGTTATAGGATGAGATGGGTCCAAAGGTAACTCTATTATTTTTTTAACTGTTTACTTTAATATTATTGAAGGGGGAGTGCACTTATAGAAAACAGATCAGAGACAGAAACAATGACTTTCACTTAAACCGCATGTAAAACTTTAAATCAATTACTCTTTTTCTGTGAAGCGTGACAAATACAATGATAAAAATATTGATATTTGAGACATGTAAACCATGATAGAATGTCAATATCAGATAGTGATACAAATCTTAATCTTCCCAGTATTTATTGCGCAACCGATTATATTATTTCTGTATGCAGCCGTATGCAGTGTCTATTGCTTCATAATGCGGCCTCATTATCGTTTAATTAAAAGTTTATTAGAACTGAATTAAAATGTCATGGCTAGTCCTTAAAGGCCAAACCAGTGAGACACATCTCAATACAAAAAGAACAAAGAGTCATATTCAGGTTTTGAAAGACAAAAGGGCAATGTCTCATTTTTGAAAAAGCATCACCGTGGTATTTCCTGCAGATGGCACAAGAGGCACAAATATCGCAATGAATACAAGAATCCACCTCCACTGTCAAAATCACACGGTCAAGATCCATGATTCATGATTCTTCTACAGTCATTCGTCTAGATTGAATATTTGAGATCCTGTAACTTTAAAGTTTTAAAGTTAAAGTGTTTAAGAAGTTGAAATATGTATACACAGAAGATTAAGACACATTTTAAGTAAAAATAAAGGAAAAAAGAACAAAAATGATTTTGTTATAAAACGTTAGATGATTCTTAGAAATCATTGACAAAAGTTATGGAAAAGATTATTGATTTTTTGCCTTCATGCTGATGATGGTCATTTGAACTCAGTATCGTCTTGGGAGGCCTTTAGGTCTGTAGCGGTTTGGGTCGCCGCCGTTTCTCCCCCAGCGATTGGCCTCCTGGTCAGCTGCAGAATCTTGACCTCGGCCAATGGAGCGTTGGATTGCTTCTCTTCCGTTACTGCAAACATCACAACAGAGAACATCTCTCTTCAGATGTCCAGTAACATCACCACTTCAAACATATAAATGTTCACACGTATTCTGACTGCAAATCAGACTGCTTTTTGTTCATTATTTAGTCCATATCATCTATTTCATAAAACATTGTTGTAATACTCATTCTCATGTTCATGCACCTGATCACCGCGGCCGCCCATCTTCCTCCCGAGCCTCTTTGAGCTGCGTCATAGTTCCCACGCGCATGAAAATACTTGTCTGAATTCTTCCAATTGGCCTCCTTCATATCACTGTAAGCACGCCACATGTCCTTTGCCCCTACAAAAAGACCACGAACCCAGTGAATATGCGCCATGAATTGACCTCAGTCCTATTTTTGTGAAACCAAGGTAAACGGAATAACAAAGAGGACTGGAACTGACCTCCAGCGGCTTGTCCGGGGAAACGGTACCACTGTGCCCGGACCCCGACCACCATAACCAACACCAGCGCGGCAAGAATGAGCTTCATGTTTGTAAATCTGAACATTTACAAATGCAGACAATCCAGATTAAAGTATCTCACCACTTTAAAAATAAACATTCAAATGTTAACAGCACAAATAACAACAGTTCACAATCTAATAGATGGGATCAATCATAAAGCTTTTACAGCAATGGTCGGCTAGTTGGTCTCACCTCTCCTGTCGTCCAGATTTGGGGAGTTATCCACAAAACTGGAGACATTATATAGACCCCGGATTAGGTGGGAAATGGAAATTTTACCCACTGCCACGTGTGAGATTGATCCAGGAAAATGTGATGTGGTTAAAGATGGGATAGTCCTGTTTTGCGCAACACTTTCTGGGAAGGCTGTAACGGTCAATACGCATTTGTGCCACCATTTGATTATCTAAGTCCCAGCTTAATTAAATTACACCAAGTGAACAAAACACACTCAAAGGGATTCCAAAACCTTTATTAATATGTCGCAATAGGGATGGGAATGTTGCTCATGAACCAGTTTGTGTGTATCATTTCCAAGTTTAGGAAACGTTCATATTTTTTAAGTCATGATTTGAACAAATGTATTTAACTGACTTTTAGGACTAGACTTAGATAAATTGCTACTGTTACGATACTACTGTTAAGATACTACCGTTAAGATACTACCGTTATGATGTTACTGTTACGATACTACCGTTACGACGCTACTGTTACGATACTACCGTTAAGATACTACCGTTAAGATACTACCGTTAAGATACTACTGTTATGATGTTACTGTTACGATACTACCGTTACGATACTACCGTTACGACGCTACTGTTAAGATACTACCGTTAAGATACTACCGTTAAGATACTACCGTTGAGATACTACCGTTATGATGTTACTGTTACGATACTACCGTTACGATACTACCGTTACGACGCTACTGTTACGATACTACTGTTACGATACTACTGTTAAGATACTACCGTTTAGATACTACCGTTTAGATACTACCGTTACGATACTACCGTTAAGATACTACCGTTAAGATACTACCGTTAAGATACTACCGTTTAGATACTACCGTTGAGATACTACCGTTATGATGTTACTGTTACGATACTACCATTACGACGCTACTGTTACGATACTACTGTTACGATACTACTGTTAAGATACTACCGTTAAGATACTACCGTTATGATGCTACCGTTAAGATACTACCGTTATGATGCTACCGTTAAGATACTACCGTTATGATGTTACTGTTACGATACTACCGTTACGACGCTACTGTTACGATACTACTGTTACGATACTACCGTTACGACGCTACTGTTAAGATACTACTGTTATGATGCTACCGTTAAGATACTACCGTTATGATGTTACTATTACGATACTACCGTTACGACGCTACTGTTACGATACTACTGTTGCGATACTACTGTTAAGATACTACTGTTAAGATACTACTGTTAAGATACTACCGTTATGATGCTACCGTTAAGATACTACCATTATGATGTTACTGTTACGATACTACCGTTACGACGCTACTGTTACGATACTACTGTTACGATACTACTGTTACGATACTACTGTTACGATACTACCGTTACGACGCTACTGTTACGATACTACTGTTACGATACTACCGTTACGACGCTACTGTTACGATACTACTGTTGCGATACTACTGTTAAGATACTACTGTTAAGATACTACCGTTATGATGCTACCGTTAAGATACTACCATTATGATGTTACTGTTACGATACTACCGTTACGACGCTACCGTTACAATACTACTGTTACGATACTACTGTTACGATACTACTGTTACGATACTACCGTTACGACGCTACTGTTACGATACTACTGTTACGATACTACTGTTACGATACTACCGTTACGACGCTACTGTTACGATACTACTGTTACGATACTACTGTTAAGATATTACCGTTAAGATACTACCGTTAAGATACTACCGTTAAAATACTACCGTTATGATGTTACTGTTACGATACTACCGTTACGACTCCACTGTTATGATACTACTGTTACGATACTACTGTTAAGATACTACTGTTAAGATACTACTGTTACGATACTACCGTTACGACGCTACTGTTACGATACTACTGTTACGATACTACTGTTAAGATACTACTGTTAAGATACTACCGTTATGATGCTACCGTTACGATACTACCGTTTCGATGCTACCGTTACGATGATACCGTTACGATACAACCGTTAAGATACTACCGTTAAGATTTGTAAGCTTTAGATACCGTAGCACCGGTACACCTTGCAACCGTTCTATGCTCGAAGCCATTTATGTTTCCGACATGCGAAACAGATTACGTGCCGACATGCAATACGGTTATCGGACAAAAAAAATTTGGTGACGCCACATGGTCTGCATGAATTAATGGAAATACCCAAACTTACACTTTTAGAATATCAGAAAACGATGACATAACACAAATGTAAAACAAAATCAATCAAACTATGTGATATGATCATCTTCAGTGTTTGAGTTTAAATTTATTCTGGGCTCTTGTTTAAATTTATTATAACTTGAACGTATTATTTTGAGTAACTGAACAAGATTTGTCTAAATGTGGTACCGATAAAGATTATTTTGTTGACTGTACTTAGATATCTAAGTGATTGTCCAAAGCGCTTCAAGAAGTTTCACCAACTTGCCAAACTGTGAAAACAATTCTAGTGCTTGAAAGTTCACAGCATGCATTGCAGAATTTTCAATTCACAGTTTAAAATAATTATTATGATTGCTATTTTAGTGTTTGCTGGCTATATGTTTTGTTCATGTTGTAAGTTACCTTTAGTATTTAGAGATCTTTTTTAACTATATGATGTTTGATGATTTTGATTGATGCTCATGTGCTCAGTGTTGAGGTCTGAAGTAAATAATACAATGAGGCTATAACAAAAACGTTTAAAACTCAAACCACTTATGCAGTTTCTTAAGAAAACTGTGTATATATAATAAGTAATAAGTAGAGAGAGAGTATATAATAGTAGAAAAATTATGTGTCAAAGTCAAAACATAATCTTTTGTATTAGATTGTGGAGTACAAGACTGTCAGGACTCTGGTCTAATCCTCGCTCTGTCTTTCATTTTACTCTCTTCTACGTGCGCTCACGCACAGCTGCTACCACTATCATTTCGCTCTCTTGCACACCTGTTCTCTCTTTGCTCGCTAATTTCTGACTGTTATAGTTGCTTCCGTCTTTCTGTTCCTTGCCAGTGTGTTTTGCAAATTATGCTGATCGCCTTGCCCTTGAACCATGGTACGTCTTGTCATTTGAATATACTGTGTACTAACCTTGTCTTCTGTCCAGTGTGTGCTCATCCGAGTTGGTGATCGCTGGTTAGAGCTCCTTGGACTGTTTCCCCGGTTTTTACTCCTGTCTGCCTGTTAACGAGTTGCTGCACCCCTTTGATAAAGTTCGCCCCTCGGTTTGACTATTGACTGTCCCTCTTCTGAACTGTCATTGCCCCACTGGACTCTGTTCGCGGATCGACCGACCCCAGCCTTCTCGACTACCTCCGTATTTACTAATTCCGAGCTTGGCTCGAGTGACTCATTTTGACTTTGTGCTTAATAAACTTTTATGTTCCTCCTGCTCTTGGGTCTCTCTCTCTCTCTCAGAGCGTGACATAACACACTGGCCAATAATGGACCCAGCGGACGGAACACCTCTTCGCGCTGCTATCGAAGCGCAAGGCGCAATGCTGGGCCGGCATGAGGAGGGACTATTGGCCACCCAGCAAACCATGGATGTTCTATCGGTCCAAGTTCACGAGGTGACTAATCGGTTGGAACGTCTACGGCTTGCACAGGCCGAGACCTCTCTTCCCGGGTCGGCTTCTCAGGAGCCCCGTGTCAATAATCCCCCACCGTACGATGGCGAGCCAACCTTATGCCGGGCATTTATTATCCAGTGCGAGGTCGTCTTTTCCCTTCAACCACGCACCTATTCGTCTGAGAGGGCTAAAGTGGCCTTTGTGATCTCCCTGTTAGTCGGACGAGCTCGGCATTGGGGAGCGGCGATGTGGGAAGCGCAGTCCGCACACCGCTATGACTTTGCGGATTTCAAAGCCGAGATGATTAAGACCTTCGACCGCTCGGTCTTCGGCAAGGAGGCATCACGACTTCTGGCGGCTCTCCGGCAAGGCAAGCGTTCGGTCGCGGACTACGCTATTGAGTTCCGTACTTTGGCGGCTTCTTGCCACTGGAATGCAGAGGCTCTCGTAGCGCGCTTCCTCGAGGGGTTGACGGCGGACGTCAAGGACGAGATTTATGCACGGGATCCTCCTGACGAACTTGACGGCCTCATAGATCTCGCCATTCGCATCGACACCCGGATGGAACTGCGTCGACGAGTCCAGGCGTCCTCTACACCTCGCTTGGACTCCCATCCACTTCCCGTGGCAACGCCCACTTTCCACGAGGGTCCCGAGCCGATGCAGCTGGGTAGATTACGTCTTTCTGCCAGGGAGAAGCAACGGCGTCTCAACGAGGGATTGTGTCTTTACTGTGGCGGTCTGGGACATCAGGCTGCTTCCTGTCCGGGAAAAGCTGGCGCTCGCCGGTAGTCAGGGGAGTCCTGGCGAGCGCTATCACCACCTCCCCCACCTTGGGTTCTCGTACTCTCTTGCCGGTGGTTTTGACTCACAAGTTGTTTTCCATTAAAGCATCTGCCCTCATTGATTCGGGTGCAGAAGGGAATTTTGTGGATGAAGCTTGGGCCCGCAGTAAGGGGTTCCCTATCGTGCCTCTCACCCCACCTATCAACGCCCACTCGTTGGATGGTAGAGTTCTCAGGTCTGTCTCACACATCACCGTCCCGCTTGGGGTCATTACATCAGGGAACCACAGGGAGGAGCTAACATTCCTCATTTTTAAATCTCCTTTGGTCCCCATAGTACTCGGGCATCCCTGGCTCTCTCTACATAATCCTGCTGTTAATTGGGCAAATAATTCAATTTCTAGTTGGAGCGCTTATTGTCATGCAAATTGTCTTGGTTCTGCACAGTTTTCTGTTTCTTCTTGCTCTGTTCCTCAGGTGGAGCGTGTAGATCTGACCCGAGTTCCTGAGGTTTATCATGAGTTACGGGCGGTCTTCAGTAAATCCCGGGCCACCTCTCTTCCTCCTCATCGCCAGTACGATTGTGCCATCGACCTCCTCTCAGGCACTTCTCCGCCTCGTGGGCGGCTGTTCTCCCTGGCTGCTCCGGAACGGGCAGCCATGGAGAAGTACCTCAATGATTCTCTAGCAGCGGGCATCATTCGTCCCTCTTCCTCTCCGGCTGGTGCGGGGTTCTTCTTCGTGAAGAAGAAAGATGGCTCATTGCGTCCCTGCATAGATTACAGAGGCCTCAATGACATAACCATTAAAAATCGGTATCCCCTACCGCTTATGTCATCGGCCTTTGAACTCTTGCAGGGAGCCAGGTTCTTCACGAAACTAGATCTCCGCAACGCCTACCATCTTGTCCGGATGAGGAAGGGGGATGAATGGAAGACTGCTTTCAATACTCCCACGGGGCATTTCGAGTACTTGGTTATGCCGTTTGGACTCTCTAATGCCCCTGCTGTCTTCCAGGCACTCGTCAATGACGTGCTGCGAGATATGATCAATAAGTTTATTTTTGTGTACCTGGATGACATTTTGATCTTTTCCCCTTCCCTCCAGGTGCACATTCAGCACGTCAGGCGGGTGCTCCAGCGCCTGCTGGAGAATCAACTTTTCGTGAAGGCTAAGAAGTGTGAGTTCAATGTCCAGTCACTTTCGTTCTTGGGACACATCATCTCACCGACAGGTATTTGTATGGATCCTGCCAAGGTGAGAGCTGTCTCTGACTGGCCGCCACCTACTTCCCGTAAAGCCTTACAACAGTTCCTGGGTTTTGCCAATTTTTATCGGCGATTCATTAGGAACTTCGGGCAGGTGGCGGCACCCCTCTCGGCGTTGACCTCCACCAAGACGCCGTTCACGTGGACGGTTGCCGCGCAAGAGGCTTTTGGGGAGCTCAAGAGCAGGTTCGTCTCAGCACCTATTCTTACCTCCCCTGACCCGGCCCAGCTGTTTGTGGTGGAGGTCGATGCCTCGGTGGTGGGCGTTGGAGCGATTCTCTCCCAGGTATCCGCCGGTGATAAAAAATTACACCCTTGTGCTTATTTTTCTCACCGATTGTCTCCCACAGAACGAAATTACGATGTTGGCAATCGTGAGCTGTTGGCTGTCCGGTTGGCCCTGGAGGAGTGGCGCCACTGGTTGGAAGGAGCCACCATTTCCATGTGGACCGACCACAAGAACCTGGAGTACATTCGGTCTGCCAAACGACTGAATTCCAGGCAGGCTCGCTGGGCCCTCTTTTTTGGGCATTTTAACTTTACCCTCTCATATCGGCCGGGCTCAAAGAATGGCAAGCCTGACGCACTGTCACGATGTTTTACCCCCTCAGGGGATTCGCCCCTCATTGATACCATCTTCCCGACTGATCGGGTGGTGGGGGCAATCTCCTGGGGAATCTAACAGCGGGTCAGGCGAGCTCTGGTCGGTGTGCCTCGGAAGTGCCCAGCGAGTCTTCTTTTTGTCCATGAGTCTGTCCGTACTCATGTCCTTCACTGGGGTCACTCTTCCAGACTCACGTGCCATCCGGGAGCCAAGAGATCACTGGCTGCCATCCGCCAGCGGTTTTGGTGGCCGACAATGGCGGAGGATGTTCATCGGTTCGTGGGGGCGTGCTCTGTCTGTGCTCAAAACAGGACTTTCAGTCTACCTCCTTCCGGGCTACTCCAACCCCTTCCCGTCCCGCCCCTGGTCTCATATTGCCCTGGACTTTGTGGTTGGTCTCCCACCTTCCAGTGGCAATACGGTGGTCCTAACTGTCGTGGACCGCTTTTCTAAAGGGGTTCACTTCATTGCTCTTCCTAAACTCCCCTCTGCCAAGGAGACTGCCCAGGTGGTCATCGACCACGTCTTCCGGATTCACGGCCTTCCGGAGGACGTGGTCTCTGACAGGGGTCCGCAGTTTAGTTCGCGGTTCTGGCGGGAGTTCTGCCGGCAGATTGGCGCGTCTGCCAGTCTGTCGTCAGGCTTTCATCCTCAGACCAATGGGCAGTCAGAGCGCGCCAACCAGGAGCTGGGTCGGATGCTCCGCTGCCTGGCCTCTCATAACCCTGCTTCTTGGAGCCAGCAGCTCACGTGGGCAGAATATGCTCACAACTCGTTGCCAGTATCGTCGACTGGGTTGTCTCCGTTCATGTGCTGTCTGGGGTATCAGCCTCCCCTGTTCCCTTCCCAGGTCCCGGAGGAGGGCCAGGGAAGCGCTGATCCGTGCCAGGGATAGCGTTAGGCGTGGCGCAGATCGCCACCGGAGGAGGGCTCCCAGATACATCTGTGGACAACGGGTATGGCTCTCCACTAAAGACCTTCCCTTGCGGGTTCCGGCTCGCAAGTTGGCACCCCGCTTTATAGGGCCATATCCCGTTGTCAATGTTGTCAATCCGGTGGCGGTACGCCTTCGCTTGCCTAGGTCCTTGGGACGGGTTCATCCAGTTTTTCATGTGTCTAAGGTAAAGCCTGTTCTTCATTCTCCCCATTTACCTCCGGTGGTGTCTCCCATCTCTCCCCCACCTCCTCTGATCATTGATGGTGCCCCGGCCTTCAAGGTCAGGAAAATACTGGACTCCAGACGACGTGGACGGGGGTTCCAGTACTTGGTGGATTGGGAGGGGTATGGCCCTGAGGAGAGATGTTGGGTCCCGGCCCGGGATATCCTGGACCGTTCGCTCATCGAGGCCTTCCACCGCAGCCACGCCTACCCAATATTGGGAACGTCGGGAGTCGCGCCTAAGGGAGGGGGTAATGTCAGGACTCTGGTCTAATCCTCGCTCTGTCTTTCATTTTACTCTCTTCTACGTGCGCTCACGCACAGCTGCTACCACTATCATTTCGCTCTCTTGCACACCTGTTCTCTCTTTGCTCGCTAATTTCTGACTGTTATAGTTGCTTCCGTCTTTCTGTTCCTTGCCAGTGTGTTTTGCAAATTATGCTGATCGCCTTGCCCTTGAACCATGGTACGTCTTGTCATTTGAATATACTGTGTACTAACCTTGTCTTCTGTCCAGTGTGTGCTCATCCGAGTTGGTGATCGCTGGTTAGAGCTCCTTGGACTGTTTCCCCGGTTTTTACTCCTGTCTGCCTGTTAACGAGTTGCTGCACCCCTTTGATAAAGTTCGCCCCTCGGTTTGACTATTGCCTGTCCCTCTTCTGAACTGTCATTGCCCCACTGGACTCTGTTCGCGGATCGACCGACCCCAGCCTTCTCGACTACCTCCGTATTTACTAATTCCGAGCTTGGCTCGAGTGACTCATTTTGACTTTGTGCTTAATAAACTTTTATGTTCCTCCTGCTCTTGGGTCTCTCTCTCAGAGCGTGACACAAGACATTTTACCAGGAAGGTTTATTTAGACCTAAAAGGGATAGTTATAGCGATTTTATAGCGCTCACAGTTTTCATTGTACTATAAACAAAACATTAAAGTTACACAAGATAAAACAATAAAAACACACACATGCACAGAATAACAAATACACATATTAATTGGTTACACGATTCTGCCACCATACTTGATGTTTGTGTGTAATTGTTTTTATATAGGTTTGCATTTTATTGTTAAATTGAAGTACAATTATTGTTTTTGTTATCAGCAACAATGCTAGTATATTTATATGATTTTAATGTAATTAGATGATGAAATTGTTTAACTTTTATATAAATACAATACAAGTGAGCAAAAACTTCCCTTTTACCAAAAAAGTTTTTTTTCATTTTCTTATTACTCTTAAATTTTTCTACATAATTTAGTTTAGATTTAGATGTACATGACTTTCTTATTACATACATGTAAAAAAATAAATTCGCTTTATTCACAATTTCAAATTAAAAACCCAGTAGATTTTACTTTCAGGAGTAAAATTTACTTTACAAAAGTGAATGCGAAAACTTGCGAAATTGCAAATTGACAATGATCAGTGGGGCTGAATTTTTACCTTCATCATTAGAACATGGACTGAAGTATGGCAAGAGTTTCTCAGTGAAAGTTTGTCCAGTGAAAGAGTAGATATGAGATCTGTTCTCCACATCATAAAAACAGACCAGACCCTCCTCATAATCCACAAACACCCCCACCTTCTGTGGACTCTTTCTCAGAGACAGAGAAACAGGGGGACGAGCACAGGCCTCATAATTATTCTCATCTCTCAGAAACACAGTCCAGAATCCATTCTGAGGAGTCAATGTGATCTCTCCTTTCCTGTTAATAGATTCTCTGACCACTCCTAAAGTCCATTTGGTTTTTCCCTTCACCTGAACCTCAAAATAAAATCTCCCTGAAGAGAATCCCTCTTTACCCAGAACACAACCACACATATTAAATCTCTCTGGATTATCTGGGAGTTCATGTCTGATGTCTCCATCTCTCACTTGTTTTCCATCTTCTGACAGGATGAGATATGGATGAGCTGTATCAGGATCCAGAGTCACATCCACTGAGAGAGATCAGAGAATATGAATCAATATAAAGATGTTGATGTGTTTATAATAGTAGAGGTGAGTATGTGAGTGTAAAGTATTATTGAGAACAGTGAAGATCAAACATTGTACCTGAAAACTGCTGCATCCTCCTCAACACTGTCAACACAAATAACAATAAACATCATGGATAAATTAACTAAGAAACCTTCAACCAATGACAGATAACAAGGATTTATAACTGTTTCTATAGCAGATGACGTACCAGTTTGAGTTAGTTTGTCTTGTAGAGTCTCCTGCAGTTGAGTCAGAGCTCTCCTCAGAGACTCCACACTCACATCAGTCTTCATACTGATCTCAGACCAGTTCTTGGTGTGTGGAGGTGTGTACAGGGATGAGTCGATCTATAGCAGAAGAGAGAAGAAATCACTGACTAATCACAGACTTTTGACTTTTAACACCCCTTTTCATCGGTTATTTCAGAGTCATTTTCATTTAATAATTATAATAATTTATGGTAAATGATAATAAACAAAAATAAAAATGTCTAGACATTACATACATTCAACATCACATTCATAACAAAAACAAAAAAACAATCAAATAAAATACTTCACCAATTAAAAACTAACCTTCCATGTTCATTAACAATCAAAATTCCATAGTTCTCATCATCTCTTCTTAATAAACTTTAACATTTCCAGGATTTAATTACTGAAGTATAAAAACAACTGTTTGTCAAGAGTTATTCCACCCAGATCCGCCAACATAGATGTGCCAATTACAATCCACCATTAGAGCAATACAAAAGTCTTTGCAATGTTTTTAGTCTCATTGCTGATATTTTAGATTCAATGTGTATTAATCCTTGACCACCTTCTGCCACAGGAAGGTAAAGGATCCCAGGGATGAGCCAATGATTAGGGGGGTTTAATACGGTTACTCTATGCCATAGCATTGAGGCGGCCAGATTATTTATAATCAAAACTCTACCCCTAAAAGAAAGTTGTGGAAGAAGCCATTTCCATTTGTTTAATCTACCAATCACTCGGTTTGCTAGTCCCTCCCAGTTCTTTTCAGAGTATTTATCCGTCCCTAAGTAAACACCTAGTAATTTAAATCCATCCCGATTCCATTGACATTGTTGTGGTAAACAAGGTGGCCCTAAATCCTCCCAGTCACCCAACAAAAAGGATTCACATTTATCCCAGTTGATTCTAGCAGATGTCGCTTTCTGGAACTTGTTCTAACAAGAAATACGTTTAGTAACATCCTCATTATTCTTGATTATGACAGTTACATCATCGGCATAAGCAGTAAGTTTAACTGGGCTTATTTCTGGGAATCCTGTCACACCAATACCGCTAAACTCCTTTCTTAGCATACCTAACAGAGATTCAATAGCAATTGAATACAGAAGCCCAGACAAAGGACAAACAGAAAAGGTCTAGTTCATGGGTCTCAAACTCAGTTCCTGGAGGGCCACAGCTCTGCACAGTTTAGCTCCAACCAGCTCTGAACCACACCTGCTTGGAAGTTTCTTGTAATCCTGAAGATGTTGATTAGCTGAATCAGGTGTGTTTGATTAGGGTTGGAGCTAAACTGTGCAGAGCTGTGGCCCTCCAGGAACTGAGTTTGAGTCCCCTGGTCTAGTTAAAGACCCATTAATCCTTAACAGACTATAAATTATTGTACAGCAACCTGACTAACGAAACAAAATGTGGACCAAAACCAAAAGCCTTCAAAGTTTTAAACAAATATTGATGGTCCACCCTGTCAAATGCTTTTTCTTGATCAAGGGACAGAAAACCAATATCCAGATTGTGTTTTTTTGCAACTGTGATAAAATCTCTCACCAAAAAGAGATTATCAAAAATTGTACGTTTTGGAACACAAAAAGACTGGTCCTCATGTATTACACTTGCCAGGCATTTTTTAAGTCTATTAGTTATTGCTTTAGACAAAATCTTGAAATCGACACAAATTAAGGAGACAGGTCGCCAGTTCTTAAGTAAGGCAAGATCTCCTTTTTTTGGAATCAATGTTAAAATAGCCCTCCGGCAACTCAATGGAAGTATCCCTTGTTTGACACTTTCAAGAAAAACTGTATACAAGTCCTCTCCAATCAATTTCCAAAAGGAAAGATAAAATTCAGATGAAAACCCGGCTAATCCCATTGACTTTCCAGGATTTAATTCCTGAACAGCCAAAGAAAGTTCATCAATGGAAATCGAATTCTCAAGGTCTTTACAATCTTCTTCTGATAGTTGTGGTAGGTCACACAAAACTTGTTCAATGGCTGTTTCATCACATTGTTCAGCACAGTAGAGGTCCTCATAAAAGGAAAGAGCATGAGTACGAATTTTCTGCTGGTCAGTTGTCACTCCTCGCCCCGGCAGATTCAGTTTGAAAAATACTTTCTGTTTTCTTGGGTTTTTTTCAAGACTACAAAAAAATGCAGAGGGAGTATCCATGTCATTCAGCTGAGAAAACCTTGACCTTAAAAAAGCTGTTTTTCCGTGCTCCTCCAACAGTGTCTCTAGTATTATTTTCTTTCTCTCAATAGAGTCTCTACAGTCCCCATTATGGCTTTGTCTATGAATATCTTCTTCCAGTGACTTCATTTTTTCTTTAAGGGCTCTAGTATTAAAAGCTGTATATTGCTGGCAAAACAACTTAATTTGCACTTTGCCCATGTCCCACCACTGGCTCAATACAGGAAAATTACCCTTCTCCTCTCTCCAAGATTGCCAGAAAAGGTTAAAAGAGTGAATAAAAGAGTGATCCTGGAATAATCTATTATTAAAGTGCCAGTGTGATTTGTAATTTTTAGAAGACAGTACAGATACAACAACAGAAATATAATGATGATCAGATAAAAAGGAGGGGGCTATTGAACTGTTATAAAATCTATCTCTATTATCTTTTGTGACATAAAACCGGTCAAGTCTTGCTCCGGACAGAGAATTTGAGTTTGTTTTTAACCAGCTGTATTGTTTAACTCCTGGATGACTCTCTCTCCATAAGTCAACGAAATCATGATAATTAATAATATTTTTTTAAGTTTCTGCAGAACTTGAATGAGGTTCCTCATGATTTCTATCTGCGTCAGGATCTAATGCACAGTTAAAATCTCCTCATACTACAACAATATTCTCCTGAGGACACTGTGAGAGAGCCTCAGACAACTTTCTAAAATACATAATGCGCTCTCGACCAACATTTGGAGCGTATACAGAAAAAAGGAAAACTTATTAACCCCAATTGTAACATCAGCTCTTAAAAGTTGACCAGGTACTATCTCAAACATAACTGGTTGATCATTTATACACGGAGAAAAAAATATAGCAACACCAGCACTTAGATTAGTGCCATGACTCATTACAATATTCCCCTTCCCATCACTCATCCACTGTGTCTGATTCTGAGCGTCCGAATGAGTCTCTTGAAGCAATATAACATCTGCTTTCTTCATTCGCAGATAATTAATCAGAGCCCATCTCTTCACAGTATGCCGACCACCATTGAAATTAAAAGATCCAATATTTATAAATGTCATGATAAAATCTGTAATTATTCTTTAAATCAAGTGCTTAATCTTCTTTTTAACCAAGCTTGTGTATTTTTTAAGTCTGTAGCGTTTAGGCTGATCAAGCTCTTCCAAGGTTGCTTTTCTCATGGCAGTTGCACCAGCTTCAAGAAAGAGTTCGAGATCTGGAAAGTACTTTTCAAGTTTTGGTTTTCTTTGATTGAAAGTACTGTCAAGAAATTCATTTATTTGCTTAATTGTATAAGAACGCTTTGATTTGAAACTTTGATCATGTACAGCAGGTCTTTCTTGAGACTCTGCGATGTCAGAAAGTTCACTTTCAGAATCCATGGACTGAGCTTCACTTGGTTCCATCATCAGTCCCTCTTCACTCTGTGACCTGATGCCTGCGAATCCACCGATTCACCACCAGCCTCCGCTATTTCAGCGCCATCTACAGGTCTGTTAGATTCACTGATTTCATCAGTATCTATACCACTAATGCCCTCTTCACTCTGAATCACACGAACAACATTCATGTCGGTATTCTCAGTCATAGGATTACTGTCATCAACATGCTTACTTGTCACGTGATCACTGACAGACTCTTCGACTGTAGATAGAGCAGGCTCTTCAGCATTCTGATCAATCCTGTCACCATCATTACAATCACTTTCATTTACTGTTAACACAAGAGGTTGTTGTTCCACTGAAGCATTAGGTTCAGTCACATTATTATTATCAGCCTCAACATTCTCTGGGCATGACAGTTTTGTATGACCATACTTCCCACACGTGAAACACCTCATTGATTCAGAGCTGATGTAGATGGTATAGTCTTTACCCATCAGATTAGTTTTCGCTGATGTATTCAATGATTGAATATCAGCATTCAAGATCATAAAAGTCTGGAGTCTAAACGACAAAACATGCTTTAACTCTGGATTTTTTAGTCCAAGAGGAATCATTTTAATCGGCGCAACTAATTTCCCATAGCGTGCCAACAACCGCTCGAGTGACTCATTGGTGATGAATGGAGGTACATTTGAAAGTATAACCTTCTTAGAAGGATTCGACATCGGCAAGACTGGTAGAAAAATATCTCTTATGGTCAACCCAAACTCGACTAAATGCTGAACAAAAGAAACTTCTTTCAAGAAAACTACAACCGCTTTATTCATCCTAGAAGCGGACACAATATTACTAGCTCCAACTTCACTGCCAATCGCAATTAAACAATCCTCGACTGTTATTGTATCGTCAGGTAAACATTTGCATCCATGTTTAGCGGTTAAGGAGACACAACCATCTGAATTTGTCCCCATTTTTTTACCACCCTTTGGCGTTAAAAATACACAACAATTGAATCTACACCAAAATCGAAATAAGGAAAAAGAAAAGAAGAAAGAATCAACTCACTCAAACACGCCGCAAACTCGCTCAGACGCTCACACTCCGCACATGCGCACAGCAATCGAGAGAGAGAGAGAGAGAGAGAGAGAGACTGACCTGTAGGAGGTGGAGATGATGGTCAGTGTGTGAGAGCTGCTCCAGCTCACTGTCTCTCCTCTTCAGCTCAGTGATCTCCTGCTCCAGATCTTTCATGAGATCTTCATCCTGTTTCTCTGCTGCTTTCTGCTGCTCGTCCATCATCTCCAGCAGCTCAGTCTGACATCTCTCAATGGATCTGATCAGAGCGCTGAAGACCTCAACACTAGCTGCTTTCTCCTCATCTGTGCTTCTCTGAAACAATCATGTTTTCATTCATCATCTTTATTTATAAGACAAACACTTCTTCTCTTCAACTTACTTTTCTGAGTTGTGCTGAGTGTTTGATGTCTTGAATCTTCTTGATTCTCTCCTGGATCATCTGCTGAACGTGTGTCTGTGTCTTCTTCAGTTGAGACTATAGGCAGACAGCAACACACAGACACATTTGATCACAGGTAAACAGGTTATTAAATCATGTTTTAATGTTGTTATTGACTCAAACCTTCTTCTCTTCACTCATCTCCTCTAGAGGAACAGTGTTGTGAGTCTTGTGGTCTCCTTCAGTACAAAACACACACACACATGTCTGATCATCTCTACAGAAGAACTCCAGAGGTCTCTCATGTTTCTGACAAAAATAGTCCTTTATATTCTCCACAGGATCCATCAGTTTGTGTTTCTTTAAGTTTGGGACTCTATGATGAGGCTCCAGATGAGTTTTACAGTAAGATGTCTGACACACCAGGCAGGACTTCAGGGCTTTCAGCTTTCTCTCATCACAGATGTCACAGAGAACTTCAGATCTTCTCACACTGAACTTTTCGTTGTAGTGCAGCACAACCTGTCTGAGTGTTGTGTTGATCTTGAGGTCTGGTCTTTTTCTGAATGTTTCTTTACACATTGGACACGAGTAGATGCGACTGTTGTCCCAGCACTGTTTCAGACAGCTCCTGCAGAAGTTGTGTCCACATGGAGTGCTGACTGGATCACTGAACACATCCAGACACACAGAACACTGAAGCTCCTTCGTCAGAGAAACGCTGGACGATGACAGAGCTGAGAAACAACCAGAAATCATGAACATTTATCACAGAGAGATGATATATTTCTGATTATGTAACGATACTGTAAATATAAAGGGTTTATTCATTTTGGGGGCTTGACTTACATGGAGGTTCACTCATACTGCTTCTCCATGTCCTTGTTTGTTTTGGTGATGTTGGTTCTGCCATTGCACGTCTTCTCTTTAAATCTTTTCAGATAACAGTAACAACAGAAATCACATTTTACAGCGTCACATCCGTCCCTTTCCAAACAGATCAAACAGCAAAAAACACAACAAAAGTTTTAATGTTAATATATAAACACATGTCATTGTTACACGTTCTTGTTTAATGTGAATTTCAGCGGCTGTTTTTCATTCTGTCTGTAGTTCACACACTTCCTGTTTCTTGAAGTCTTTTAGTAACTTGACACAATACCAACAAATAACTTCAGAAGAGCTCACAAGTTACAATGAAACAGACTACAATATGCTTATTAAAAATCTGTCAACATTTCAGTTCAGATTAAACTTGTTTAACTAATTTAACTTGTGTATTCATCTGGTTTAGTCTAATGTGCTCGAGTTAGACACACAAACTTGAAACAAAAGACAAACATTAGAAACTTCATAGAAATGTCTCACATATTTCATCATGTTACCTGCGAATAAGTATCAGCTGTGATCACGAACGTCTTTGAAAGTCTCAGATATCTTGTTTTTATAGAAACAAAGTGTTTACTTGATTGTTGTTTGTCTGTTTAGTTTCATTTTCACTGTCAGGTCTCGCTCACCTGTGGTGATGTCATAGCTCCTCTTCACTTGTATGGAGCAGCCACTTACCCAGGAATCCTTGCAACGGCCAATCACAGAGCGGATGGGTGTCTTGGCACATTCTTATCACAAAGTGTCAATCATCCACTAGAATCGTTCTGTTGGACGTACACTACTGTTCAAAAGTCATTTATTTTCACCAAGCCCGGATCGATGGGATCCAAAATACAGTAAAAGATGCCTGTTCTTTTATATAAGCCTGTTTTTAATAAATAGTATATAGTTATGCATATTATGATCAAATATATTGTGTATTGTTTATAAATTGTATATTTCGAGACCCCACCCCACCAAAAGACGGGGGGACCCCCCAGATTCAATTCAGTAAAGACAAGAATATCACTTTTATGATTTGTCATAGCAGGATGCATTACACCCTTGGAAACAGGTTCATTATGTGATAGGATGTTATAGGATGAGATGGGTCCAAAGGTAACTCTATTATTTTTTTAACTGTTTACTTTAATATTATTGAAGGGGGAGTGCACTTATAGAAAACAGATCAGAGACAGAAACAATGACTTTCACCTAAACCGCATGTAAAACTTTAAATCAATTACTCTTTTTCTGTGAAGCGTGACAAATACAATGATAAAAATATTGATATTTGAGACATGTAAACCATGATAGAATGTCAATATCAGATAGTGATACAAATCTTAATCTTCCCAGTATTTATTGCGCAACCGATTATATTATTTCCGTATGCAGTGTCTATTGCTTCATAATGCGGCCTCATAATCGTTGAATTAAAAGTTTATTAGAACTGAATTAAATGTCATGGCTAGTCCTTAAAGGCCAAAGCAGTGAGACACATCTCAATACAAAAAGAACAAAGAGTCATATTCAGGTTTTGAAAGACAAAAGGGCAATGTCTCATTTTTGAAAAAGCATCACCGTGGTATTTCCTGCAGATGGCACAAGAGGCACAAATATCGCAATGAATACAAGAATCCACCTCCACTGTCAAAATCACACGGTCAAGATTCATGATTCATGATTCTTCTACAGTCATTCGTCTAGATTGAATATTTGAGATCCTGTAACAGATATGACTGACTTTAAAGTTTGGTAGTCAGATCGACAATAACACGTGTCATTTATGTCACATGTTTATTAATAGACTGAAGTGTTTAAGAAGTTGAAATATGTATACACAGAAGATTAAGACACATTTTAAGTAAAAATAAAGGAAAAAAGAACAAAAATGATTTTGTTATAACACGTTAGATGATTCTTAGAAATCATTGACAAAAGTTACGGAAAAGATTATTGATTTTTTGCCTTCATGCTGATGATGGTCATTTGAACTCAGTATCGTTTTGGAAGGCCTTTAGGTCTGTAGCGGTTTGGGTCCCCGCCGTTTCTCCCCCAGCGATTGGCCTCCTGGTCAGCTGCAGAATCTTGACCTCGGCCAATGGAGCGTTGGATTGCTTCTCTTCCGTTACTGCAAACATCACAACAGAGAACATCTCTCTTCAGATGTCCAGTAACATCACCACTTCAAACATATAAATGTTCACACGTATTCTGACTGCAAATCAGACTGCTTTTTGTTCATTATTTAGTCCATATCATCTATTTCATAAAACATTGTTGTAATACTCATTCTCATGTTCATGCACCTGATCACCGCGGCCGCCCATCTTCCTCCCGAGCCTCTTTGAGCTGCGTCAAAGTTCCCACGCGCATGAAAATACTTGTCTGAATTCTTCCAATTGGCCTCCTTCATATCACTGTAAGCACGCCACATGTCCTTTGCACCTACAAAAAGACCATGAACCCAGTGAATATGCGCCATGAATTGACCTCAGTCCTATTTTTGTGAAACCAAGGTAAACGGAATAACAAAGAGGACTGGAACTGACCTCCAGCGGCTTGTCCGGGGAAACGGTACCACTGTGCCCGGACCCCGACCACCATAACCAACACCAGCGCGGCAAGAATGAGCTTCATGTTTGTAAATCTGAACATTTTCAAATGTATTTACAAAAGTATGACATTGCTTTAAAGATAAACATTAATATGTTAACAGCACAAATAACAATCTATCTAATAGATTGGGACAAATCATAAAGCTTCTAAGAGCAATGGTCGGCTAGTTGGTCTCACCTCTCCTGTCGTCCACTTTTGGGGAGTTATTCGCAAAACTGGAGACATTATATAGACCCCGGATTAGGTGGGAAATGGAAATTTTGCCCACTGCCACGTGTGAGATTGATCCAGGAAAATGTGATGTGGTTAAAGATGGGATAGTCCTGTTTTGCGCAACACTTTCTGGGAAGGTCAATACGCATTTGTGCCACCATTTGATTATCTAAGTCCAAGCTTAATAAAATTATACCAAGTGAACAAAACACACTCAAAGGGATTCCAAAACCTTTATTAAAATGTCGCAATAGGGATGGGAATGTTGCTCATAAACCAGTTTGTGTGTATCAGTTCCAAGTTTAGGAAACACAGACGTTCATATTTTTTAAGTCATGATTTAAACAAATGTATTAAACTGACATTTAGGACTAGACTTTAGTTAAATTAGGACATTTAAAGGTCCAGAGTCTTTCTGTTTGACCACATCCTCAAATCCATGTTTTGTTGCTATCGCAATTGTTGCAATATTTTTAATTGTTACTTTGCAAGATTTCGCTCTGAACATCATGTTCTCAGGACTGAACGTGATTCATCGTGTGATGCGCTTCTGATTCAGAACAATTTCATGAAGTAAAAATCTAGAAATATTAGTTTTATGTATCACAAACATTATAACTTAACATGCTGTCTGTCTCTCTACAATGTTGCCCATAGAAAAGGTACAAAACAATTGTACATGTTCTTTTCTGTATGGCACTAAAAACGGAGCAGCAGGTGTGTTTGTGGTTAATCTCACAGGTGTGTGTACTGTACAGAAAACACAATTTGTGTCATAACTCATACTGCTTTGCACTGTTTGTCTGGCCGGGGGGGGCTGCTAGAATTTTATAGTATTATAACACCGCATATAGGAATTTATAGTCTGTCTGATATTTGACCTGTGTTTTGACTTGCATAACCTTTTATTTTTTGCTTAAAGTCAATGTTTTCTTGTACAGCTGCTTAGTAACAATGAAAATTGTAAAAAGCGCTTTATAAATAAAGCTGATTTGACTTGACTGCTCAATACTAGTTTTACAGTAGGTTTGCCAATTTACTGTAGATTGAATTTACAATTTTGTTTTAAACATAAACTTACTTAGTTTTTATATTATGTAAATGCACCGTAATCTAAGAAGAGATTCAACTATTTTACTAGAAAACAAAAATGCTTGGGAAGAAGTGTTTTTTTTGCAGTGTTGCTGTGCCAGTAAGGAGAACTGGTATTTTCTAAAAAATAAAAGTTCAGTTTTACTAAAATTGGAGACCAACAGGAAAATATTAAGTAGCAATTCAATCTAAAGTTATTTACTGGCAAACTACACATTTTACAGTGTACATATGGTAAAAATATATTTTAGGCCAACTTTGGAAAATGTATGTTTTTGCCCTTTAGTATTATTTCAGATTTTATTTTCATGATGAATAGTTGCATTTAATGTGTGTGTGATTTGAAGCTTTTGGAAGAATCTTTAAACTAGACAAATATATATTTGGTATTTGCAACACAAGCAACAATTGTCAATATTGGATATAATTGTAGTCAATGTTTGCTTTTGACGTTTCAATGATTTTGTGTCATACAATGTTCCTTGGTGTGCCATTTGCCAAATAAGTCTATTAATTGTTTTTCTTTTCACCACAAACTTTCCACTTTCATGGTTTATTTCAACCTGAGGGGACATCAAAGGTACATTTGGTACAACACTTTTGTCCATTACTGTAAATGACACAAAGATGTATGGAAAAAGAGGATGTAGATATCTCAGGTTATGAGCAGCTGTTTCTGATGAAATGAGGAAATGTGAATTATTCCATTTTCTCAGTTTCGCTATATTAATAGTTATTATACTTGAAATAACACTTTCTACTCTCAGGTGTCTGATTTTCTTTGCCTGCATGTACCGTATGACTTCTCAAACTATGTACAGCAGACCTATACCAAAATGTCTGGTTTCATCTCATGGTTGGCTCAACTAGGACACAACCGACAGATTCAGTTTAACTAGAAAATGTTTAGGTTCATTTTATTTCAAGGCTATTTGGTCCATATTTGATCCAAACATGGGTTGAAACCAAACACTTTATATTAAATTTCTCTGTAGACTAAAAATACATAAAATGTTCTCTAATGTTATTCCCAAATAACAACTGCATAAACTTTCATATATTTCATAAGACACTATATAAATTGTAACAAATATTTTTTATGTCTTAATGCGCTTGAACAACAGAATGAATGTCGAGTCATGTTCAGATCCCAGAGGCTTCTGTTTTATTGATTGAGTATAAGCATTGCGATCACACAAGCACATGCAGGTCGAATCATGTCGAGAAAGAGCTGGAGATGCAGAATGCAACGGCTGTTAATTACCGTTTTAAATAGCAACAGAGGTTTCTGCTCACAAAAAAATGGACACACGAGTATATCTGTCAATCAAATAAAAAAAGGAAGTAGTGTCTAACGGCTTATAGCGTAATAAACGACTAAAGAACTCGTAGCATCGGAAATCGACTGATGTTTAGCTGCTCTCCTTGCCAAGCGTTAGCTTATCGAACATGTACTCGGCCATGCCGTTCTGGGGTGCGCCCATGCGGCGCAGGTTGGTCACCCAGTCGCCCAGTTCCTTGATGGACTTCACCTGCTCGTCCAAGTAATGCGTCTCAATGAAATCGCACATCTGTGGGAAACACCAGGAGCGAGTTTAGTGCGCGTGTCGTATGTAAATGAGCTCTGTAGTCGAATAAGCAGGTACATCCACTTACGTGAGGGTCAGTGTGTTGAGAGGCGACCTTATGCAACTCCAAGAGAGAGTGATTGACGCTTTTCTCCAGCTGCAGGGCGCACTCGAGTGCTTCTACGCCGCTTCCCCACTCATCCCTCTCTGGTTTCTGTAAATCGTACATGCGTGTTAAAAGCTATAAAAGGCCAATATGAACTAAATATAACAGTGCTGGAATTGCATTTTAATAAATGTCGGTAGTAGATACAACTTGCTGCGCATTTTTTCTTTCGACAAAGAGGCGGTTCCCAAATACGCAGTTGAATTCATCATCAGTGCACGTGAAAGATAAGAACCCCACCCCGACCCTGAACTTTATCTCACAGCCCTCACAAACCGAAACGCCATCACGTGCACAAAAGCGCGCATTCAGAGTACACAAACATGCCTTCACGTCCTGCAGAAAGATCCTCCCTCCCCTCTGGTTCTGGAACTTCATCAGTTTCTCTGCGTGTTCGCGCTCTTCGTGGGACTGGTGGCGGAAAAACTTCGCGAAGTTAGGCAGGGCCTGGTCGTCCCTGTCGAAGTAGTACGACTGCACACAAACACAAACAAAGAGACATTTAAGAAAGCGAAGATCATTTGAAGGCAAAACTACGTGCGCATCAGGCTTTTCATTTACTTTAAACGACAGAGATCTGCGTCCAAAACACAACGACGTCTCAAGACTCTTACCATGGAGAGGTAGACGTAGGACGCGTAGAGCTCCATGTTGACCTGACGGTTGATGGCCGCCTCGCAGGCCTCTTCGTAGTTCTGTCTCACCTGAGAGGTCATGTTTCTGTAAGAGAATTCAGATACGTTATTACGTCACCTAACATGAATATAAATGAAACGTAAAGAGGACTTTGAACTACGCCATTCATTCTACACTGTTATTAATGGACAGATTGTGTGTGTGCAGCCTTCAATCCCACTAATCATAGTGTCTACCACGTAGACCCAGACATTTAAGCCTGTGTGTGTTTACCCTACACAACCCTTTTAAAGACGAGTGTTAAACCTGAGCGTTGACGTAAACACGACCTTCACATGAGCGTATGTCAAGTCACGTGATCGCACTGCACACATCAGTAAACCGCATCTCGGGTCTTTATTTCAGAGATCAGGCCAAAGTGCGAATCACGACACGCTGACGCACAGACAACGGGTGCGAAATGCGATACGTCACTTAACAAACACGACATTACCGGATAACCCCCCCGACCTAGAAACATACCGTTTGCTCGTTTTTGAATGCAACTAACCTTTCTTCCGATTTAATGTTAGTGCGACATCGACGATGTTTTTCGTCATGTCACGAATTTCTAGATTATCAAACAAAAACAAAGATGGCGCCGTTGAAAACGCGACCGCACGCACGTCCCATGCGCGAGGAACGTTTACGCGTGCGTAACGAATTAAACCCCGAACGTGTTATTTGACGTTAATCTCACCTCGTAGTTTTACTGCCCTTCCGACGTTACAGGTACAGATGCTCGTCGACGCCGGTCCGCGTTTATATCTCTTGTTAAAGCAAGCGTCGAATTGTAGCCTTTCGGAATGAAAATGATCTGAATCGGGCGCGTTGGATGATGAAGAAAGCGTTAAGACAGAAGATCGGTTGCCGTTCAAGCACTGTTGAAGCAGGTAACCTTCACTCCGTCCTCGTTGATGACTGAATCGATTATGAAATCGTCGTGCACGGTGCTGCTTATTTGAATGACCCCTTTGTGCGCCTGACGTAAGACGCACGATCACAGGCCACGCCCCTTTATGGCGACCCACACGTTTCAATTGAATAATACGAGGTTTGCGAGAGACGAGCGTAGGCGCAGCCCATATTTGAGGAGTATTAATGACACACTTGAGTTGTTTCGGGCTCAGACTCACTTAAAATTGTAGTCTTTATTAAGAATATATTGTAGAGAGAAAGAAGGAACGTCTAGACGAATGTGTTTCTGTAATAAGCGGGTTAAATTCTGTTGATGTCAACATCATGCTGACACAACACTCGCGTTTATTCAACTATAGTATTTTGTACTAATATGTTATTTAGTTTGTTACATTCTCTTTCTGTAATTCAAATTTTCCTTGATTTTCAATTGGTGAGAATTAGGTCTGTCTTACGTCATGATATCTTAATGTCATATCCTTTTGACTTAAAGGCTTATTCCTTTATGACACCACCCAAAAAGTGACATCATTCTGGTGAGAAGTTATCATGCGGACTGTGTATCATAAGACCAAAGTTACACTGTCATGTACGGTTGTTAAGTTTTAATGGGCAATCCCTTTTCTCTGTTAGGTCCAACATTTAACACTGTAGCGAATGAACTTCTGTTGTGCAACAGTGTCAGATGTACAGTAAGCGTCAGTAGAACTGTATGTTCCCAAACTTAGAAAAACCAAACCGATAATACAAACTTCAAGTAAATATTCCCAAATCACAGAAAAGCTACAGCTTATATCCGTTTGTTTTGGTCATGTTATTTTATTCATCTCTTCCAATCCAAGGTGCTTTCAAAAACATTTAATGGTATTTATTACAGAAAAATACCACTGAAATCATAGACTCTTACCGTCTTGTTCCTACATGTAAATTCAAAACATAGCATGATGAAACATTGACAAAACATTTGATCCAAAATACCTGACAATACTGCGAAACCAAAATGATCTGTGTATTTCAATATCTGAATATTCAATATAGAAGAGTTCATGTTAAGGTGTTATCTCCGAGCAGGCAGGATTTGTGTTTTTAATGGTGATCGCTTTTTAAAAATACCAAGAAGTGACATGCATTCCGAAAATCGTTATATTTATTAAACACAGATTTATATCAAAATAATGCAACGAATGGTTGTGAAATGTGCTATAATTCTGACACTGGTCAATGTAAACAGGATGAAGACCAAAACCAAGTTGTCAAAAAAAATGGCTTTAGAAATGACAAAGTTTAGGTGGAAGTGATTCAGTCATTATGAAGGTTCTGCTTTGTTTTGTAATAGCTGGAATTTTTTTCTTATTTGTCTTGGCACTCGTCCTCATATAACAGTTCTGTTCTCTTTCGCACCAGATAATGATCCTTTAAATCAGATTTCTTATTCTGGTGGGATGCATTTTGTGTACATGTTAGCCAATGTAAAAGAAAGCTATGTTTATTTTAATTATGTTCAGCGCAAGCACCTCAAATGATTTAATTGTATGCTCTGTTCTCTGAGTTACAGTAAGAAAGTCTCTAAAGATTGTTGCGACACCACCACCTCGACCAACCGGACGTGGCTCATGCATAGTAGCTCGGTTGGGATACACTCATTTAGACCAAAATGATCATTTGGTTTAAGCCAGGTCTCGGTAAAAGGAAATATATCAAAACTGTTGTCCGTGATAATTTCATTTACAATAACTGCCTTTGAATCTAGGGATCTAATATCAAGTAGGCCGAAATTTATGAATTGGTTTTGGTTGTTTTTTTCACTGTCTTCAGGTTTATGGGATGGATTTCGACTCAAAATGATTAACAAATGCACGCACAGTCATCCGTGAACGTGATACACGTTTCATTTGTATTTTACGATTCACAAACAAATGCCTTATGATTTGATTCTGTGAAATTTAGATTTGAATAAACACGAAGCGATTTGTACAAATAGAGGCAGATTTGTGATTGCAATGTTTTATTTTGTGTTCATGTATATTGATTTTGCGCATACCAATGAGAAGTTGTGCATTTGTGGATCCTGTGACGCGCGTTCATACATCCTGTTCGGTTCATTTGGATTTTGAGACTTTCTTTACGCGGTTTAGCATTGGACAATCCACACACACGCAACTGCAGATCCACGCGCAACCGTGCAGAAAATAACAACTACCACTAGATGGCAGGCTTACGGAAACCATAGGTGCTGGTCATATCATTAGAATATCATCAAAGAGTTGATGCATTTCACTATTTCCATTAAAAAGTGAAACTTGTAAATTATATGAATTCATTACACGCAGACTGATATATTTCAAATGTTTATTTATTTTAACTGTGATGATTATAACTGACAACTAATTAAAATACCAAATTGATAAGGCGTTTTAATCTCAAAGACAAAGCATTTTCTCATAAAGTTAATAGATGCAGTTATTACAGTTACAGTGCAGTAGATGAGTTAATGCAGTTATTGCATTAGTCTGACTTTATTACAACAATCTAAGAAATTAGTAAAGTTTGATCAGAAAACTTTGGCATCTTAAGTCCTCAACATGCAACCTGGACACACTCCCCACATCCTTTTTCAAAAAAGTGTTTAGCTGTTTAGAAGCAGATCTTTTAAAAATAGTAAATACTTTATTTCTCTCAGAAACTTTCCCAGAGTCCCTAAAAACTGCATTTGTCAAGCCTTTACTAAAATAAGAGCAATCTAGACAAAAACTTACTGTCTAACTACAGACCATCAAATCTTCCTTCATAGGCAAGATCATTGAAAAGGTTGTCTTCAATCAGCTGAACAAATTCCTAAACTCAAATGGCAATCTGGGCAATTATCAGTCTGGTTTCCGTCAGCATCATAGCACAGAAAAAGTAAATGATATAATATAAATTAAATTCTGATTCAGGCAAGATATACATACACACACTGCATCATCTGCACTACAGAACTGTGTACTGGTACTGCATTAACTCATCTACTGCACTGTAACTTTAATAACTGCATCTATTAACTTTATGAGAAAATGCTTTGTCTTTGAGATTAAAACGCCTTATCAATTTGGTATTTTAATTAGTTGTCAGTTATAATCATCACAGTTAAAATAAATAAACATTTGAAATATATCAGTCTGCGTGTAATGAATTCATATAATTTACAAGTTTCACTTTTTAATGGAAATAGTGAAATGCATCAACTTTTTGATGATATTCTAATGATATGACCAGCACCTATGGTTTCCGTAAGCCTGCCATCTAGTGGTAGTTGTTATTTTCTGCACGGTTGCGCATGGATCTGCAGTTGCGTGTGTGTGGATTGTCTAATGCTAAACCGCGTAAAGAAAGTCTCAAAATCCAAATGAACCGAACAGGATGTATGAACGCGCGTCACAGGATCCACAAATGCACAACTTCTCATTGGTATGCGCAAAATCAATAGGCCCCTATACATGAACACAAAATAAAACATTGCGATCACAAATCTGCCTCTATTTGTACAAATCGCTTCGTGTTTATTCAAATCTAAATTTCACAGAATCAGATTGTGGTGATGCGATTGCCTGACCCACCTATGTTTGAGGAAATGGTACGGTCCGGGGCAGTGGCGCAAAAAGTGGGTATGCGCTATATGCGGCGCATAGGGGCGCCGCACCACGGGGGGCGCCAACGCGATGGTTTAATAAATGTGAAATAATAAAAGTTATATACATTTTTCTAAAATTTATTTAAGTTATTGTATGTATAAAAAGTTATATACATTTAAGAGGACTAACAGGCTAGGCGGCACCGGTGCCCTCATAAGATTCCATCATATAATTTATTTAGACATAGAAGGGTAATATCGCGAGTGGGCGGGGCGCCGTGAGTTACGTTAAGTACGCAGAAACGTTGGTGAGTTGTCGTTGAAATTTGAATTTGAAAAAAGATGGATAAACCAAAAAAGCTGTCGGGGGCTAAAAATAGAAAAAGAAAGATGGAAAAAGGAGACGGCCTGTCAGGGGATGCGACAGCAGCTAACTACGTGGATGGTGAAAGGCAACAGGTAGGATTCAAAATGTGACGTCTATTCTTGCAAATACAAAATTCATGTTAACAGACTAACGTTAGCTAGCGAGCTTGCTGAGCAACCGACCGTCGGATTCACGAATAGATTTGCTACCAAACTTGGAGGCTTGAACATATAAATATTGACTGGCAAGTGTTTGCTAACTTAATGCAAAATAATGTTGCTGCTGATATCTACATTTATATTTTGGTTAAACCCTATTGTACCAATGCCATGCATGACATGTCTCAATTTTATTAAAGTAAAATAAGAACTGGTAAATATAAGGTAGCATGCACAATAAATGACTAGAAGCTGGAAAACATTCCTTATGCAATAAGGCTGGTTTATCATGGATTTTATTTTACCATTAGCTTCATGTTAGCTCAGCTGTGCTGTCAGACAGGCTACTTTACATCTGCTGGGTGACATGGAAGCTGCAAGGGCCACATTTCTCCTTCTTTAAAGATCTGTGCTATGTGTATGTATGTATGTATATATATCAGCACAGATCTTTAAACAGAGAGAGATGTGACCCTGTAATTATTTTTCTATATGTATGTGTGTGTGTCATATTTGTACTTTTTAAAATCCCAAATGTTCATGTAATTTCAACAGCAGCACAACCTTACTGCATAATAGTTGTCTTATCTGATGCCATCCCTAGGCTGATTGAAAAATCGAATTTAGGCTGCTATATTTAACAGCAAAGTTAGGTAGGTCTAACATTAGGTGGAAGTGTAGAGGGAGCTTGATACCAACTTCATACTTGATACCAACAGATTAATTTCTTAATATTATTAATATGGAAAAGGTAGGGGTGTAATGGTTCACAAAATTCAGGGTTCGGTTCGATACGTTACACTTGTGTCACGTTTCGGTACGAATCGGTACGTGTTAGATACGGCAAAAAGAAAGAAATGGCAGAGAAATTTCTATGAATACATTTTTATATATTTGTGTCCATATACCATATAATTATGGTGGGCTTACAGTAGCTGTCTGATATACTTTTAAAATAAACCTTTATTATTTCAAGCCCATACATGATGATGTCCGGCACACTTTTTTATTTAGGGGGGGCGCAAAAACTGTTTCTGCATACCCCCCTAACACTGAGTAGTTGCGCCCCTGGTCCGGGGGTATAAAGGTAGATAGGACTGGCATGTCACACAGGTGTGTCCTATAGGGCTTCCGGGAGTACCTTTATTTCCGGTGGGTTGGGCTACACGTCCAAGAGGTAAGAGCTACCAGTGGCAGTTAAAGTGTTGATATTTAATGTCAAACAGGGTAAATGGAGATGCATTTAAATTACAGTGTGGTTGAGGAGTACTGCGGGCATTTGTGAATGGCCATGTATTTTCGAGAGCCATTAGTGAAGTCCGCGTCAAGTGCGTGGTGCATTACGGGTCATTAGCTGCAGGTGTGTTACTCATTTTCACGTATAGGGTTGCGGGAATGTATTTTCCCTCTAAATTCATTTGCTTGTTATATTTTTGCAGTGACTTTGGGTGTTGGAGGTGTTGCAGCAGGCTGAACCGACGCCAGTTCGCAGGCTGATACCGGCGCTATTTGGGGCTGTGATTATCCCTTATGGACTGGCGCTATCGTACCTGCATGTATAATGACTGCTTGAACTGGAGTGTTTTCCGAGATAGACCGTGTCACTATTATTCGCACTGATTCGTCCAACTTACCGTTTCTCCTATCTGACTGCCTAGCGGATTCCTGAACCGGGTTGTTTCCAGACCCGGTACTTTTAGTGCGACGCTTAATTTACCTTCCACTTTCATTTCACTGCGTAGCGGATGCATGAAGCTGACTGTTCCGGACCGAAGTGGACAGTCCGTAGAGTCGTGTTTATTTCCCTTTTTTGCTCTTTCACTCGTTGCCGTGCCTGGGACAGCGTCTTTGTCCCGGTTGGTGTGGAGGACTATTCCCCTTTAGCTGGTAGTTATTTCCAGTGTATAATAACCATTTAGTGTCTGTCGACGTGCTTCGATACCGCGTTCTGCGTGTCTATAGGCACGACATTTGGCTCTTTCTCGGAGGACTGGTGATTACCGGACTAGCTATTATTATCGATGTAATTTTGGGCATAACTTGTTTTGTTTAAATTGATTTTGCTTAATTCGTTTTGTTTAAAATTTCTTTTGTTTCATTCGTTTTGTTTAAGTGATTTTGTTTACTTCGTTTTGCCTAAGTGATTTGGTTTAATTCGTTTTGTTTAAGTGACTTTGTTTACTTCGTTTTGCTTAAGTGATTTGGTTTAATTTGTTTTGTTTAAGTGATTTTGTTTACTTCGTTTTGCTTAAGTGATTTGGTTTAATTTGTTTTGTGTAAGTGATTTGGTTTAATTCGTTTTGTTTAAGTGATTTGGTTTAATTTGTTTTGCTTAAGTGATTTGGTTTACTTCGTTTTGTTTAAGTGATGTTGTTTAATTTGTTTTGTTTAAGTGATGTGGTTTAATTTGTTTTGTTTGAGTGATTTTGGATTGAGTTTATTAATTTTCTTTTCGTTCCAGAATTAGTCGCGGTCGAGATCCTCTGTATGTGGTGCTGTGGTTGACTTGTTTGTAGTGTCCACAATATAGAAACATTTGGCGTGTGGTGAAGTGAGTGAGCACAACGGTTGTCGGATCAATCGGACGACTTCCCCAATTCTGGGTTGGACGTTTTAAGTGTGTGTGCTTTGTACGAAGATGATGGCCTGTCTCTTTTAATGACTTTAATTAAATGTGATTTTGTATTTTAGATGGTGTGTGTGAAATAAATTGTTTACCAGCTTCCCTTTTGTCTGCTATCTGTCTCAGCCAATAACGAACCTGTGAGCTTTTGGTGATTTACTTAATTTTGGGTCCCTGGCCCTATCCGGGGTGGCGTAGTCGGCTCATGCTTTGATTAATCTCCTTTCACCGTATGCCATCGCCACAAAATTATAAGGCATTTGTTTGTGAATCGTAAAATACAAATAAAACGTGTATCACGTTCACGGATGACTGTGCGTGCATTTGTTAATCATTTTGAGTCGAAATTCATCCCATATCAAAGCATATATTTTAAACATGTCTGCTTGTTTACCGTGTTTTTTGGGCAAGTGCTCATCGCTGCTACTTTGTAATCGAAATGTTTGTTTATTGGACATGTTTACTATCTAATCCTTACTATCAACTCCTCCCTCGACTGCAAGCGGCTCATCTTGTCGATCGGTCTGCGCAGCGCTGCATAAACACACCTACGGTCTGCGCGCATATGAGGCTGCGGAAAACTGACCAATAGGAGCAGAGGATGTCCGAGTGTGGGCGGGCAAGATTCATAAGCAGGGCGGATAAATCAAAACTGAAATGTAAGAACATTCTAATAAACAGGGAAACACGCCGAATGTACAGCAATGCGAGGGAAACATCGGTCAGAGACCCAAACGATGATTTAAGGATCAGACCTCTGCCTTACGCAGATCACGTCGATGATCGATTGCTTTTGTTCTGTTGGGAACGCGCTCCCGGTGGACCATGAGATTCATGTGAAGATGGAAGAAGAGCCTTTCTAGAGCTTTGATAAGTGTCCTATATGTACACAAATCAACAATAAACATCTCTCTCTATTGAAATATATATTACATTTTGAATAAAGTATAATGTAGGCTATATTTGAAACACATTCATCTTCAAATCTGAAGATCTCACAGTTTAGTAAATCCATCCGACTCCATGGCTGCGGTGTCCCTCTTCACATTTACAGGCCTGTCATAGTGCAATTTTGTCACAGCATTAAATAATGTGCATTTAAGAAAAATGTTGATAAATGTGCTGTCTTAAAATTTAAATCCGTCACTATGGTTACAGGCATCCTGTGTTGTGTGAAGTCGACTGAGCACCTTGAAGTAAATGTGAAGAGTTCTTCACATGACTCAGTTTTTATTAATTTTCATAAAGCATGTTTTGAAAGTATCAGTAAAGTAAAGATATCAAGCAAATGGAACGGGTACAAATGATGTAAAACTTTAGGTGTAAAAATTATAATTCAATGATTCAGGAAACTATAGAGTAAAACATTGAAGAGGCATAACTACATTTACCGTAATAAGGCTGCTATAAACACAGGCCTTCACTGTTGTGCTTAATACATTTGCCTCTCGCAGAATGTTGTTCAACTCATATGATTTCTGACAGTGATGTCATTAGCACATAAGGTAAAATATTGTCATTGTGTTGCTTGGTCTCTGCATACTGTGCATAAAAGGTCTGTGGTGGAATTTTCTTATTCCTTAAACTAGGTGAGTCAGCCCAGACAAACGCGACAAACATTGTCGTTTAATCTGCATCATAAGCAATGAAATGGTGCAGAGAAAAGGCCCTGTTTCCTCCTGCACACAGAGTTTATATAAGATTCAAACGTGACACCCCCCCCCCCCTTTCCCCTCGAGTCAGAACGCTTTTCTTTTTTGGGCAATCTATTCCTTTAAATAGCAGGAATGTATGTTTTTTATTGCAGGTCTTCTGTTTGCTTGTGAGACACAGCTGAAGACATCAAGAACCTTGGTCAGATGTTGGCCAGAAGAACACCACACTGACCTCTCAGCCATTCCATGGATGACTGACTACTACTTTGTTATTAAAGGGATAGTTCACCCAAGAACAAAAATGTTGTCATCGTTTACTCACCCTCATGACATTTCGAACCTGTATGATTTACTTTCTTCAGCAGAACATAGAAGAAAATATTTTGAATACAGTTGGTACCAGAAAACCGTTGCTCCCCATTGACTTGCACTTTTTGTGATCCCATACAATAGAAGTCCAGGTGGACAAACGATGTTCTGTTACAAACATTCTTCAAAATATCTTCTTTTGTGTTGTGCAACAGAAAGAAAGGCCTACAGGTTTAAAATGACAAGATGATGAGCACATTTGAGCAATTCCTAATCACATCAATTCTAAGAAACTACCGTATATAATTGTTAACCGGGGTATAAAGTGACGCCTTTTGTTATAAAGAAGCATTATTATAAAGAAGATTCTCTTTAACATCTTTTTTCATAGACAGATATGTTGAAAGTGACACTATAGGGACCAGCACCGCACTTCCACTTGTAACAACCGTCTGGAGAGTTTTGTGAGTCAAGTTTAAGCTCATCTTCGACCCAGAAAGGTCTTTGAACTGATGCTAGTCCCTCAAAGTCGCCTATAGAAATCTTTTCTGTGTGTGTTTTTGTGGAACAAAAGGGACAGTCACGGTTAGTCCAATCTGGTTAGTTTATTTTATAGTAAAGAAGCAATAATAATAGTGAATCATGTCTGAGGCTGTGCCCGACTGACTATACTAGACATACACAGTTGCTACAAAATAACATGTTTTATTCTTGATGAAATGTTGCACTTATTTTGGAAATTGAGACAATTTATAGTAGCATATACTTTACATTTATACCTCTTGGTGTGTATTTGAGAGTAAATGCCTTTTATATAAGGTTTGTATGTATTTGTGAATGTATGTTTTTGTATAAATAATAAAGCAATGTAACACAATGTGATGTTTTCAATATTTGAACGTTGTTTATTATGGTACATGTTAACTTAAATCAACATCCTTTCAATACTACGCAAACCAATTGCATTGCGTTCCTATTGAAAATGTAAAGTCTAACAGAAATCAACATGGATTCAAACATGATTCAACATGGATTGCATTGCGTTCCTATTGAAAATGGCCCGAGTTGATTCTGTAAAGTCTAACAGAATTCAAAGTTACAGGCATCTAATCCAATAGCGTCGATTTCTCTGTTAGTTTTGAATGGCACGTCTGACATTGATTCGTTATCCCATGAATTGATATATTGAATAACATTTGAGTGAGAAACACGTGTCGCCATGTTAATATTGTTATTGTTATGCATTGCAAGGTTTCTGACGGTCTCCAAGGCAACGGCTTGGGTCCTCATGTGACAAGGCTATGACGTCACAAAGCGCGCTCCCTCTTTAAAAGCCCCCGCCTCACAACAGTCTTCGTTGGTTTGAGTTTGGCGTTGAACAGATAAGTTGAGCTCCTGAGAGTTCGAGGCTTTTCTGTGCGATTCTTGCGTGTTTTGCTTTTCTGCTGGTTGTTTGTTTTCCGTGAAGAAAGTGAGACCGAATATTTCACCGAAAGGTGTTTATTCGTCGACTCCTGACTGATCGTCGAACAGCGCCACAGTTCACCTGCATCGAGTCGTTTGGCTGCACACCGCCGTTAACCGAACCGCGATGGATGCTTCTGTTGTTCCTCCGTCCGTCGAGGACTTTGACTTTGATCTCCAGCTCTCAAAATCATGGGCGGATATAGTCGAGGAGACCGAAGTTGATCCGTCAGACATAGTCATTCCGTCCTATGCTGTTTTGGATTACCCGGTGGTCTTAAATGGATTTCTTGTGAAGTATAAAGATCCGGAGACCTCATCCCCAGTCAAGAGGAGATACGAGAAACGTGAGTTAGATATTATTTTCTGACCAACACTTTAAATGCTTCTGTGTGACTCTGCCTGTGAAATGCCAGGTGAAGTAATGCATTTGTTATTAGAGGTTTATTACATTCGGTTTACAGTTTGATATCTTGTTTATTGCCCGAGTAAGACCATGACATTGGTGCTCAATCTTATAAAAGCGTTGAGATTTGAGCCTGGATTTCACAGAGAGGCTCACGTGGTTTCATACTGGATGTCTGATCGTGACTGATGCAGTATGTCTGTCTGATCACTAATATTCTCTATATTGGGCATTAACTCTGAACTACACCTTTAATCTTATAAAGGAAAATATTTGTAGACATTATTTTCAAATAAAAGATGTTATAACTACATGTAATCCCCACAAAATTCAAATGACTATTTACCGTCATTGACCTTCTGTTATTTGTTTTGTACAGCGAAGAGTTTTATCCAGAGAGACTTCCGGCTGAAGACCGAGTCTAATGTGTGGAGGAAGCCAGCAGGGTGAGATGAGCAGCTCTCTTGATTTCAACACCACGTGAATATCAAACAATACTTGCGATACATGTCATCATTCTTAATGGTATTAAAAGTACTTTTCTTGTATTAGGTGTAGATCTCCTCACTCTGGCTTCTTTAAAAGGCCCGAACGTCCCGTCAGAGAAGCGTCATCAACTCAGTGAGTTAAAAAATCTGTCTCCATTAATAAATGCCACAGTTTTTGCCAGAGCTGTACGTAATATTAATTTCGTTGTATTGCAGGCGTAGATCTCCTCCTTTGGGTTCCTGTCTTAGTCAGGATTACCGTGTCAGAGACGCTTCAAAAGCTCAGTGAGTAGATCAAATGTTTTCGCTTGATAAATGTTTGCTGAAACGGTACTTAATATACATTTCTTTGTATTTTTAGGCAAAGATCTCCTCCTTTAGGCGGAGATAGAGCGACCCCACCGGACAGCCAGAACACGACTCTGGGTACAGTATCAATGCTCTTTATCTTTCAAAACCCTGGTTGGGGATGAACACGTGTCTCATTTATCTACTCTCATTTGATCTCAATAGCTGTCGCACAAAAGCAGGAGATGTGTGGGCCAGAAATGTCCAGCAAGCCCCCCACCACACCAGCTCCTGTATCTGAGTGAGTAGATCAATGGTCTCCATGTATAAATGTTCAATTGTTTGCTTAAACTTGACCTAAAGTCTCCATTAATAAATGCCACAGTTTTTGCCAGAACTGTACGTAATATTAATTTCGTTGTATTGCAGGCGTAGATCTCCTCCTTTGGGTTCCTGTCATAGTCAGGATTACCGTGTCAGAGACGCTTCAAAAGCTCAGTGAGTGGATCAAATGTTTTCGCTTGATAAATGTTTGCTGAAACGGTAATTAATATACATTTCTTTGTATTTTTAGGCAAAGATCTCCTCCTTTAGGCGGAGATAGAGCGACCCCACCGGACAGCCAGAACACGACTCTGGGTACAGTATCAATGCTCTTTATCTTTCAAAACCCTGGTTGGGGATGAACACGTGTCTCATTTATCTATTCTCATTTGATCTCAATAGCTGTCGCACAAAAGCAGGAGATGTGTGGGCCAGAAATGTCCAGCAAGCCCCCCACCACACCAGCTCCTGTATCTGAGTGAGTAGATCAATGGTCTCCATGTATAAATGTTCAAGTGTTTGCTTAAACTGTACCTAAAGTCTCCATTAATAAATGCCACAGTTTTTGCCAGAACTGTACGTAATATTAATTTCGTTGTATTGCAGGCGTAGATCTCCTCCTTTGGGTTCCTGTCATAGTCAGGATTACCGTGTCAGAGACGCTTCAAAAGCTCAGTGAGTGGATCAAATGTTTTCGCTTGATAAATGTTTGCTGAAACGGTACTTAATATACATTTCTTTGTATTTTTAGGCAAAGATCTCCTCCTTCAGGCGTAGATAGAGCGACCCCACCGGACAGCCAGAACACGACTCTGGGTACAGTATCAATGCTCTTTATCTTTCAAAACCCTGGTTGGGGATGAACACGTGTCTCATTTATCTATTCTCATTTGATCTCAATAGCCGTCGCACAAAAGCAGGAGATGGGTGGGCCAGAAATGTCCAGCAAGCCCCCCACCACACCAGCAACTGTATCTGAGTGAGTAGATCAAATGGTCTCCATGTATAAATGTTCAAGTGTTTGCTTAAACTGTACCTAAAGTCTCCATTAATAAATGCCACAGTTTTTGCCAGAACTGTACGTAATATTAATTTCGTTGTATTGCAGGCGTAGATCTCCTCCTTTGGGTTCCTGTCATAGTCAGGATTATCGTGTCAGAGACGCTTCAAAAGCTCAGTGAGTAGATCAAATGTTTTCGCTTGATAAATGTTTGCTGAAAACGGTACTTAATATACATTTCTTTGTATTTTTAGGCAAAGATCTCCTCCTTCAGACGGAGATAGAGCGACCCCACCGGACAGCCAGAACACGACTCTGGGTACAGTATCAATGCTCTTTATCTTTCAAAACCCTGGTTGGGGATGAACACGTGTCTCATTTATCTACTCTCATTTGATCTCAATAGCTGTCGCACAAAAGCAGGAGATGGGTGGGCCAGAAATGTCCAGCAAGCCCCCCACCACACCAGCAACTGTATCTGAGTGAGTAGATCAAATGGTCTCCATGTATAAATGTTCAAGTGTTTGCTTAAACTGTACCTAAAGTCTCCATTAATAAATGCCACAGTTTTTGCCAGAACTGTACGTAATATTAATTTCGTTGTATTGCAGGCGTAGATCTCCTCCTTTGGGTTCCTGTCATAGTCAGGATTACCGTGTACGAGACGCTTCAACAGCTCAGTGAGTGGATCAAATGTTTTGGCTTGATAAATGTTTGCTGAAACGGTACTTAATATACATTTCTTTGTATTTTTAGGCAAAGATCTCCTCCTTCAGGCGGAAATAGAGCGACCCCACCGGACAGCCAGAACACGACTCTGGGTACAGTATCAATGCTCTTTATCTTTCAAAACCCTGGTTGGGGATGAACACGTGTCTCATTTATCTACTCTCATTTGATCTCAATAGCTGTCGCACAAAAGCAGGAGATGGGTGGGCCAGAAATGTCCAGCAAGCCCCCCACCACACCAGCTCCTGTATCTGAGTGAGTAGATCAAATGGTCTCCATGTATAAATGTTCAAGTGTTTGCTTAAACTGGACCTAAAGTACCTTTTATCTTCTATTATTAGGCATAAATCTTCTCGCTCTGGATATAAAAAGTCGCTCACAGAGGCTGCACCACTTCGGTGAGTTGATCACATTTTCTCAGTTTATAAATGTTTGAATGTTGTTTGAAGCTTTACTTGATATGCTGTACATTGTCTTTGTGTTTCTAGTCCCAGACCTCATCCTCCAGGCTTGTTTAATAGGCCCGAGTCCGCTGACACACAAGCTTCACAATCTGAGTGAGTTGAATAAAGGGCTCAGTTTATGAATGTTTGCCCGAACTGTACCTGATAAACATTTCCTCGCTCAGAGGCTCCACCACTTGAGTTGAACAAATTCTCTGTTTATACATGATCAAATGTTTGAAACGGGCTTTAAAGTAGTTTTCCTTGTATTTTTAGACATCAAGATTCTTCAACACGCTCCTCCTCCACAGCAAAAGGAGCGAGACCACGAGAAGGACCGAATACTACTGCACAGAGTACGATGAAGATGCTCTTTATTTTTCCAAACTGTTGATTTCAGACGTTGGATGTGTTATTCATCTACTCTGATTTGTTCTCAACAGCTTTTCCACAGAGGCAGGGGGTGAGGAGTTCTTTGAGGACAGGCTGCAGTGTTGACGAACTCTGTAATCTGTTGGCTGCAATGCACCTGTCCGAAAAGACTTGCTGTACAACACCGAACAGGCCAAAGCCTCTTCTTCGTCCAGCCACTTTTGTTTTTCAAAAACAACCAACGTTTGGTAAGTTGTTAGTTCTGTCTGACCAACAGTTTTGACACTCTTTAAATACTGAAAACCTTTGTCTTTGATATTCATGTTTGGATGAACAGGTGTGTCATTTATCTACTTGGATTTGTTCTCAACAGCTTTTCCACAGAGGCAGGGGGTGAGGAGTTCTTTGAGGACAGGCTGCAGTGTTGACGAACTCTGTAATCTGTTGGCTGCAATGCACCTGTCCGAAAAGACTTGCTGTACAACACCGAACAGGCCAAAGCCTCTTCTTCGTCCAGCCACTTTTGTTTTTCAAAAACAACCAACGTTTGGTAAGTTGTTAGTTCTGTCTGACCAACAGTTTTGACACTCTTTAAATACTGAAAACCTTTGTCTTTGATATTCATCTTTGGATGAACAGGTGTGTCATTTGTCTACTTGGATTTGTTCTCAACAGGTTTTGCACAGCATCCGATGGTGGCTGGACAAGAAACATGGACGAAACCCCCTACACCGGCTTCTGCACCTCAGTAAGTTAAATAAATTCTCAGCTTTACCTTTAAACATTGTGACATTAACACTGCGCATGTTAAAATAAAAACAACAGACAATTATTTATTTGATGGTTTGCAGAAACTGTGTTCTATTTGTATTTCTAGGCATTTATATGCTCCCTACTCTAACCGTCAGCCCTGTCTCCGGAAAGAGAGTCTCAGCTGCAAACGTCATAGACTTTCAGCTTACAGGTACAGTGATATGAGACCATAAACATTAATAATCAGTTTATTATCATTGTACTTAATGTTTATTTGTTGTTTTTGCAGCTAAAGAGTCTGGATGGAGCCAGGAGACACCAAATGGTCTAAATAAATAAATTTAATGCCCTTGATGTACATACAGTATTTCTAAACTCACAATCAGGCGATCAAACCGTTATTTCTGCATAACAATCCTAAACTTTGATTTACCACATAGCAGGAACAGACCAGCTTTATGATATTCCTAAACTCAAAACTCTTCTTAATCATCAGTCAAAGTAACACTGGATTCACACCAAATGCGAATTAACCGTCTGGCGTATGTAAATTGCATACAAAGTCAATGCAAAGACTCGTTTGTCAATTTCATCTTCCACGAAGGTTCAAAAATATTTGTCAGATCGCGTCACTCGCGGGAAACGTTTGTCATTTCGTGTGAGTAATAAAGAGCGTGGAGCGCGATTGATCGTGTTTGGTGTGAACCCATCATAATAAACAGAACTATAAGATGATTAACCTCAAAAACGTCATGAGCAGATTTGAGATACTTAAAGGAATTGTTCACTTTCAACATACATTTTCATGATAATTTACTCGCCCCTGTTGTTTAGTTGAAAAGAAATTATGTTTTTTGATAAACTATTACTTTTCAGCGTTATTACGTGACGTCGTGAGGGCACTTTGCAGAACGGAGCAATAAGAGCATTTGTGTTTATAAAGCATGTACATTTTTATTTTAGAAAATGACTGATCGTTTCGCTAGATAAGACCCTTATTCGTCGTATGGTATTAGCTGCACTGAAACTGTAATTTTCACCTTCAACCGTTTGGAGTCCATTGAAGTCCACTATGGTTTTTGATGAAAACATTCCAGGATTCATTTCTTTTCGACTAAAGAAAAAATACATCAACATCTTGAATGACAACAGGGGTGAGTAAATGTTCATGAAAATGTTGGAAGTGAACAATTCCTTTAACAGAGGAAATACTGGAAGCCACGGTTTTCGATATAGTTGAAGTGTTTTCTGTTATTCTATGCTACGGTTACAGGAGCAGTAAGAGGTTTATTGCAATGTTTTTAATTTTACAAGAAAATATTTTTAATACATTTAAATCGCTTAAGTTATGCCATTAAAACAGTGACATTTGCTGATGTACACAATGCTTTGTTTTCACGGGAGAACATGCCAGCTGAAGATGAGGAAATGACGTCGCTTCCTTTCCCAAGTGCATTCCAAACGTCTACATAATGGCACGCAGATGCCCTGTTCCCTCAAGTCTAAACTCCAAGGGCTCTGCCCTTCGAAGGGAGTAGGGCATAGGAATGATTTCTTCGTTTGGAATTTGAACCGTGATAAATATGAACAAGATTGAATGTAACATAAAAAAAAGACTGTCGATAAAATATCTATTAATGCGACCTGAAATTTATCCAGCATGGCTGCTCAAGCGAGTATAATGCGTTACGCTTACTTTTGAACTGAGGTCTGTTTGAAGGGCTATATGGCCATTCCTTTCCCCCTACCCCCTCGAAAACACTCCTTCACGTGAACACCCTTAATGGAGGGGTAATGGGTAGAAATGTGATTGGCCCTTACTCACAGGGAGGTGTTTATCCATCTTGGCGCATAGACTCATAAGCAACAACAACCCGCTAATTCATTGAGAAATAAAATGCACCGAAAAATTTTATCTACCGATGACACAATTCACAAATTAAACTGTGAATGACATATTAAACAGTTTAAAATCATATTGAGTATTAAGAATTCTGTAGTAACTACAGCACAGAGACGGCACTCCTCAAAGTGACAAACAACATCTTGTCTAGATCTTAGTGCAGATTTTTATTTCATACATCATAGTTTTCAATTATATCCATTGAAATGCCATGTTGTCTTTAGCAGGCAGGTGTTACCCATGTAATAACCCTTGTCTTGTTTTCTTGTCTCATTCTCGGGACATGCGAGTCTGACTGAGCCGATCCGGTTGGACGGAATGCTCAACCTCATGATGACCAAAGAAGATGCCTTCATCAACAGCAGGTAATGGGAGTCTGCAGCGGCGAAGGGATGCTGACAAAAGAGAAAGGTATGAGGCTGCTTAAATGCATCCTGTTAAATGATTCGTTTTCAAGAATTTCACTTAAACCAGTTTTGACACATGTGTGTTTAATTTGTATTGTGGCTGTCAACTTTAATGAATCAATAATAAATCTGTATTAGAGGCAGCCACAAATTATGTGAAATATTAAATTGTGTAAAAGCACTTTTGCTTCAGTTTTTGATGGCATGGATGTGTCTTTACATTGTTCCCATGAGCTCTCTGAATGTAATTGAATTGTGTGTTGTATATGTTATCATTCATGTCTATGCAACAATGATCACTATTAAAGCATAATTCCTCATGGATCTGGTCACTTACTTGTTCCTTGACAATGTTTGGCTTTTATGAAACATTATGAAGTTGAACTGAGCTGTTATTTGACTCCTTCACTGATCCTGTGGCTCAGTTGGAGCATTGGGTTAGTAGCATAAATGGTTGTGGGTTCGATTCTCAAGGACGCATTGAAAACGCATTGAAAATCACAGTGTCTGACTACAGATTGGAAGTGATCTTTGGATTATCATACAATATGTTGTATGTTAAATCTTCAGGATGACACTGACTAGGATTCATTCTGCTGACAAAGGTGCCCACTGTAGTTATATAACACTGCTTAGACTGCGATACCGAGCTCAGCCGGTGGATGTCAATGTACCACATGCTGTTCACTGTCATGAATCTGCCTTCATGTCATGTCTATTCTTGGTCTTGAGGCAGATTCATGACAAAGCCTTGTGTTTTATGTGAGAGAGAGATGTTGGCTATCGGCTTTATATGCTCTCTCTCTGGTCCGTGTCTTTGTTCCCGCCATCTCGTTTCCTCGTTAACCTTCCCTGAGTGTGTCATTACCCGCACCTGACCCTTGTCAATTATCCTCTGTTTGTTTCCCCTATAAAACATCCTCGTGTTCATTGTCCTGTGCTCGTTCATTGTATTCTGTACCTTGTTTGCGGTATGTTATATGCTCTGGATAAGTCTTGCGTCGTGTCTCTAGTCCTTGTGTTTTGGTCAGTTAGTTTAGTCTTGTTCTTAGTATTGTTTTCCCAGTCTAGTTAGTCTGTGTCCTGGTTGTCCCTATTATTTATCCTGTCTTGTTTTACCCCCTCGTGGGTTTTTGTTTTCTGTCTTATTGTATAATAAATTATCTGTTAAACCCCTTCATCGCCGTGTCTGCCTGCCATTGGGTTCTTCCTCTCACAACCGTGACAGAATGAACGAGCCACAACAGAACCCAGCAGGCAAGATGGAGGCAAGGCGAGCGACCCAGGCTCATCGCCTACTCCGTCTACGCCAGGGCCACTCAGATGTGTTGGAGTTTGCGGACCGCTTTTTTGAGGTGGCAGGGGAGATGGTCCACAGTGAGCAGGAACAGATGGTCCTGTTCAATGGCGGCCTCAACCAACCTCTAGCGGGGTGGGAGATGCGAATGCTGAGACCGCTGGGCTTCACTGACCTTATCAGGTATGCCATGAACCGGCCGGAGCCCAGGGTCTCAGTCCAGCCCAGTTTTCCCCCCCCGCTGGCCGCCATCCCCGAGGGCCGTACCCTGCGACTCGGGGCTGTGGGCCTCTCCTCACCCTCTGCACCCTTCGACTCTTCCAGCACGGAGCTAGTCATGCTCCCCACCGCTTCTCCGCAACCGGCTACACCCACCGTGAGCCGGTCGAAGAAGAAGAAGAAGCCGAGGAGGGGTGTAATCTCCAGCCTGAACTTCCAGCCAGAGGAGAACACCGGGACTCAGCCCAAATATTTTTTGGGGGGGCGTCATACGGGCAGGAGGGCCCCGTCCAGCGGGCCTCCTGATGTCCCGTCAAGTCCGGTGGTCCCGTCGTGTCCGGTGGTCCCGTCGTGTCCGGTGGTCCCGTCGTGTCCGGTGGTCCCGTCGTGTCCGGTGGTCCCGTCGTGTCCGGTGGTCCCGTCGTGTCCGGTGGTCCCGTCGTGTCCGGTGGTCCCGTCGTGTCCGGTGGTCCCGTCGTGTCCGGTGGTCCCGTCGTGTCCGGTGGTCCCGTCGTGTCCGGTGGTCCCGTCGTGTCCGGTGGTCCCGTCGTGTCCGGTGGTCCCGTGTCCGGTGGTCCCAAGTCCGGTGGTCCCAAGTCCGGTGGTCCCAAGTCCGGTGGTCCCAAGTCCGGTGGTCCCAAGTCCACCCACCCCAGTTTCAAGTCCTGCCCAGCCGGCCTTCCAGCCGGCGTCAAGTCCTGCCCAGCCGGCCTTCCAGCCGGCCTTCCAGCCGGCGTCAAGTCCTGCCCAGCCGGCCTTCCAGCCGGCGTCAAGTCCTGCCCAGCCGGCCTTCCAGCCGGCGTCAAGTCCTGCCCAGCCGGCCTTCCAGCCGGCGTCAAGTCCTGCCCTGCCGGCCTTCCAGCCGGCGCCAAGTCCTGCACCAAGTCCTGCCCTGCCGGCCTTCCAGCCGGTGGCTCAGCCGGCCTTCCAGCCGGCGCCAAGTCCTGCACCAAGTCCTGCCCTGCCGGCCTTCCAGCCGGTGGCTCAGCCGGCCTTCCAGCCGGTCTTCCAGCCGGTGGCTCAGCCGGTCTTCCAGCCGGTGGCTCATCCGGCCTTCCAGCCGGCCTTCCAGCATGTGGCTCAGCCGGCCTTCCAGCCGGTACCCAGTCCGGCACTTATGCCGGGAACAAGAACAGTTCTCCCGAGGACTTCTTCCATCAAGTCCCCGGGGACTCCACGCTCTCGAGCGCCCCCGGGAACTAGGACTGTTCCCCCTTGTCCCACTGGACTTCCCCCCATGAACTTTGTTGTTCCCCCTCCCCCCCTCCCTTGTTTGTTATTTTTAGTATGTCACCCCAACCCTTTTATCATGTATTCTTGTCTGCCCCTAATTGTGTTTACCATGTTTTGTTGGTTGTTGTCTGTTTCCCAGTCGGTCTTGTCTTGTTAGTGTTCTCCCTTGGTGAACGCCAGGGGGCGTTCATTAAGGGGGGGGTTCTGTCATGATTCTGCCTAATCTTGTCTTGGTTTTCTGGTCTAGGGGCAGAATCATGACAGACCCACGTGTTTTATGTGGAGAGAAACATATTATGGTCAATCAGGACATAATATGTGTTCTCTCCAGTCTCGTCATTGGCCCCGCCCCTCTCGTTCCTAGTATTGCTTTCCTCCTGTGTCTCATTACCCACACCTGCCCATTGTTATCTCCTTTGTTAGTCTCCCTATAAGATGCCCTCTTGTCTATTGTCTTGTGCTCGTTCGTTATAGCTGTACCTGTATGCTGTTCTTGTTTCCTGCCATGTCCCCTAGTTCTCTGGTCTTGTTCGTTGTGTATGTATGGTTTCAAAGTTCCTTGTTTTAGTCCTAGTTGTTTACGTTTGCCCCCCTTGTGGGATGAGTTTGTTTTCAGTTTTTTGTATCCAGTTTAGTTAGTGTTTTCCCATCGTGGATGTTTGGTTTGTTTTCTGTTATTATTAAAGTCCCTTTGTTAACCCCTTCATCCCTGTTTCGCCGTGTCTGCCTGCAATTGGGTTCTCCCCTTCCACGATCGTAACAGTTCACAACGTTACAGGTCCCGTTTAACAAATCGTTTAATTAATAGAATTATTATATTAACATAAATCAAATATAAATTGTTAAATTATAAGGCACCAGCCAGACCGGTAAACAAACACCGACCAGAAGTGAACTGCAGTCCAGGCACGCGTGTCCAATGAAACGGTCGGTCAGTTTTGAAGTGAAACTCATTGAATTGTTTGCTGGTTTCCAGATCTGCTCAAAAAGTCTGCGATGTTTTCTAAATGTTGATACGTGCACGAGTGTGATGTGTGTGCGGTGTAGCTCACGTGCAGTTTTGCTAATCATGTGATGCGAGCTAATATGCTAATGCACGACAATTAAAAAATCTTTCTCTGACTACCTGCCTGACGTTCATTCTATTCAAAATATACAGTTGAGGTCAAAGGTTTACATCACTCTTGCAGAATCTGGAAAATGTTGAAAAACTGTGGAGAATGAGAGAAATGTATTTTTATTTTAGTCCTGCCCTGAACAAGTTATTTCACGAAAGAAATGTGTCATTTAATTATTATTCAAACATTTTTATTGGATTTTAAATTGTGTGGGAGGCGCATCTGACTTCCAGTTGCACAAAATAAGACGTCTGGCCAGTATGGATGAAAACGCAATGGCGTCTGATTGTGCACCAGATATCGCCTCACCAGTAGGGGTCACACCAAATATTGCGATTTCAGAAGCAGGGCTTATCTCTCTGCCACAAATGTAAGAAAAAGTGCCAAAAATCAAAGACCAAAACTGTGTTACCTTTGGGCAAGCCCAGAACATATGAGAGAGGGTAGCCGGGGCCTGACGGCATCGAGAACAATTCGGGTCGACATCTGGATACATCCTGGCAAGCTTACTCCTAGATAAATGAAGCCTGTGAAGCACCTTAAACTGAAGCAAACCATGTCTGATACAAATCAAAGTTAAATGTATTCTCTTAATTGCGCTTTGCCAGGATATGTCCGACAATCCAAATCCTAGTTCCCCCTCCCATCCTGCCCTGATATGACCAAGCGAAGGCAAGGCCATCATCTGAATATCCTCATATATTCTGCTCACTCCTCCTCTTTGGTTCAGATCCCCCTCCAACCACTCCTCCATCCAATTATTTGACGAGAGTAACGGAAAGGAAGGGAAATGTTTCCGAACGAATACACACACCTGCTGATACCTGAAATAATGGGAGCTGGGGATACTAATATATTCATTTATCAGCTGCTCAAATGACATGAACACACCATCCCTAAAAAAGATCCTTCACCCGCTTCAGACCACTCCTGAACCATGATTTAAATGCTGTATCCATGAGTGAGGGTGGAAAGAGTGCGTTGGCTGAGATTGGGAGAGAGCCTGTTTATCTTTGAAGTGGGTCCTGAATTGGGACTATATTCGAAGTGAGCCACCCACAATAAGATTATTTGTAAGACGCATCTTACTGAGTGGCAATGGTGCACATATTAAAGAAGGTAGAGACACCGGATGAGCGGAATATTGTTCCATTTCAACCCATTCAGGTCCACCCGCCTCATAAGACGCAGAGACCCAGTATATTAGTTTATAGATATTAGCTGCCCAATAATATTGTAAAAAATTTGGTAGAGCTAGGCCTCCTGCCACTTTCCGTTTCTCCAGATGCAACTTCATAATTCGTGGGATGGTCTTGTTCCAGATAAAGGTAGATATAGATTTATCTAACTCTTTGAAAAAAGATTTTGGGATAAAAACAGGTATTGTATTAAATAAAAATAAGAACCTGGGCATAATTATCATCTTGACAGAGTTAACCCTGCCAGCAAGCGATAACGGCAGCGTAGACCAACGGGAAAGGTCCTGTTTGGCCCTTTCTAGGGCTGGTTTAAAGTTATGCTTGAATAAATCCTTGTATTTGCTGGTTACTGAAATGCCAAGATATGTAAAAGTGTCGCGAGTTTCTTTCACTTGATATGCCTCAAAAGACATCTGTCGCGCCTGGTCGTTAATAGGGAAGAGCAAACTCTTAGTAAGATTAATTTTGTAGCCAAAATTTGATATAATTTCTAATGCCTTAGGAATAGAGGTGCAAGGATCGGACAGGTACAGTATCAGGTCGTCCGCATACAGAGACAGTTTATGATTTTGACCCCCCCTGACAACACCCGTGAGCCCCTCGGCGCCTCTAAGTGTAACCGCTAGTGGTTCAATGGCTAGGTCAAACAGAAGTGGGCTCAATGGACAGCCCTGTCTTGTCCCCCTCCCTATAGGAAAATAATTGGAGATTATTCTATTAGTACGGACGGAGGCCTGCGGGGTAGCATACAGGATCCTTATCCATGAACAAAAAGCCGGTCCAAATCCAAACCTTCCCAGAGTTGCAAGAAGATACTCATACTCAATCCTGTCAAATGCCTTGTGAGCATCGAGAGAGAGCAAAACCTCTGCTGTAAGTGGAGTTTCCGGGGAATAAAGAATATTAAAAAGCCTTCTTATATTGCCAAAGAGCTGCCGCCCAGTAATAAAACCAGTCTGATCTGGATGTATCACTGTATGCATGACAGACTCCAATCTACTAGCCAGAACCTTGGTCAAGATTTTGTAATCGCAGCAGAGTAGGCTCACAGGCCGAAATGATCCACACTCCAGAGGGTCCTTTCCTTTCTTAAGAAGGACTGAGATGGTGGCCTGGGTCATTGTAGGAGGGAGAGTCTTACGTTCCAATGCCTCGGTATATACATTTTCTAAAAGGGGGTTAGTTTCAATGAGAATTTTTTTTTAAATTCAATAGGGAAGCCATCCGGCCCCGGAGTTTTACCACTCACATAGGCCGATGTGAGAGGACACTGGCAGTCGCCGCTTCTCCGTTTGCTACTCTGCTACTCTCCTCTGTTCCTGTTTGTTTGTTCGTGTTTGTTGTACCCCTACCTTTGGACAGCCTCTCAGCTGGTTCCCGAAGCCGCTGGGATTCCTAGACCGGACTCTCACCTTGTTGGTTAGCCGCTAGCTGGCTTCCCTCGTTTACAAACGCGGGGCGGCTAATCCTAGCTGCTACAGCGGCTATCCCGATTGCTGACCTCCTTCTCACAAGCAACCTCCACCCGATCCGTGCCGTGACATTTTTGTGGCATCATGATCAAATATTCAACTCTGCAACTGGTCGGACTCAACAACTACTCCACTCCACCCTGCGTCCCAGTCATCAAACAGCTCGGACTTCTACGTCGACCCCGCTACATCCACAGAAGCTCGCGCCGCAAGTTTGTTTTCTTCCGCCGTGGACAATCCATTCCATCCATCTGGTCACCTGTATGCTCTGTCGCACCTGTCCCACGTCATCTGAATACTCATCCACGTCATCAGAATACTTCAGCCACTTGATCACATAGGGCTGAGCACATAGTTAGGCTGCACAGAAAACCTGGACTGGACTGCAGTGCTCTCTGCACTTCACATGCACTCAGTCATGCTCTCCATTTATCTATAAATCCTCTCACTGTCCCCCCTCAAATTAAATACCCCCATTACCCGCCGATCACACGTACTGCTAATCATGACAACCTTAGATCTCTCCAGCCTCTCCCCATCCCACCACCCTCTCATCAGGCCAATTTTGCCCTCCTCAACACCCGATCGCTCAACAATAAAGCCCCTGCCCTCCATGAATTAATCCTCGATAATACCCTGGACTTCCTTCTGCTCACCGAAACCTGGCAACAACCCAACGACTTTTTCTCCCTCAACCAAGCATCCCCCCCTGGCTACAACTATATCTGCAAACCCCGCCCTTCCCGACGTGGAGGTGGCCTCGCCGTTATTTTCAATCAGCACTTCCGGATCACAGAACTAACCCTCCCCTCTGTATCATCGTTTGAATACCTTGCCTTCAAAGCTCTTTTCTCCATGACAGTCATCCTGACTTACCGGCCACCTAAACCAAATCCCTCCTTCCTCTCTGATTTCACTGAACTTCTCTCCACGCCTGCTGCTACTCGGTGACTTAAACATCCACATGGACTCCTCCACCTGCAAGCTCTCATCAGAACTAACCTTTGTACTGGATAACTTCTCTCTCACCCAACATGTCACATTCCCCACCCATGAAAAAGGACACATCCTCGACCTGGTCTGCTCCACAAACCAACCAGTGCTCGACCTCCATTCATGCCTCTTTCCCCTCTCCGATCACAAACTAATACGTTTCACCATCCCTTCTCCAACCCCACGCCTCCGACTCCGCAGAGAAATCACCTTCCGCAACCTCAAATCAATCAATCCACACCAGCTCTCCGCCACTCTCCACCTGGACTCAACCCTCAGCTCCCCCGACGACATCACAAACCACCTCAACTCCACCTTGTCTACCTCCCTTAACACCCTGGCCCCCTTCAAAACAAAAACTGTCACATTTAACTCCTCTTCACCCTGGTACACGGAAAATGAAGCAAACCGGCCGCCAACTGGAACGTCTGACTAAGAACTCATCCCTCACAGTCCATTATGAAGCCTACAAACTCCATCTCACTGCCTACAAAGATGCCCTCACTGCTGCCAAATCCGCCTACCTTTCCACCATTCTCACCGACCCTTGCCAAAACCCCAGAACCCTTTTCTCCACACTGAACAATCTCACTAAGCCTCGGACCGACACCCTCTCTACCTCTACTCCTGCTCTCTGTAACTCATTCCTTCACTTTTTTGCTGACAAAATTCACAACATTTACCAAACCCTATCCCCTGAATCTTACCTCCCAGGATCTACCCCACCACCCACCACAACCCCTCAACTTCCCGTCCCTGCAGACTTCCCAACCCCCCCTCCTCACTGCCGTCTCTCCCAGTTTGAGTCGGTAACTCCCCCAGAAATCTCAAAACTCATCTGCTCTTCCAAACCCACAACCTGCTCCCTTGACCCCCTACCTACTCTACTCCTGAAGTCCTGCCTCCCCGTGCTGTGCCCCTACCTCACTAAACTCTTTAACTCCTCACTGTCCCATGGAATTGTACCCTCTGCCTTCAAAATTGCTGCTGTCACCCCAATCCTTAAAAAACCTGGTCTCGATCCCTCCTCCCTTAACAATTACCGCCCAATATCCAATCTCCCCTTTCTGTCTAAAACCCTGGAACGTATAGTCGCTGCACAACTACAAACCCATCTTCATGCCAACAACCAACTGGAACCCCTCCAATCGGGCTTTCGCACCTACCACAGCACAGAAACCGCCCTTCTCAAAGTCCTCAACGACCTCCTCACCTCGGCTGACACCGGTTCCCTCAACATCCTCATCCTACTCGACCTGAGTGCAGCCTTCGATACCGTGAGCCATAAAATCCTGCTCACCAGACTCAAGGACCTCGGCATCGAAGGCACTGCGCTCAGCTGGCTCCACTCCTACCTATCCAACAGATCCCACTTCATCTCTCTCCATAACCACACCTCTACCACAGTCACAGTCACCCAAGGCGTTCCCCAAGGCTCTGTACTAGGCCCCCTCCTCTTCCTCATTTACATCCTCCCTCTTGGTCAGATACTCCGCCACTTCAGCCTGGACTTCCACTGCTATGCTGATGACATCCAGATCTATCTCAGCACCAAATCCCCCCTCAATCCTCCCATCTCCCACATTAATTCCTGTCTATCAGCTGTTAAAACTTGGTTGCAACACAACTTTCTCAAACTCAACAGTGATAAAACTGAATTCCTCCTCATAGGCTCCAAATCCACACTCAGCAAAACCAATAACCCCACTCTCACCATCGACGGCACCATTGTCTTCCCATCTCCACAGGCCCGCAACCTTGGTGTGATTTTTGACTCCACCCTCTCCCTTCAGCCTCACATCCGCCAAGTCGTTAAAACCTCCTTCTTTCACCTCCGCAACATCGCCAAAATCAGACCCTCTCTCACACTCCCAGCTGCCGAAAGACTCATTCATGCCTTTATCTCCTCCCGACTGGATTACTGCAACTCACTTCTCCTCGGCATCAGCTCCACCCACCTCAACCGACTCCAACTGGTCCAGAATTCAGCCGCCCGACTCATCACCCGCTCCAAATCTTGGCATCACATCACTCCAGTTCTTAAACAACTGCACTGGCTTCCCATTTCCCACCGGATCACCTACAAAATCCTGGTCCTCACCTACAAAGCCCTTCACCATCTGGCCCCCACTTATCTCACCGACCTCCTCTCCTTGTACCAACCCTCACGGTCCCTCAGATCCACCTCAGCTGGTCTACTCTCCACTCAAAAGTCCAAACTCTGCAGTTTTGGGGACAGAGCATTCTCTAGGGCAGCTCCCAGGCTCTGGAACTCCCTCCCCCCCGACATACGCACTTCTGAGACACTTGCCATCTTCCAGTCCCGTCTTAAGACCCATCTCTTTACCTCTGCCTACCCATAGCCCCTTGTCTCTTTTTCTTTTTTTTTTTTTTTTTTTTTGTAAAGCGACTTTGAGTTCTTGAAAAGCGCTATATAAGTTCAATTTATTATTATTATTATTATTCATCTTTTTAATTGCCCGATCAATTTCGGCTGCTGACATGTTCCTATCAAGATCTGTCCTGTCTTGTTGGCCTACGGTTGGAATTTCTAGACCATTGAAAAACTGAGCCAACTTAGTGCTATCGCAATTTTCAGTGGCATAGAGGTCTTCATAGAATTTTCTGAATTGATTATTTATGCTTTTTTGATTTGTGGTTATCCCCTCTGGAGTGTTAATCTCTGCTATCCATCCAGCCTCTGCAGACTGTCTTAGTTGATGGTTTAGTAGTTTGCTGGCTCGTTCCCCATGCTCGTAAAATTCTTGGCGATATTTAAGATAAAGCTCCTCAGCTACTCCAGACGAAAGAGTATCTAATTCTGTCTGCAAACCTATTCTCTCTTTACAAAGAGCCGCAGATGGAGCTTCAGAATTTCTATGATCAACGTCCTCTATCAAAGAGATCAACTCATTAAGGCGTGCTGACCGTCTCCTATTCATGCTTACAGTATCAGATATTATCTGACCACGTAAATACGCTTTCATTGCCTCCCACAGATTAGAGTGGCTCGTGTCTGGGTATTGGTTTGTTTCTAAAAAGAAGTCAATTTGGGCGGATATGAAGTTAACAAAATCTTCATCAGACAAAAGACGTGGGTTAAGTCTCCAGTTGCGTTGTGGAGGCTCGTTGTCTGGAAAGCAAAGCACCATTGTTACTGGGCTATGGTCAGAGATAACGATACCATCATATTCACTAGACCTCAACAGGGGGAGAAGTTTCTTGTCCAGCAAAAAATAGTCTATCCTGGAATACGAGTTATGTGCTGGAGAAAAGAAAGAATACTGTCTAGAAACAGGGTTTCTATATCTCCACGCATCGATCACCCCATACGCTTGGAGAAAAGCGTTAATGGTCTCTGCTGATTTACTAAGTGTTCTCTGTATGGCTCTAGAACGGTCCATAGTGGGATCTAGAACACAGTTTTTCCCTTAGTGTTTCAGTCCCCTCACCTGCCTCGTACAATCCTCCTGTTAGCTTTCCCTTAGTGTTTCATCCATGTCACCTGCCGCCACTCTCCCTGTGTCATCAGTCCTTGTTAGTCTTTCCCTTTATCAAGCCCCAGTTTCCCCTCTGTCCCTTGTCGGTTCATTTTGCACACTTTGCACACTTACCCTTCTTCTGTCTGGATTACCCGTGTTCCTGTTCCCTGGACTCAAGTTTGTGGACTTAGTTTGTTATTCTTAAGACCTTGTTTGTTTTGTCCCCCTTGTGGGAAGTTTTAGTTTTCAGTCTTGTTTGTGTTCATGTTTTCCCCATCGAGGGTCTTTGTTTTGAAATAAAGTCTTGTTGTTCGACACATGTCTGCCTGCGCTTGGGTTCTGTCCACAACCATAACAATTATTCCAAGTATAATCACAGCAATTTGGATTCAAATATCTCCACACATCAGAAACTTGTAATGTCAGTTATGAAATCAAATAAATCTGAAATTTCTGAACTATGTTTGGGTGGAAAGCGATCAACAGAATCGTTTGGAGCATCGTTGAAATCACCACCAATAATTACATATCCATCCTTATACTTCTTCTTTAAACCTGTTATTGTATCACAAATCTTCTTAAACATTTCCAAATTGTGTACTCGAGTATTAAATCCATAAACATTGCAAATTATTAAAGTGGAATTGTCCAGTTTAACAGTCAGTACAATCCATCTTCCATTATCTGAACGAATAGACTCCAAAACACTGCCTTTAAATTTGTTAAAGAAAATTGCGACACCTGCTGAGTGATTGGTTCCATGACTAAAAATCGCATAAACTCCCCATTGGGTTTTCCAAAAATTCAAATCAGAGTCACAAGAATGAGTCTCTTGAAAAAAAGTATTTGAGCTTCTGTATGTCTTCCAAAAAGAAATATAGCTTTCCTTTTAACAGCGTCACGAATGCCTCGAACATTTAAAGAAATTAATTTGAACTTACCAAACTTGTAATCCACCGTACAAAAATTTAACTAATTAACCAGTATAGAACAAGTACCTTTGGAGAAAGAGAAAACTGAGAAAGCATGAAACATTACATCAGTCATAACACTTGCTTTGACCCCGATATGTATCCAAAACTGCTGACGGGCACCATCCGCTCAGGTAATGTCAGGAACACTAATGCGCACCCCTTCAATGTAGGCAAATCCTCCTCGAAAGCCGGCCTTCTTACCCTCTTCTCTTGCACGTTTCACCAGATCTCGTGTGGTAACGGTACTCTCCTTGTCCGGATTACTTTCCTTTACCCCGTAAATCCTGAGATCCCATCTTCTTTTGTAGTTCTGCATCCCCAAACACACCTCCTTCAGTTGCTTATTTTCTTGTTGCAACACAGCAACATTTTTTTCGAGTTTCAGGATCTTCTCTTTATGGGACATGCTCTCACGTAACAGATCACTTACGGTGGTAGAAAGAGAGGTAATAGACGAAGCATGTAAGTTCGATGTAAGTTCAGCGACAGCATTAATGAGTGAATCAATTTTCTCATCCATGTTCATCTTTAATTTACCCTTTTTTCCCGGTGGACTTTTACTCATGGAAAAGATGGAAAAGATGTAGCAAATTCTTCTTCTGTGTCCATCTCGTCGACACTTTTGCATTTGTCAGTCGCCATGTCTGTGTAGCACGAGGGCACTATAAACACTCGAAGATTAAGATGCCAAATCAACATCGCCTGACTACGCCACCCTGAATCCCTCTCAGGGAGAGTTAAGTTAAATTATGGACACAGATTCATTGTGTGCCTTATAAACAGAAGGAATAGAGACGAGTTTCTCAAAAATAGTACAAAATTCACAGTTTATTGACAAACATCTTATAAAAAAGGACACGCCCTATTAAAAGGCCTAAATGGTTAACCAGGATAATCACAAACCACGGGTAAGATACTCAATGGTTTAGACTACTATTTGAACTATTAAATGAATACCTCAATAAAGAATATTAAAACCCGTATCTGTATCAATATTTTCTACCCCTGGGCGATGCTTCACAATGAAGCGAAAGGGTTGTATAGACAAAAGCCATCTTGTCAAACGGGAATTTGTATCTTTCATTCTGTGTAGCCATTTCAGAGCTTTATGGTCAGTTTCTACGGAAGCCGTAAAGTGCCAAACACAACACCAAATCTGAAAACACATTAACAAACCATAAAGCGCAACAACAATTCCGGAAACAAAATAACAAATCAGAAAACACAACGACAAGTCAGAAAACACAACGACAAATCCGGAAACAAAATAACAAATCAGAAAACACAACGACAAATCCGGAAACAAAATAACAAATCAGAAAACACAACGACAAGTCAGAAAACACAACGACAATAGAGTTGACGGAGTTGTTTTTAACCCTTTTATTCCCAACAACTGATACACCTGCTGCAGAAGTAGCGATGTAAAATTAGTTCCTCTATCCGTCAGGATTTCTTTTGCAAAACCTACTCTTGAGAAAAACTGGACCAGACAGGAAGCGATAGCCTTAGCTTTTATGTTTTTTAACGGAAATACTTCTGGAAACCGAGTCGCATAATCACAAATAACTAACAGATACTTTTTGCCGCTCTTACTTCGTTCCAATGGACCTACAATGTCCATGCCCAGCGCTGAAAGGGAACATCAATGACTGGTAAGGGAATTAACGGTACTTTGCGGGGTTTGCGCACTCCGCTGTATTGACATTCGGGGCAAGCTTTACAAAAACCAGCAATGTCTTTGGACATACCCAGCCAGTAAAAATGCTTACTAATTCTAGAATGCGTTTTCCGCTTTCCCAAAATGTCCTGCCCACGGAATGGAATGCCCTAACGTCATCACCGTATTCCGTACACCAACGGGTAAGACCACTTGTAATTCCTGCCCGGTTTTACGATACAGTAAGTCATTCATTACACAAAAATTTCGCCCTTGAAACATGAATACATTTGACCCTTTTTGCGCTGCTTCTACCACCTGAGAATGCAATTTTAAAATTTCAGCATCCTCCTTCTGCAGCTGCCTCAAATCTTCAGGTATCGGAATGTGATCAGGGTTCAAAAGGTTATCAGGGGTTTTTAATTCTCTATGGTGTGCTATGGTTCTTTCCCATTTTTCCTGTTTTCTTTCCCTCCTAGACTTCTTTACTTTACCCTGGTTCACAGACAGTTCGGAATCATAAAAGGGCAAAGACCATAATGGGTGTTCCTCATCATCACCTTCATTTTGTTTACTTTGCGCTCGCCTCAGAACAACATTACAAATATCCCGTAACAGATCCATCAGAACCGGGAAATCATGACCTAATATCATTGGATACGGTAAGTTCTGAGCAAGTCCTACCTTCATCAAATAGGTTTGCCCCGCTATCCCTATATACACCACAGTGACCGAATACTGCCGCTCCTCCCCGTGAACGCATTTCACTATGACCAGAACACCAAGACCAGCACCTAACTCCGGTACCAGTTCTGATTCTTCTAGGGTTTGCGTGCAACCTGTATCTATTAAGGCAGTGACTTTTTTCCCGTTCAACTCAACAGTTCTTAGAACCTGATTTGGAACGGGTAGACCAACAGGTTCAGGTACAGTCTCACGAGGCACATAACACACATTAGTAAGTGTCTTCGTCAAATACGGGCACATTGGTTTTTTATGACCTAATTGTCCACATTTATAACACTTAACATTCTCAAAACCAGAGGCACCCAAGTTCTCAGTTCGTTTCGCACTTGCCTCGTTTGTAGACCTTCTTCCTTGAAATGGGGTATTCAGTCGTGGAGAAGATCCATCTCGAGCCGTCTTCCAGCGTGAGAGACTCCAAGGCTCGAACTCTAGGTCGTGCTGCCACGAAAACATCAGCTAGCCGGGCCGCCTCCTCCGCTGTAGACGGGCCGTGTTCTTTAATCCATGTTTGCAATTCTGGGGTAAGCATCCGCAAGAATTGCTCAAGGATAATCATCTCTCCGATCTCCTGGTTCGTTCTCTCTGCCGGTCTCACCCATTTCTGATACAAGTCTTTCAATCGAACATACAGCTCCTTAGGGGTCTCTTCATCCAACACCTCAATAGCACGAAATCTCTGTCGGTACGTTTCATGGCTGATCGAATATTTCTTCAAGATAGCCTCTTTTACTTGCGCATAGTGGATTGCATCCGCAACATCCATGGCCACATATGCGCTGCGCGCCTTGCCGGTCAGCAACGGAATCAGCCTAATAGCCCAATCTTCCCTCGGCCATCGGCACACCTCAGAAATTCGTTCAAACGTGGTTAGATAATGCTCTATGTCACATATGTCAGAGTCAAGGCCCGCGGGCCACATCCGGCCCGCGAGAAGGTTTTTTACGGCCCCTGGGATGATCTTGATTTATTATTAGAACCGGCCCGCAGACCGCAGCAAGCCGGCAGCCCGCAGATCTTTTACACGCACCAATACTACATTTCCCACAATGCAACGGTGACGCACCGAGCAGTAGGCTGCTTCATTTCAATATTTATTGGCACAGCAGTCGTCAGCATCACAGTAAAATTAACTTTCAGATACCCATCAAAAATGGCAAAACGGAAGGTGGACACTGAGAACCGGGGGTTTCAAACAAGGTGGGAGTCGGAGTATATGTTCACGGAGGTAGCTGGAAAACCTGTGTGTCTTCTGTGTGGAGAAAGTGTGGCGGTACTGAAAGAGTATAATCTGAGACGACATTATGAAACGAAACACGCGGACAAAAACAAGAATATGGACATGGAACAAAGGCTACAAAAGGCAGAGGAATTAAAACGAGGCCTCAAATCTCGACAGGCTCTGTTCAAAAAAGCCAAATCACAAGGCCAGGCTGCTGTCAAGGCCAGTTTTATTTTGGCAGAAGAGATCGCTAAATCAGCCCGGCCATTTACGGAGGGGGATTTCATCAAAAACTGCATGATTAAAGTTTGTGACGAAGTTTGCCCAGAAAAAAGGCAACTCTTTTTAAATGTGAGTCTGAGCAGAAACACCATTGCCGAGAGAGTAGACCAGTTGTCCATCAATCTAAAAGAGCAGCTTGTGAAAAAGGGAAAAGATTTCATTGCATATTCCTTGGCTGTGGATGAGAGCACCGACATTTCTGACATTGCCCAGTTGTCAATTTTCATCCGCGGAGTGGACTCCAGCCTAAGCGTGACAGAGGAGTTTTTGGCTTTACGTCCTATGCATGGCACAACTACGGGGCATGATTTGTATGAAGAGGTGTCAAGATGTGTAAATGAGATGGAGCTGCCTTGGGAAAAACTCGTGGGTTTGACAACCGACGGAGCACCTGCGATGTGTGGACACAGGAGCGGACTGGTGGCGAAGATACGGGAAAAGATGCAAGAGGAAAACGCGACAGGTGAGCTGACAGCTTATCATTGTATCATACACCAGGAAGCGTTGTGCGGTAAAGCCTTGAAAATGGAGCATGTAATGAGCATCATCACGCGCACAGTTAACTTTATCAGAGCCAAAGGTTTGAATCACCGCCAGTTCAAGGCATTTCTGACGGAGTTAGAAACGGAGCATGGTGATTTGCCTTATCACACAGAGGTGCGATGGCTAAGCCAGGGAAAGGTGCTTCAAAGATGTTTCGAGCTTCGTGAGGAGATTTGTCTGTTCTTGGACAGCAAAGGGAAAGACACAACACAACTCCGAGACGAAATGTTTCTGTGTGAAATGGCTTTTCTGTGTGACATTACGACTCATCTGAATGCAATGAACTTGCAGCTGCAGGGTCGGGATCATGTCATCTCTGATATGTACAGTACAGTGAAGGCATTTAAAACCAAACTGACTCTGTGGGAGACGCAGATGCGGAAAGAAAATTTGAGCCACTTTCCCAGCTGCCAGACCATGAAAGAGAAGCTCTCTACCAGTGCGTTCCCGAGCGCACAGTTGGCTGATAAAATAGGTATGCTTGCCGCTGACTTTCGACGCCGATTTGCTGACTTTGAAGCACAAAAAAGCAGGTTGGAACTGCTCGGTAACCCATTTGCTGTTGACGTGGAAAGCTCACCACCAAACCTCCAAATGGAGTTGATTGACCTCCAATGCAATGATGCACTGAGGGCAAAATATGCGGCAGTGGGTGCTGCGGAGTTCGCCCGTTTCCTCCCCGACACAATGCCCCAGCTGCGCATCCAGGCTGCTCAAACGTTGTCTATGTTTGGCAGCACATACCTGTGTGAACAACTGTTTTCTTTGATGAACCTGAACAAAACATCACACAGAAGTCGACTTACTGCTGAACACCTCCACTCAATTCTGAGGATTTCCTCAGCTCAGAGCCTTACCCCGAACATTGATGAACTTGTGGAAAAGATGGGACACCACCAAGTATCACCCTCAACCTCAAACAAGTGAACATTACTGTGCAATCACATATTTAGAGTTTTTACTCAGTTCAGTTCAACATTATTCATAGTGGAGCATTGCCTCTGAGTAACACTGTATGTAACATTTTAATCATATACCATGTTTTTGGTTGTTTTAGCAGCTACACTAAGCATATTTCTGTGGTGAAACAGAATAGATTTTAAATTCATTTTACATGGCTATTATTCATAATATAATTCATAAATTCATCAAACAGGTCAGAGAGGGTTTAATTTAAATTCAGATTAAAAATATAACAATTACTTTGACCATAACACGACTGTTTCACCCTCAACCTCAAACAAGTGAACATTACTGTGCAATCACATATTTAGAGCCATAAGAAAATATTGCTTTATTTATCTGATCATATTGGAATATATTTGTTAGGTTTTCAGTAGGTTCAATTAGGTTCAATAGACTATATGCGTCATTTAAAAAATTTTCAATGAACATTCGAACAGTCCGGCCCTCGGCTTGTAGCTAAATTTTTTATTTGGCCCTCCGTCCATTTGACTTTGACACCCCTGCTCTATGTCATCGGACTCACGTAATTGTTGCATCTTTGGTTCCTGCAATGCACATCCATGGCTCATATTACGAGAGGGCCCCGAAACTCCCGGCGATTCCTCTGGCTCCTCCGTTCCCCTGTCTCGCAGATCCTCCACGGACGTTCGCTGGCTGACCTCACCCTGGAGAAGACGGAACTGATGTTGCAGAGATTTCCATCTTGTCGCACTACTTCTTGTACTACGTGCATCTCTGTCTTGCTGATCTTGCATAATCCGCTTAAGCTCCATCACGTCACTCCCCGACTCTTCGTCAGACCCAGGCCCAGCCACACTTATCCTGTCCTCCGTCAGTATCTCTTCCTCATCGTGTACGATCTCGATATCAGCCGGAACAACAGTGCGCACGGCTTTCTTGGGCGCCATTCTGCCTTCTTGACTCTCTATATGCAGCCTCCTTCTGGACAAGATCCCACCACTGCCACCATCTTGTGAGGGTTCTTCCACAAATTTTCAGGAGGCATTCACATAAAGTTCAAACATTGGCTTTTATTCACCGCCAACTAACCCACTATTCATAGGGGTGTACAAAAACCAGAACAAAATAAAATTGAAAAGACAAACTATAACACCGGAACCATCCGCATGGGCTCTGGGCTCAGATGTTTCTCACAGGAGCCCTCACCAGAACTAACTCACCACCGAAAATTCAACTCTCTTTAAACACATGGGCTAAACCATTTGCTGATTGCAGGGGTCTCAGTTCAATAAATCAACCCCATTAAAGAATATATACAAGACAAACCCCACATACATAAAATCACATGCAGCAAAGCAGTAAAACAATAAACACAAAAAATGAACTCTACAAAGAAATTTAAATGAACAATCCCAATACAACAATAAGGTACTCCAAACTAAACATTTCGGATCATTATCTGGTATCATGCTTGCTTCACTAACCAATGGTGGCAAATCAAACTCCAAGTTAAAAATATTGTAGAACATTAACTTCGACTACAAAAGATGCGTTTCTTGATAATTTGCCTGAATTGTCTCAAATCTCTAGCATGAGTAATAACGTTCAAGATCATGACTTTACCATTGAAAATATTAATGCCACCTTCTCGGAAAGGCTAGACACAGTTGCTCCTCTGCGCTTAAAGAAGATTAAAAATGACAGACCGACACCGTGGAAAAATGAACTTACTCAGGCTCTAAAGAAAGCGGCACGAAAAATGGAGCGCAACTTTAAGAAAACTAAATTAGAGGTATTTCGTATTGCCTGGAAGGATAGTATTAAAAAATACAGGAAAGCACTAAAAACTTTGAGATCTGCCTACCTTTCATCACTAATAGAAGAAAACCAGTATAACCCTAGGGTTTTTATTTGATACAGTGGCTAAATTAACCAAAAATAAATCGTCAGCGACTTCTGATTCTGTATACCAGCATAGCAGTGATGATTTTATGAACTTTTTCACAAATAAAATCCAAGATATTAGAGAAAAAATTATAACTATGCAACCAGAAGTGAATCCCGCTGAACAAACGACTAACTACAGCGTCTCTAAGGAGAAATTACGTTTATTTTCTACTATAGATCACGATGAACTCTCTAAAATCATTAGATCATCTAAATCAACTTCATGCATGTTAGACCCTATACCTACAAATCTACTGAAAGAGATGCTCCCAGAAATTAAAGATCCTCTACTTAGCATTATTAACTCATCTCTGACATTAGGACATATGCCTTAAGCATATAAGGTGGCTGTTATAAGGCCCCTTGTCAAAAAACCCCATCTGGACCCTGGGGAACTAGTTAACTACAGACCTATTTCGAATCTACCTTTCTTATCTAAAGTTCTGGAAAAAGTAGTCTCAATTCAAATTTGCTCCTTCCTCCAAAGGAATGAGATTAATGAAGATTTCCAGTCTGGATTTAGAGCACATCACAGTACAGAGACTGCTCTGATTAGAGTTACAAATGATCTGCTTATGGCGTCCGACAGAGGTTGTATCTCCTTATTGATGCTGCTAGATCTTAGTGCTGCATTCGACACCATTGACCACAGCATGCTCCTACATAGACTCGAAAATAATGTCGGTATTAAGGAAATAGCTTTGAAATGGCTTAGATCTTATTTATGCGACCGTATTCAATATGTAGCAATAAACAATGAGGTATCACGCAAATCGAAAGTCCAGTACGGTGTACCACAGGGCTCAGTCTTAGGGCCTATGCTCTTCGCATTATACATGCTACCTCTAGGAGATATAATAAAGCGACACGGAGTAAGCTTTCACTGTTATGCTGATGATACGCAACTTTATATTTCCTCGAAGCCTCATGAAACACAGCAATTCCATCGAATAGTGGAATGCATAGTCGATATAAAAAAGTGGATGAGTAGCAATTTTTTATTACTGAACTCGGACAAAACTGAAGTGTTACTTATCGGACCGAAAACCGCCCTACGTAACAACCAAGAATACTGCTTAACTATTGATGGATGTTCCATAAAACCCTCAGCTTTAGCTAAGAATCTTGGCTTTATATTCAATAGTACTCTGTCATTTGAGAACCAGGTCGCCAACACCTGTAAACTTTCGTTTTTCCATCTTAAAAATATATCTAAACTACGTCATATTCTGTCACCATCAGATGCAGAGAAGCGTATACATGCCTTTATGACATCAAGACTAGATTACTGTAATGCACTATTAGGTGGTTGCCCTGCAGGCCTATTACAAAAACTCCAACTGGTCCAAAATGCGGCAGCTCGAGTTCTTACGCGTACAAAAAAGTATGAGCATATTAGCCCGGCTCTGTCAACCTTGCACTGGTTACCTGTAAAGCATCGCATTAACTTTAAAATCTTGCTTATTACCTATAAAGCCTTGCATGGTTTAGCTCCTCACTACTTGAGAGAACTTCTAACGTATTATAGTCCATCACGTGCACTACGCTCTCAGGTGTCCGGTCAGTTGGTAATACCTAGAATTTCAAAATCAAGTGCAGGCGGCAGATCATTTTCCTATCTAGCGCCTAAACTTTGGAACAGTCTTCCCTGCACTGTCCGGGAGGCAGACACACTCTGTCAGTTTAAATCTAGACTAAAGACGCATCTTTTTACTCTTGCATACACTAGACTATCATAATATATATATTTCAAAGATCTAGGCTGCACTAGTTAGATCAACCGGAACCAGGGACACTTCCAATAACAACTGATGCATTTGTTGCATCAAAGAGTGCAGAACAGTACTCTACTCTCAGCCAGTCTTGTCTCATTGTTCCAAGGTTACCAGAGCGGGCAGGACGCAGTCCAAGGTTACCAGAGCGCGCAGGACGCAGTCCAAGGTTACCGGAGCGGGCAGGGCGCAATCCATTCCCAGACCTGACAAATGCTGGACGAAGGACGTGGCTACTCTACAAAACTTCAGTCGCTATTAGATTATTAATGATCATTTTAAATCTAACTTTGTTTTTTATTTTGCCTTGTTGTGCAAGCACTGTCGAGCTTGTGCAGAGGCTGCAGTTTTTGCCAGAGGGGAACTGGAATCCCCTGGTTAGGCCTGGTATCCCTCTGAGGTTTTTTTCTCCTCCAATGGAGTTTTGGGTTCCTCGCCACCGTTTTTATACTGTTTTGCACTGTTTGCCTGGCCGGGGGGGCGGCTAGAATTTGATAGTCTTATTTAATTAACACTGCATATAGGAATTTATTGTGTGTCTGTTATTTGACCTGTGTTTTGACTTCCATAACCTTTTATGTTTTACGAATAGTCAATGTTTTCTGTCAATGAAAATTGTAAAAAGCGCTATATAAATAAAGCTGACTTGACTTGACTTAAATTTCCCATGATGCCTGCCACAGGATATAAGGGTGATCAGGAAATGCCGCGCCCTTAATAGCCAACCTTTGTTCCATGCTGCAGCCACAGAACCAGGTGGGACCACGGGTAAGATACTCAATGGTTTAGACTATTATTTGAACTATTAAATGAATACCTCAATAAAGAATATTAAAACCCGTATCTGTGTAGTGATTTTTTCAACCCTAGCGTGCACTCTAGTGCTGAAATGTTGTCCCGTTAGTAGATGTTCAATGCGCTCATACAGACAAAATGCTACTTACACGATACTTTCGGGTGAATTGTTAACGAAAGAAAAATATGTATAAACACACAGAAACCAAATAGTAAAGACAAAATCCATTTTTCCTAAAGAAAAAAATATAAAGAGGAAACTTTGAACTAGATAAGTGTGGCCTTAGCCATCACAACCAGCAAACAAAGCCAATTGCAAATAACTGCTTCTCTGGTCTTATAAAGCACCTGGGAACCTAATCATGTGCACAACTCCGCCCCTAAGGAAATGCTCTTAATGGGGAAATGCTCTTAAGGGGGACATGCTCTTAAGGGGGAAATGCCACTTTTCCCCCTGCTACAATCCACCCCCCACTCTGTATCGGCGCCCCGACGATAACAAAACATAATTTAAGGGCATATCAAAAAAAAGGAATAACCAGAAATTATAATAATAATAATCTAAATCCAGGGTCTAAACGTGGCCTGCATCATATTACTAGACCCAGGGACTGGAGGGACTGCAACCCCATGTGCCCTAGTCCTTGTTCCCACTGGCAAATGGTAGACGTTAGAATGCTTTCCTGCGGTTTCCCGACCACTCCGTCTAGGTTCGTAATCACGGTAATGTAAGCAACATTTAAAAACAGACTCGCCGTGAACGGTTAAACTATGTAACGTTAGCCTACAAAACAAAAAATGTGCTGCCAGTTGTGCCACCTGGCCGTCAAATGTTTCATCGCCTGCGTCACGGTCCCAATAGTGTAGGAAAACAATGACGTTTTCTAATACGTAATTACGCGCATGCTCAGAACGGATCGTGCAGGTGGAACGGATCGTGTACTGACACCGTACATGGCATTCCTAATCGACGGAGACACAGATGTTGTAAATGTATCTAAACCAACTGTATTTCAGTTCAGTGAAGCATACTTTTTCAGTAAGTTACCTTTCCTTTTTAAAAATTTAAATTTTTACCAGATTGTTAGTTAATCATTAACAAGTCTATATCGCCTAAATGGGATCCGGTCGAACATTTGGGTGCACCCAAACTTTATGCTGATGCACCTAAAAAAAAAATTAGGCAACCAGTGCAAAAAGTTAGTCTAGAGCCCTGGAAGATCTTTTTTACAGTGTAACCAAATGGTAGAATTTTTAACTTAGAATTGCAGATGTGCCCAAACAAATTCACACTATTGCATCCACTGCAAATGCAAAGCTAACAAAAATTCATGTTTATGTATGCATAATGCAAGCAAAAACATGCAAGGTGGGAAGAAAGTCATATCTGGCAATGAGATTATTGTATAGAAGTGGGCTATTTTGACTTGCGACTACCCACAGTAGATAAGCACCCACATACCAACATGTCAAAACCACTCAGAACACGTTATCAAGCACGTTACAATGCGCCGGCGACCACAACGCTTCAACATCGTATCACCGAGGATTACATGGATTTCCTACATCATTCAAGTAACGATCAATCACATGTTTTTAGCTTCACAAGGTACAATTATAAAACACACACGTATTATCAGGTCCACCCAACAAGTAATAATAATGTGCATTAAAGCTTATGTTGCAGTATTTTGTAGAAGAATTCCAGTACGGAAACACTTTCTACCCAGGATTTAGAGTGATGTGACATGTCTCCCAAACCAAGACATTAACAGTACACTAATAACAGTAAATATCTTCATTCGGGGAAAAACACATGATGTGTTTAACACAACAGTTAAGCATCTTTAATTGACAAATGACAACTAGAACGCTCTAGAAACCACGTGACTTACTGTACCGTGCTTATGAAAAGAAATATTTTCAATTTTTCACGTTTTTACTTGATGTTGTGGAAAATAAATCAGAGACCAAAGGAATATAGTAGAAAAGACTTTGCAGTCATTTCTGTGTACATGAAAACGATAAAAAAAAAGATAAATTCACAGACGTTTCCGGGAAAAAGACCTTGGGAACCTTGCTTACGTCATAATAACAATCCGTTATTTCGACCAACATCCTCATCACGCAACTTTATCTGCCCTGTTACTGGACGATAATAGTGATATAGACTTTCTGACCTCTCAGCCATTCCATGGATGACTGACTACTACTTTGTTATTAAAGGGATAGTTCACCCAAGAACAAAAATGTTGTCATCGTTTACTCACCCTCATGACATTTCGAACCTGTCTGACTTACTTTCTTCAGCAGAACATAGAAGAAAATATTTTGAATACAGTTGGTAACAGAAAACCGTTGCTCCCCATTGACTTGCACTTTTTGTGATCCCATACAATAGAAGTCCAGGTGGACAAACGATGTTCTGTTACAAACATTCTTCAAAATATCTTCTTTTGTGTTGTGCAACAGAAAGAAAGGCCTACAGGTTTAAAATGACAAGATGATGAGCACATTTGAGCAATTCCTAATCACATCAATTCTAAGAAACTACCGTATATAATTGTTAACCGGGGTATAAAGTGACGCCTTTTGTTATAAAGAAGCATTATTATAAAGAAGATTCTCTTTAACATCTTTTTTCATAGACGGATATGTTGAAAGTGACACTATAGGGACCAGCACCGCACTTCCACTTGTAACAACCGTCTGGAGAGTTTTGTGAGTCAATTTTAAGCTCATCTTCAACCCAGAAAGGTCTTTGAACTGATGCTAGTCCCTCAAAGTCGCCTATAGAAATCTTTTCTGTGTGTGTTTTTGTGGAACAAAAGGGACAGTCACGGTTAGTCCAATCTGGTTAGTTTATTTTATAGTAAAGAAGCAATAATAATAGTGAATCGTGTCTGAGGCTGTGCCCGACTGACTATACAGTTGCTACAAAATGTTTTATTCTTGATGAAATGTTGCACTTATTTTGGAAATTGAGACAATTTATAGTAGCATATACTTTACATTTATACCTCTTGGTGTGTATTTGAGAGCAAATGCCTTTTATATAAGGTTTGTGTGCTAAAGATGTATTTGTGAGTGTATGTTTTTGTATAAATAATAAAGCAATGTAACACAATGTGATGTTTTCAATATTTGAACGTTGTTTATTTTGATGTTTATTATGGTACATGTTAACTTAAATCAACATCCTTTCAATACCACGCAAACCAATTGCATTGCGTTCCTATTGAAAATGGCCCGAGTTGATTCTGTAAAGTCTAACAGAATTCAAAGTTACAGGCATCTAATCCAATAGCGTCGATTTCTCTGTTAGTTTTGAATGGCACGTCTGACATTGATTCGTTATCCCATGAATTGATATATTGAATAACATTTGAGTGAGAAACACGTGTCGCCGTGTTAATATTGTTATTGTTATGCATTGCAAGGTTTCTGACGGTCTCCAAGGCAACGGCTCGGGTCCTCATGTGACAAGACTATGGCGTCACAAAGCGCGCTCCCTCTATAAAAGCCGCCGCCTCACAACAGTCTTCGTTGGTTTGAGTTTGGCGTTGAACAGATAAGTTGAGCTCCTGAGAGATCGAGGCTTTTCTGTGCGATTCTTGCGTGTTTTGCTTTGCTGGTTGTTTGTTTTCCGTGAAGAAAGTGAGACCGAATATTTCACCGAAAGGTGTTTATTCGTCGACTCCTGACTGATCGTCGAACAGCGCCACAGTTCACCTGCATCGAGTCGTTTGGCTGCACACCGCCGTTAACCGAACCGCGATGGATGCTTCTGTTGTTCCTCCGTCCGTCGAGGACTTTGACTTTGATCTCCAGCTCTCAAAATCATGGGCGGATATAGTCGAGGAGACCGAAGTTGATCCGTCAGACATAGTCATTCCGTCCTATGCTGTTTTGGATTACCCGGTGGTCTTAAATGGATTTCTTGTGAAGTATAAAGATCCGGAGACCTCATCCCCAGTCAAGAGGAGATACGAGAAACGTGAGTTAGATATTATTTTCTGACCAACACTTTAAATGCTTCTGTGTGACTCTGCCTGTGAAATGCCAGGTGAAGTAATGCATTTGTTATTAGAGGTTTATTACATTCGGTTTACAGTTTGATATCTTGTTTATTGCCCGAGTAAGACCATGACATTGGTGCTCAATCTTATAAAAGCGTTGAGATTTGAGCCTGGATTTCACAGAGAGGCTCACGTGGTTTCATACTGGATGTCTGATCGTGACTGATGCAGTATGTCTGTCTGATCACTAATATTCTCTATATTGGGCATTAACTCTGAACTACACCTTTAATCTTATAAAGGAAAATATTTGTAGACATTATTTTCAAATAAAAGATGTTATAACTACATGTAATCCCCACAAAATTCAAATGACTATTTACCGTCATTGACCTTCTGTTATTTGTTTTGTACAGCGAAGAGTTTTATCCAGAGAGACTTCCGGCTGAAGACCGAGTCTAATGTGTGGAGGAAGCCAGCAGGGTGAGATGAGCAGCTCTCTTGATTTCAACACCACGTGAATATCAAACAATACTTGCGATACCTGTCATCATTCTTAATGGTATTAAAAGTACTTTTCTTGTATTAGGTGTAGATCTCCTCACTCTGGCTTCTTTAAAAGGCCCGAACGTCCCGTCAGAGAAGCGTCATCAACTCAGTGAGTTAAAAAATCTGTCTCCATTAATAAATGCCACAGTTTTTGCCAGAGCTGTACGTAATATTAATTTCGTTGTATTGCAGGCGTAGATCTCCTCCTTTGGGTTCCTGTCATAGTCAGGATTACCGTGTACGAGACGCTTCAAAAGCTCAGTGAGTAGATCAAATGTTTTCGCTTGATAAATGTTTGCTGAAACGGTACTTAATATACATTTCTTTGTATTTTTAGGCAAAGATCTCCTCCTTCAGACGGAGATAGAGCGACCCCACCGGACAGCCAGAACACGACTCTGGGTACAGTATCAATGCTCTTTATCTTTCAAAACCCTGGTTGGGGATGAACACGTGTCTCATTTATCTACTCTCATTTGATCTCAATAGCTGTCGCACAAAAGCAGGAGATGTGTGGGCCAGAAATGTCCAGCAAGCCCCCCACCACACCAGCTCCTGTATCTGAGTGAGTAGATCAATGGTCTCCATGTATAAATGTTCAATTGTTTGCTTAAACTGGACCTAAAGTCTCCATTAATAAATGCCACAGTTTTTGCCAGAACTGTACGTAATATTAATTTCGTTGTATTGCAGGCGTAGATCTCCTCCTTTGGGTTCCTGTCATAGTCAGGATTACCGTGTCAGAGACGCTTCAAAAGCTCAGTGAGTGGATCAAATGTTTTCGCTTGATAAATGTTTGCTGAAACGGTACTTAATATACATTTCTTTGTATTTTTAGGCAAAGATCTCCTCCTTCAGGCGTAGATAGAGCGACCCCACCGGACAGCCAGAACACGACTCTGGGTACAGTATCAATGCTCTTTATCTTTCAAAACCCTGGTTGGGGATGAACACGTGTCTCATTTATCTATTCTCATTTGATCTCAATAGCTGTCGCACAAAAGCAGGAGATGTGTGGGCCAGAAATGTCCAGCAAGCCCCCCACCACACCAGCTCCTGTATCTGAGTGAGTAGATCAATGGTCTCCATGTATAAATGTTCAAGTGTTTGCTTAAACTGTACCTAAAGTCTCCATTAATAAATGCCACAGTTTTTGCCAGAACTGTACGTAATATTAATTTCGTTGTATTGCAGGCGTAGATCTCCTCCTTTGGGTTTCTGTCTTAGTCAGGATTACCGTGTCAGAGACGCTTCAAAAGCTCAGTGAGTGGATCAAATGTTTTCGCTTGATAAATGTTTGCTGAAACGGTACTTAATATACATTTCTTTGTATTTTTAGGCAAAGATCTCCTCCTTCAGGCGTAGATAGAGCGACCCCACCGGACAGCCAGAACACGACTCTGGGTACAGTATCAATGCTCTTTATCTTTCAAAACCCTGGTTGGGGATGAACACGTGTCTCATTTATCTATTCTCATTTGATCTCAATAGCCGTCGCACAAAAGCAGGAGATGGGTGGGCCAGAAATGTCCAGCAAGCCCCCCACCACACCAGCAACTGTATCTGAGTGAGTAGATCAAATGGTCTCCATGTATAAATGTTCAAGTGTTTGCTTAAACTGTACCTAAAGTCTCCATTAATAAATGCCACAGTTTTTGCCAGAACTGTACGTAATATTAATTTCGTTGTATTGCAGGCGTAGATCTCCTCCTTTGGGTTCCTGTCATAGTCAGGATTATCGTGTCAGAGACGCTTCAAAAGCTCAGTGAGTAGATCAAATGTTTTGGCTTGATAAATGTTTGCTGAAACGGTACTTAATATACATTTCTTTGTATTTTTAGGCAAAGATCTTCTCCTTCAGACGGAGATAGAGCGACCCCACCGGACAGCCAGAACACGACTCTGGGTACAGTATCAATGCTCTTTATCTTTCAAAACCCTGGTTGGGGATGAACACGTGTCTCATTTATCTATTCTCATTTGATCTCAATAGCTGTCGCACAAAAGCAGGAGATGGGTGGGCCAGAAATGTCCAGCAAGCCCCCCACCACACCAGCAACTGTATCTGAGTGAGTAGATCAAATGGTCTCCATGTATAAATGTTCAAGTGTTTGCTTAAACTGTACCTAAAGTCTCCATTAATAAATGCCACAGTTTTTGCCAGAACTGTACGTAATATTAATTTCGTTGTATTGCAGGCGTAGATCTCCTCCTTTGGGTTCCTGTCATAGTCAGGATTATCGTGTCAGAGACGCTTCAAAAGCTCAGTGAGTAGATCAAATGTTTTCGCTTGATAAATGTTTGCTGAAAACGGTACTTAATATACATTTCTTTGTATTTTTAGGCAAAGATCTCCTCCTTCAGACGGAGATAGAGCGACCCCACCGGACAGCCAGAACACGACTCTGGGTACAGTATCAATGCTCTTTATCTTTCAAAACCCTGGTTGGGGATGAACACGTGTCTCATTTATCTACTCTCATTTGATCTCAATAGCTGTCGCACAAAAGCAGGAGATGGGTGGGCCAGAAATGTCCAGCAAGCCCCCCACCACACCAGCAACTGTATCTGAGTGAGTAGATCAAATGGTCTCCATGTATAAATGTTCAAGTGTTTGCTTAAACTGTACCTAAAGTCTCCATTAATAAATGCCACAGTTTTTGCCAGAACTGTACGTAATATTAATTTCGTTGTATTGCAGGCGTAGATCTCCTCCTTTGGGTTCCTGTCATAGTCAGGATTACCGTGTACGAGACGCTTCAACAGCTCAGTGAGTGGATCAAATGTTTTGGCTTGATAAATGTTTGCTGAAACGGTACTTAATATACATTTCTTTGTATTTTTAGGCAAAGATCTCTTCCTTCAGGCGGAAATAGAGCGACCCCACCGGACAGCCAGAACACGACTCTGGGTACAGTATCAATGCTCTTTATCTTTCAAAACCCTGGTTGGGGATGAACACGTGTCTCATTTATATACTCTCATTTGATCTCAATAGCTGTCGCACAAAAGCAGGAGATGGGTGGGCCAGAAATGTCCAGCAAGCCCCCCACCACACCAGCTCCTGTATCTGAGTGAGTAGATCAAATGGTCTCCATGTATAAATGTTCAAGTGTTTGCTTAAACTGGACCTAAAGTACCTTTTATCTTCTATTATTAGGCATAAATCTTCTCGCTCTGGATATAAAAAGTCGCTCACAGAGGCTGCACCACTTCGGTGAGTTGATCACATTTTCTCAGTTTATAAATGTTTGAATGTTGTTTGAAGCTTTACTTGATATGCTGTACATTGTCTTTGTGTTTCTAGTCCCAGACCTCATCCTCCAGGCTTGTTTAATAGGCCGGAGTCCGCTGACACACAAGCTTCACAATCTGAGTGAGTTGAATAAAGGGCTCAGTTTATGAATGTTTGCCCGAACTGTACCTGATAAACATTTCCTCGCTCAGAGGCTCCACCACTTGAGTTGAACAAATTCTCTGTTTATACATGATCAAATGTTTGAAACGGGCTTTAAAGTAGTTTTCCTTGTATTTTTAGACATCAAGATTCTTCAACACGCTCCTCCTCCACAGCAAAAGGAGCGAGACCACGAGAAGGACCGAATACTACTGCACAGAGTACGATGAAGATGCTCTTTATTTTTCCAAACTGTTGATTTCAGACGTTGGATGTGTTATTCATCTACTCTGATTTGTTCTCAACAGCTTTTCCACAGAGGCAGGGGGTGAGGAGTTCTTTGAGGACAGGCTGCAGTGTTGACGAACTCTGTAATCTGTTGGCTGCAATGCACCTGTCCGAAAAGACTTGCTGTACAACACCGAACAGGCCAAAGCCTCTTCTTCGTCCAGCCACTTTTGTTTTTCAAAAACAACCAACGTTTGGTAAGTTGTTAGTTCTGTCTGACCAACAGTTTTGACACTCTTTAAATACTGAAAACCTTTGTCTTTGATATTCATGTTTGGATGAACAGGTGTGTCATTTATCTACTTGGATTTGTTCTCAACAGCTTTTCCACAGAGGCAGGGGGTGAGGAGTTCTTTGAGGACAGGCAGCAGTGTTGACGAACTCTGTAATCTGTTGGCTGCAATGCACCTGTCCGAAAAGACTTGCTGTACAACACCGAACAGGCCAAAGCCTCTTCTTCGTCCAGCCACTTTTGTTTTTCAAAAACAACCAACGTTTGGTAAGTTGTTAGTTCTGTCTGACCAACAGTTTTGACACTCTTTAAATACTGAAAACCTTTGTCTTTGATATTCATCTTTGGATGAACAGGTGTGTCATTTGTCTACTTGGATTTGTTCTCAACAGGTTTTGCACAGCATCCGATGGTGGCTGGACAAGAAACATGGACGAAACCCCCTACACCGGCTTCTGCACCTCAGTAAGTTAAATAAATTCTCAGCTTTACCTTTAAACATTGTGACATTAACACTGCGCATGTTAAAATAAAAACAACAGACAATTATTTATTTGATGGTTTGCAGAAACTGTGTTCTATTTGTATTTCTAGGCATTTATATGCTCCCTACTCTAACCGTCAGCCCTGTCTCCGGAAAGAGAGTCTCAGCTGCAAACGTCATAGACTTTCAGCTTACAGGTACAGTGATATGAGACCATAAACATTAATAATCAGTTTATTATCATTGTACTTAATGTTTATTTGTTGTTTTTGCAGCTAAAGAGTCTGGATGGAGCCAGGAGACACCAAATGGTCTAAATAAATAAATTTAATGCCCTTGATGTACATACAGTATTTCTAAACTCACAATCAGGCGATCAAACCGTTATTTCTGCATAACAATCCTAAACTTTGATTTACCACATAGCAGGAACAGACCAGCTTTATGATATTCCTAAACTCAAAACTCTTCTTAATCATCAGTCAAAGTAACACTGGATTCACACCAAATGCGAATTAACCGTCTGGCGTATGTAAATTGCATACAAAGTCAATGCAAAGACTCGTTTGTCAATTTCATCTTCCACGAAGGTTCAAAAATATTTGTCAGATCGCGTCACTCGCGGGAAACGTTTGTCATTTCGTGTGAGTAATAAAGAGCGTGGAGCGCGATTGATCGTGTTTGGTGTGAACCCATCATAATAAACAGAACTATAAGATGATTAACCTCAAAAACGTCATGAGCAGATTTGAGATACTTAAAGGAATTGTTCACTTTCAACATACATTTTCATGATAATTTACTCGCCCCTGTTGTTTAGTTGAAAAGAAATTATGTTTTTTGATAAACTATTACTTTTCAGCGTTATTACGTGACGTCGTGAGGGCACTTTGCAGAACGGAGCAATAAGAGCATTTGTGTTTATAAAGCATGTACATTTTTATTTTAGAAAATGACTGATCGTTTCGCTAGATAAGACCCTTATTCGTCGTATGGTATTAGCTGCACTGAAACTGTAATTTTCACCTTCAACCGTTTGGAGTCCATTGAAGTCCACTATGGTTTTTGATGAAAACATTCCAGGATTCATTTCTTTTCGACTAAAGAAAAAATACATCAACATCTTGAATGACAACAGGGGTGAGTAAATGTTCATGAAAATGTTGGAAGTGAACAATTCCTTTAACAGAGGAAATACTGGAAGCCACGGTTTTCGATATAGTTGAAGTGTTTTCTGTTATTCTATGCTACGGTTACAGGAGCAGTAAGAGGTTTATTGCAATGTTTTTAATTTTACAAGAAAATATTTTTAATACATTTAAATCGCTTAAGTTATGCCATTAAAACAGTGACATTTGCTGATGTACACAATGCTTTGTTTTCACGGGAGAACATGCCAGCTGAAGATGAGGAAATGACGTCGCTTCCTTTCCCAAGTGCATTCCAAACGTCTACATAATGGCACGCAGATGCCCTGTTCCCTCAAGTCTAAACTCCAAGGGCTCTGCCCTTCGAAGGGAGTAGGGCATAGGAATGATTTCTTCGTTTGGAATTTGAACCGTGATAAATATGAACAAGATTGAATGTAACATAAAAAAAAGACTGTCGATAAAATATCTATTAATGCGACCTGAAATTTATCCAGCATGGCTGCTCAAGCGAGTATAATGCGTTACGCTTACTTTTGAACTGAGGTCTGTTTGAAGGGCTATATGGCCATTCCTTTCCCCCTACCCCCTCGAAAACACTCCTTCACGTGAACACCCTTAATGGAGGGGTAATGGGTAGAAATGTGATTGGCCCTTACTCACAGGGAGGTGTTTATCCATCTTGGCGCATAGACTCATAAGCAACAACAACCCGCTAATTCATTGAGAAATAAAATGCACCGAAAAATTTTATCTACCGATGACACAATTCACAAATTAAACTGTGAATGACATATTAAACAGTTTAAAATCATATTGAGTATTAAGAATTCTGTAGTAACTACAGCACAGAGACGGCACTCCTCAAAGTGACAAACAACATCTTGTCTAGATCTTAGTGCAGATTTTTATTTCATACATCATAGTTTTCAATTATATCCATTGAAATGCCATGTTGTCTTTAGCAGGCAGGTGTTACCCATGTAATAACCCTTGTCTTGTTTTCTTGTCTCATTCTCGGGACATGCGAGTCTGACTGAGCCGATCCGGTTGGACGGAATGCTCAACCTCATGATGACCAAAGAAGATGCCTTCATCAACAGCAGGTAATGGGAGTCTGCAGCGGCGAAGGGATGCTGACAAAAGAGAAAGGTATGAGGCTGCTTAAATGCATCCTGTTAAATGATTCGTTTTCAAGAATTTCACTTAAACCAGTTTTGACACATGTGTGTTTAATTTGTATTGTGGCTGTCAACTTTAATGAATCAATAATAAATCTGTATTAGAGGCAGCCACAAATTATGTGAAATATTAAATTGTGTAAAAGCACTTTTGCTTCAGTTTTTGATGGCATGGATGTGTCTTTACATTGTTCCCATGAGCTCTCTGAATGTAATTGAATTGTGTGTTGTATATGTTATCATTCATGTCTATGCAACAATGATCACTATTAAAGCATAATTCCTCATGGATCTGGTCACTTACTTGTTCCTTGACAATGTTTGGCTTTTATGAAACATTATGAAGTTGAACTGAGCTGTTATTTGACTCCTTCACTGATCCTGTGGCTCAGTTGGAGCATTGGGTTAGTAGCATAAATGGTTGTGGGTTCGATTCTCAAGGACGCATTGAAAACGCATTGAAAATCACAGTGTCTGACTACAGATTGGAAGTGATCTTTGGATTATCATACAATATGTTGTATGTTAAATCTTCAGGATGACACTGACTAGGATTCATTCTGCTGACAAAGGTGCCCACTGTAGTTATATAACACTGCTTAGACTGCGATACCGAGCTCAGCCGGTGGATGTCAATGTACCACATGCTGTTCACTGTCATGAATCTGCCTTCATGTCATGTCTATTCTTGGTCTTGAGGCAGATTCATGACAAAGCCTTGTGTTTTATGTGAGAGAGAGATGTTGGCTATCGGCTTTATATGCTCTTTCTCTGGTCCGTGTCTTTGTTCCCGCCATCTCGTTTCCTCGTTAACCTTCCCTGAGTGTGTCATTACCCGCACCTGACCCTTGTCAATTATCCTCTGTTTGTTTCCCCTATAAAACATCCTCGTGTTCATTGTCCTGTGCTCGTTCATTGTATTCTGTACCTTGTTTGCGGTATGTTATATGCTCTGGATAAGTCTTGCGTCGTGTCTCTAGTCCTTGTGTTTTGGTCAGTTAGTTTAGTCTTGTTCTTAGTATTGTTTTCCCAGTCTAGTTAGTCTGTGTCCTGGTTGTCCCTATTATTTATCCTGTCTTGTTTTACCCCCTCGTGGGTTTTTGTTTTCTGTCTTATTGTATAATAAATTATCTGTTAAACCCCTTCATCGCCGTGTCTGCCTGCCATTGGGTTCTTCCTCTCACAACCGTGACAGAATGAACGAGCCACAACAGAACCCAGCAGGCAAGATGGAGGCAAGGCGAGCGACCCAGGCTCATCGCCTACTCCGTCTACGCCAGGGCCACTCAGATGTGTTGGAGTTTGCGGACCGCTTTTTTGAGGTGGCAGGGGAGATGGTCCACAGTGAGCAGGAACAGATGGTCCTGTTCAATGGCGGCCTCAACCAACCTCTAGCGGGGTGGGAGATGCGAATGCTGAGACCGCTGGGCTTCACTGACCTTATCAGGTATGCCATGAACCGGCCGGAGCCCAGGGTCTCAGTCCAGCCCAGTTTCCCCCCCCCGCTGGCCGCCATCCCCGAGGGCCGTACCCTGCGACTCGGGGCTGTGGGCCTCTCCTCACCCTCTGCACCCTTCGACTCTTCCAGCACGGAGCTAGTCATGCTCCCCACCGCTTCTCCGCAACCGGCTACACCCACCGTGAGCCGGTCGAAGAAGAAGAAGAAGCCGAGGAGGGGTGTAATCTCCAGCCTGAACTTCCAGCCAGAGGAGAACACCGGGACTCAGCCCAAATATTTTTTGGGGGGGCGTCATACGGGCAGGAGGGCCCCGTCCAGCGGGCCTCCTGATGTCCCGTCAAGTCCGGTGGTCCCGTCGTGTCCGGTGGTCCCGTCGTGTCCGGTGGTCCCGTCGTGTCCGGTGGTCCCGTCGTGTCCGGTGGTCCCGTCGTGTCCGGTGGTCCCGTCGTGTCCGGTGGTCCCGTCGTGTCCGGTGGTCCCGTCGTGTCCGGTGGTCCCGTCGTGTCCGGTGGTCCCGTCGTGTCCGGTGGTCCCGTCGTGTCCGGTGGTCCCGTGTCCGGTGGTCCCGTGTCCGGTGGTCCCGTGTCCGGTGGTCCCAAGTCCGGTGGTCCCAAGTCCGGTGGTCCCAAGTCCGGTGGTCCCAAGTCCACCCACCCCAGTTTCAAGTCCTGCCCAGCCGGCCTTCCAGCCGGCGTCAAGTCCTGCCCAGCCGGCCTTCCAGCCGGCGTCAAGTCCTGCCCAGCCGGCCTTCCAGCCGGCGTCAAGTCCTGCCCAGCCGGCCTTCCAGCCGGCGTCAAGTCCTGCCCAGCCGGCCTTCCAGCCGGCGTCAAGTCCTGCCCAGCCGGCCTTCCAGCCGGCGTCAAGTCCTGCCCAGCCGGCCTTCCAGCCGGCGTCAAGTCCTGCCCAGCCGGCCTTCCAGCCGGCGTCAAGTCCTGCCCTGCCGGCCTTCCAGCCGGCGCCAAGTCCTGCACCAAGTCCTGCCCTGCCGGCCTTCCAGCCGGTGGCTCAGCCGGCCTTCCAGCCGGCGCCAAGTCCTGCACCAAGTCCTGCCCTGCCGGCCTTCCAGCCGGTGGCTCAGCCGGCCTTCCAGCCGGTCTTCCAGCCGGTGGCTCAGCCGGTCTTCCAGCCGGTGGCTCATCCGGCCTTCCAGCCGGCCTTCCAGCATGTGGCTCAGCCGGCCTTCCAGCCGGTACCCAGTCCGGCACTTATGCCGGGAACAAGAACAGTTCTCCCGAGGACTTCTTCCATCAAGTCCCCGGGGACTCCACGCTCTCGAGCGCCCCCGGGAACTAGGACTGTTCCCCCTTGTCCCACTGGACTTCCCCCCATGAACTTTGTTGTTCCCCCTCCCCCCCTCCCTTGTTTGTTATTTTTAGTATGTCACCCCAACCCTTTTATCATGTATTCTTGTCTGCCCCTAATTGTGTTTACCATGTTTTGTTGGTTGTTGTCTGTTTCCCAGTCGGTCTTGTCTTGTTAGTGTTCTCCCTTGGTGAACGCCAGGGGGCGTTCATTAAGGGGGGGGTTCTGTCATGATTCTGCCTAATCTTGTCTTGGTTTTCTGGTCTAGGGGCAGAATCATGACAGACCCACGTGTTTTATGTGGAGAGAAACATATTATGGTCAATCAGGACATAATATGTGTTCTCTCCAGTCTCGTCATTGGCCCCGCCCCTCTCGTTCCTAGTATTGCTTTCCTCCTGTGTCTCATTACCCACACCTGCCCATTGTTATCTCCTTTGTTAGTCTCCCTATAAGATGCCCTCTTGTCTATTGTCTTGTGCTCGTTCGTTATAGCTGTACCTGTATGCTGTTCTTGTTTCCTGCCATGTCCCCTAGTTCTCTGGTCTTGTTCGTTGTGTATGTATGGTTTCAAAGTTCCTTGTTTTAGTCCTAGTTGTTTACGTTTGCCCCCCTTGTGGGATGAGTTTGTTTTCAGTTTTTTGTATCCAGTTTAGTTAGTGTTTTCCCATCGTGGATGTTTGGTTTGTTTTCTGTTATTATTAAAGTCCCTTTGTTAACCCCTTCATCCCTGTTTCGCCGTGTCTGCCTGCAATTGGGTTCTCCCCTTCCACGATCGTAACAGTTCACAACGTTACAGGTCCCGTTTAACAAATCGTTTAATTAATAGAATTATTATATTAACATAAATCAAATATAAATTGTTAAATTATAAGGCACCAGCCAGACCGGTAAACAAACACCGACCAGAAGTGAACTGCAGTCCAGGCACGCGTGTCCAATGAAACGGTCGGTCAGTTTTGAAGTGAAACTCATTGAATTGTTTGCTGGTTTCCAGATCTGCTCAAAAAGTCTGCGATGTTTTCTAAATGTTGATACGTGCACGAGTGTGATGTGTGTGCGGTGTAGCTCACGTGCAGTTTTGCTAATCATGTGATGCGAGCTAATATGCTAATGCACGACAATTAAAAAATCTTTCTCTGACTACCTGCCTGACGTTCATTCTATTCAAAATATACAGTTGAGGTCAAAGGTTTACATCACTCTTGCAGAATCTGGAAAATGTTGAAAAACTGTGGAGAATGAGAGAAATGTATTTTTATTTTAGTCCTGCCCTGAACAAGTTATTTCACGAAAGAAATGTGTCATTTAATTATTATTCAAACATTTTTATTGGATTTTAAATTGTGTGGGAGGCGCATCTGACTTCCAGTTGCACAAAATAAGACGTCTGGCCAGTATGGATGAAAACGCAATGGCGTCTGATTGTGCACCAGATATCGCCTCACCAGTAGGGGTCACACCAAATATTGCGATTTCAGAAGCAGGGCTTATCTCTCTGCCACAAATGTAAGAAAAAGTGCCAAAAATCAAAGACCAAAACTGTGTTACCTTTGGGCAAGCCCAGAACATATGAGAGAGGGTAGCCGGGGCCTGACGGCATCGAGAACAATTCGGGTCGACATCTGGATACATCCTGGCAAGCTTACTCCTAGATAAATGAAGCCTGTGAAGCACCTTAAACTGAAGCAAACCATGTCTGATACAAATCAAAGTTAAATGTATTCTCTTAATTGCGCTTTGCCAGGATATGTCCGACAATCCAAATCCTAGTTCCCCCTCCCATCCTGCCCTGATATGACCAAGCGAAGGCAAGGCCATCATCTGAATATCCTCATATATTCTGCTCACTCCTCCTCTTTGGTTCAGATCCCCCTCCAACCACTCCTCCATCCAATTATTTGACGAGAGTAACGGAAAGGAAGGGAAATGTTTCCGAACGAATACACACACCTGCTGATACCTGAAATAATGGGAGCTGGGGATACTAATATATTCATTTATCAGCTGCTCAAATGACATGAACACACCATCCCTAAAAAAGATCCTTCACCCGCTTCAGACCACTCCTGAACCATGATTTAAATGCTGTATCCATGAGTGAGGGTGGAAAGAGTGCGTTGGCTGAGATTGGGAGAGAGCCTGTTTATCTTTGAAGTGGGTCCTGAATTGGGACTATATTCGAAGTGAGCCACCCACAATAAGATTATTTGTAAGACGCATCTTACTGAGTGGCAATGGTGCACATATTAAAGAAGGTAGAGACACCGGATGAGCGGAATATTGTTCCATTTCAACCCATTCAGGTCCACCCGCCTCATAAGACGCAGAGACCCAGTATATTAGTTTATAGATATTAGCTGCCCAATAATATTGTAAAAAATTTGGTAGAGCTAGGCCTCCTGCCACTTTCCGTTTCTCCAGATGCAACTTCATAATTCGTGGGATGGTCTTGTTCCAGATAAAGGTAGATATAGATTTATCTAACTCTTTGAAAAAAGATTTTGGGATAAAAACAGGTATTGTATTAAATAAAAATAAGAACCTGGGCATAATTATCATCTTGACAGAGTTAACCCTGCCAGCAAGCGATAACGGCAGCGTAGACCAACGGGAAAGGTCCTGTTTGGCCCTTTCTAGGGCTGGTTTAAAGTTATGCTTGAATAAATCCTTGTATTTGCTGGTTACTGAAATGCCAAGATATGTAAAAGTGTCGCGAGTTTCTTTCACTTGATATGCCTCAAAAGACATCTGTCGCGCCTGGTCGTTAATAGGGAAGAGCAAACTCTTAGTAAGATTAATTTTGTAGCCAAAATTTGATATAATTTCTAATGCCTTAGGAATAGAGGTGCAAGGATCGGACAGGTACAGTATCAGGTCGTCCGCATACAGAGACAGTTTATGATTTTGACCCCCCCTGACAACACCCGTGAGCCCCTCGGCGCCTCTAAGTGTAACCGCTAGTGGTTCAATGGCTAGGTCAAACAGAAGTGGGCTCAATGGACAGCCCTGTCTTGTCCCCCTCCCTATAGGAAAATAATTGGAGATTATTCTATTAGTACGGACGGAGGCCTGCGGGGTAGCATACAGGATCCTTATCCATGAACAAAAAGCCGGTCCAAATCCAAACCTTCCCAGAGTTGCAAGAAGATACTCATACTCAATCCTGTCAAATGCCTTGTGAGCATCGAGAGAGAGCAAAACCTCTGCTGTAAGTGGAGTTTCCGGGGAATAAAGAATATTAAAAAGCCTTCTTATATTGCCAAAGAGCTGCCGCCCAGTAATAAAACCAGTCTGATCTGGATGTATCACTGTATGCATGACAGACTCCAATCTACTAGCCAGAACCTTGGTCAAGATTTTGTAATCGCAGCAGAGTAGGCTCACAGGCCGAAATGATCCACACTCCAGAGGGTCCTTTCCTTTCTTAAGAAGGACTGAGATGGTGGCCTGGGTCATTGTAGGAGGGAGAGTCTTACGTTCCAATGCCTCGGTATATACATTTTCTAAAAGGGGGTTAGTTTCAATGAGAATTTTTTTTTAAATTCAATAGGGAAGCCATCCGGCCCCGGAGTTTTACCACTCACATAGGCCGATGTGAGAGGACACTGGCAGTCGCCGCTTCTCCGTTTGCTACTCTGCTACTCTCCTCTGTTCCTGTTTGTTTGTTCGTGTTTGTTGTACCCCTACCTTTGGACAGCCTCTCAGCTGGTTCCCGAAGCCGCTGGGATTCCTAGACCGGACTCTCACCTTGTTGGTTAGCCGCTAGCTGGCTTCCCTCGTTTACAAACGCGGGGCGGCTAATCCTAGCTGCTACAGCGGCTATCCCGATTGCTGACCTCCTTCTCACAAGCAACCTCCACCCGATCCGTGCCGTGACATTTTTGTGGCATCATGATCAAATATTCAACTCTGCAACTGGTCGGACTCAACAACTACTCCACTCCACCCTGCGTCCCAGTCATCAAACAGCTCGGACTTCTACGTCGACCCCGCTACATCCACAGAAGCTCGCGCCGCAAGTTTGTTTTCTTCCGCCGTGGACAATCCATTCCATCCATCTGGTCACCTGTATGCTCTGTCGCACCTGTCCCACGTCATCTGAATACTCATCCACGTCATCAGAATACTTCAGCCACTTGATCACATAGGGCTGAGCACATAGTTAGGCTGCACAGAAAACCTGGACTGGACTGCAGTGCTCTCTGCACTTCACATGCACTCAGTCATGCTCTCCATTTATCTATAAATCCTCTCACTGTCCCCCCTCAAATTAAATACCCCCATTACCCGCCGATCACACGTACTGCTAATCATGACAACCTTAGATCTCTCCAGCCTCTCCCCATCCCACCACCCTCTCATCAGGCCAATTTTGCCCTCCTCAACACCCGATCGCTCAACAATAAAGCCCCTGCCCTCCATGAATTAATCCTCGATAATACCCTGGACTTCCTTCTGCTCACCGAAACCTGGCAACAACCCAACGACTTTTTCTCCCTCAACCAAGCATCCCCCCCTGGCTACAACTATATCTGCAAACCCCGCCCTTCCCGACGTGGAGGTGGCCTCGCCGTTATTTTCAATCAGCACTTCCGGATCACAGAACTAACCCTCCCCTCTGTATCATCGTTTGAATACCTTGCCTTCAAAGCTCTTTTCTCCATGACAGTCATCCTGACTTACCGGCCACCTAAACCAAATCCCTCCTTCCTCTCTGATTTCACTGAACTTCTCTCCACGCCTGCTGCTACTCGGTGACTTAAACATCCACATGGACTCCTCCACCTGCAAGCTCTCATCAGAACTAACCTTTGTACTGGATAACTTCTCTCTCACCCAACATGTCACATTCCCCACCCATGAAAAAGGACACATCCTCGACCTGGTCTGCTCCACAAACCAACCAGTGCTCGACCTCCATTCATGCCTCTTTCCCCTCTCCGATCACAAACTAATACGTTTCACCATCCCTTCTCCAACCCCACGCCTCCGACTCCGCAGAGAAATCACCTTCCGCAACCTCAAATCAATCAATCCACACCAGCTCTCCGCCACTCTCCACCTGGACTCAACCCTCAGCTCCCCCGACGACATCACAAACCACCTCAACTCCACCTTGTCTACCTCCCTTAACACCCTGGCCCCCTTCAAAACAAAAACTGTCACATTTAACTCCTCTTCACCCTGGTACACGGAAAATGAAGCAAACCGGCCGCCAACTGGAACGTCTGACTAAGAACTCATCCCTCACAGTCCATTATGAAGCCTACAAACTCCATCTCACTGCCTACAAAGATGCCCTCACTGCTGCCAAATCCGCCTACCTTTCCACCATTCTCACCGACCCTTGCCAAAACCCCAGAACCCTTTTCTCCACACTGAACAATCTCACTAAGCCTCGGACCGACACCCTCTCTACCTCTACTCCTGCTCTCTGTAACTCATTCCTTCACTTTTTTGCTGACAAAATTCACAACATTTACCAAACCCTATCCCCTGAATCTTACCTCCCAGGATCTACCCCACCACCCACCACAACCCCTCAACTTCCCGTCCCTGCAGACTTCCCAACCCCCCCTCCTCACTGCCGTCTCTCCCAGTTTGAGTCGGTAACTCCCCCAGAAATCTCAAAACTCATCTGCTCTTCCAAACCCACAACCTGCTCCCTTGACCCCCTACCTACTCTACTCCTGAAGTCCTGCCTCCCCGTGCTGTGCCCCTACCTCACTAAACTCTTTAACTCCTCACTGTCCCATGGAATTGTACCCTCTGCCTTCAAAATTGCTGCTGTCACCCCAATCCTTAAAAAACCTGGTCTCGATCCCTCCTCCCTTAACAATTACCGCCCAATATCCAATCTCCCCTTTCTGTCTAAAACCCTGGAACGTATAGTCGCTGCACAACTACAAACCCATCTTCATGCCAACAACCAACTGGAACCCCTCCAATCGGGCTTTCGCACCTACCACAGCACAGAAACCGCCCTTCTCAAAGTCCTCAACGACCTCCTCACCTCGGCTGACACCGGTTCCCTCAACATCCTCATCCTACTCGACCTGAGTGCAGCCTTCGATACCGTGAGCCATAAAATCCTGCTCACCAGACTCAAGGACCTCGGCATCGAAGGCACTGCGCTCAGCTGGCTCCACTCCTACCTATCCAACAGATCCCACTTCATCTCTCTCCATAACCACACCTCTACCACAGTCACAGTCACCCAAGGCGTTCCCCAAGGCTCTGTACTAGGCCCCCTCCTCTTCCTCATTTACATCCTCCCTCTTGGTCAGATACTCCGCCACTTCAGCCTGGACTTCCACTGCTATGCTGATGACATCCAGATCTATCTCAGCACCAAATCCCCCCTCAATCCTCCCATCTCCCACATTAATTCCTGTCTATCAGCTGTTAAAACTTGGTTGCAACACAACTTTCTCAAACTCAACAGTGATAAAACTGAATTCCTCCTCATAGGCTCCAAATCCACACTCAGCAAAACCAATAACCCCACTCTCACCATCGACGGCACCATTGTCTTCCCATCTCCACAGGCCCGCAACCTTGGTGTGATTTTTGACTCCACCCTCTCCCTTCAGCCTCACATCCGCCAAGTCGTTAAAACCTCCTTCTTTCACCTCCGCAACATCGCCAAAATCAGACCCTCTCTCACACTCCCAGCTGCCGAAAGACTCATTCATGCCTTTATCTCCTCCCGACTGGATTACTGCAACTCACTTCTCCTCGGCATCAGCTCCACCCACCTCAACCGACTCCAACTGGTCCAGAATTCAGCCGCCCGACTCATCACCCGCTCCAAATCTTGGCATCACATCACTCCAGTTCTTAAACAACTGCACTGGCTTCCCATTTCCCACCGGATCACCTACAAAATCCTGGTCCTCACCTACAAAGCCCTTCACCATCTGGCCCCCACTTATCTCACCGACCTCCTCTCCTTGTACCAACCCTCACGGTCCCTCAGATCCACCTCAGCTGGTCTACTCTCCACTCAAAAGTCCAAACTCTGCAGTTTTGGGGACAGAGCATTCTCTAGGGCAGCTCCCAGGCTCTGGAACTCCCTCCCCCCCGACATACGCACTTCTGAGACACTTGCCATCTTCCAGTCCCGTCTTAAGACCCATCTCTTTACCTCTGCCTACCCATAGCCCCTTGTCTCTTTTTCTTTTTTTTTTTTTTTTTTTTTGTAAAGCGACTTTGAGTTCTTGAAAAGCGCTATATAAGTTCAATTTATTATTATTATTATTATTCATCTTTTTAATTGCCCGATCAATTTCGGCTGCTGACATGTTCCTATCAAGATCTGTCCTGTCTTGTTGGCCTACGGTTGGAATTTCTAGACCATTGAAAAACTGAGCCAACTTAGTGCTATCGCAATTTTCAGTGGCATAGAGGTCTTCATAGAATTTTCTGAATTGATTATTTATGCTTTTTTGATTTGTGGTTATCCCCTCTGGAGTGTTAATCTCTGCTATCCATCCAGCCTCTGCAGACTGTCTTAGTTGATGGTTTAGTAGTTTGCTGGCTCGTTCCCCATGCTCGTAAAATTCTTGGCGATATTTAAGATAAAGCTCCTCAGCTACTCCAGACGAAAGAGTATCTAATTCTGTCTGCAAACCTATTCTCTCTTTACAAAGAGCCGCAGATGGAGCTTCAGAATTTCTATGATCAACGTCCTCTATCAAAGAGATCAACTCATTAAGGCGTGCTGACCGTCTCCTATTCATGCTTACAGTATCAGATATTATCTGACCACGTAAATACGCTTTCATTGCCTCCCACAGATTAGAGTGGCTCGTGTCTGGGTATTGGTTTGTTTCTAAAAAGAAGTCAATTTGGGCGGATATGAAGTTAACAAAATCTTCATCAGACAAAAGACGTGGGTTAAGTCTCCAGTTGCGTTGTGGAGGCTCGTTGTCTGGAAAGCAAAGCACCATTGTTACTGGGCTATGGTCAGAGATAACGATACCATCATATTCACTAGACCTCAACAGGGGGAGAAGTTTCTTGTCCAGCAAAAAATAGTCTATCCTGGAATACGAGTTATGTGCTGGAGAAAAGAAAGAATACTGTCTAGAAACAGGGTTTCTATATCTCCACGCATCGATCACCCCATACGCTTGGAGAAAAGCGTTAATGGTCTCTGCTGATTTACTAAGTGTTCTCTGTATGGCTCTAGAACGGTCCATAGTGGGATCTAGAACACAGTTTTTCCCTTAGTGTTTCAGTCCCCTCACCTGCCTCGTACAATCCTCCTGTTAGCTTTCCCTTAGTGTTTCATCCATGTCACCTGCCGCCACTCTCCCTGTGTCATCAGTCCTTGTTAGTCTTTCCCTTTATCAAGCCCCAGTTTCCCCTCTGTCCCTTGTCGGTTCATTTTGCACACTTTGCACACTTACCCTTCTTCTGTCTGGATTACCCGTGTTCCTGTTCCCTGGACTCAAGTTTGTGGACTTAGTTTGTTATTCTTAAGACCTTGTTTGTTTTGTCCCCCTTGTGGGAAGTTTTAGTTTTCAGTCTTGTTTGTGTTCATGTTTTCCCCATCGAGGGTCTTTGTTTTGAAATAAAGTCTTGTTGTTCGACACATGTCTGCCTGCGCTTGGGTTCTGTCCACAACCATAACAATTATTCCAAGTATAATCACAGCAATTTGGATTCAAATATCTCCACACATCAGAAACTTGTAATGTCAGTTATGAAATCAAATAAATCTGAAATTTCTGAACTATGTTTGGGTGGAAAGCGATCAACAGAATCGTTTGGAGCATCGTTGAAATCACCACCAATAATTACATATCCATCCTTATACTTCTTCTTTAAACCTGTTATTGTATCACAAATCTTCTTAAACATTTCCAAATTGTGTACTCGAGTATTAAATCCATAAACATTGCAAATTATTAAAGTGGAATTGTCCAGTTTAACAGTCAGTACAATCCATCTTCCATTATCTGAACGAATAGACTCCAAAACACTGCCTTTAAATTTGTTAAAGAAAATTGCGACACCTGCTGAGTGATTGGTTCCATGACTAAAAATCGCATAAACTCCCCATTGGGTTTTCCAAAAATTCAAATCAGAGTCACAAGAATGAGTCTCTTGAAAAAAAGTATTTGAGCTTCTGTATGTCTTCCAAAAAGAAATATAGCTTTCCTTTTAACAGCGTCACGAATGCCTCGAACATTTAAAGAAATTAATTTGAACTTACCAAACTTGTAATCCACCGTACAAAAATTTAACTAATTAACCAGTATAGAACAAGTACCTTTGGAGAAAGAGAAAACTGAGAAAGCATGAAACATTACATCAGTCATAACACTTGCTTTGACCCCGATATGTATCCAAAACTGCTGACGGGCACCATCCGCTCAGGTAATGTCAGGAACACTAATGCGCACCCCTTCAATGTAGGCAAATCCTCCTCGAAAGCCGGCCTTCTTACCCTCTTCTCTTGCACGTTTCACCAGATCTCGTGTGGTAACGGTACTCTCCTTGTCCGGATTACTTTCCTTTACCCCGTAAATCCTGAGATCCCATCTTCTTTTGTAGTTCTGCATCCCCAAACACACCTCCTTCAGTTGCTTATTTTCTTGTTGCAACACAGCAACATTTTTTTCGAGTTTCAGGATCTTCTCTTTATGGGACATGCTCTCACGTAACAGATCACTTACGGTGGTAGAAAGAGAGGTAATAGACGAAGCATGTAAGTTCGATGTAAGTTCAGCGACAGCATTAATGAGTGAATCAATTTTCTCATCCATGTTCATCTTTAATTTACCCTTTTTTCCCGGTGGACTTTTACTCATGGAAAAGATGGAAAAGATGTAGCAAATTCTTCTTCTGTGTCCATCTCGTCGACACTTTTGCATTTGTCAGTCGCCATGTCTGTGTAGCACGAGGGCACTATAAACACTCGAAGATTAAGATGCCAAATCAACATCGCCTGACTACGCCACCCTGAATCCCTCTCAGGGAGAGTTAAGTTAAATTATGGACACAGATTCATTGTGTGCCTTATAAACAGAAGGAATAGAGACGAGTTTCTCAAAAATAGTACAAAATTCACAGTTTATTGACAAACATCTTATAAAAAAGGACACGCCCTATTAAAAGGCCTAAATGGTTAACCAGGATAATCACAAATGGGAGCGGTAATCTTAAAATAGAGAACACCAACTTTAAGAGACAGAACAAACCCAAAGAAAACAAAGTAGCGGATACTCGAGGAGGACTGACCGGCCACTGGCATGGGCCCACACTATTGCCCCTGTGATATTCACCCGTACACGTGCCTAACAAAAAGGAAACACACACACACGCACGCACACGCACAGAGAAATAATTGTGAACAACAGTGTACATGCAGCACCACAGGAGAGTATCCACCAAAGAGACCACACCAGTGTTCCAGCCAGCACTCCCCAGTGATCCGCTAAACAAAAGACAAAGATAAAACAAATTAGTTGGTTCTCGGAGTAAAACTGATGCTCAGGAAGCTAACAATTGTGGTTTAAACAGCCCTGATGCAGACTAAGAGCAAACATATCCAGCCGTATTAGACATGTCACAAAATAGGCAATTATCCGACGAACCCCACAAAAAGAAAAGGTTACATAAAACCAAAAGGGGAGAAAAGACAGCAGCGGCAAAGATATTGGAAATCCTAAGAAGAAAAAAAATAAACCAAATGTTACATCAAATAAATATAACATCATCTACACAAATAAATATATTGCCACTGCCGCAGCTAAATCACTCCCAAAACACATAAAACCTACCGATGCTCTAAAAGGATGAACAGTACCACTTTCCAGGGTCACTAACGTGCATCCACCAGCCCCACGACCATCAAGGAGATCTAACCAGCCTAAAACACATCCCCAAAACAAGGTTAAGAGCAAATTCCCACTTGCAATTGAAATCAAATTCTAACTTTATACACACACGAGTCTCAACCAGTGTGAGGGTTCTTCCACAAATTTTCAGGAGGCATTCATATAAAGTTCAAACATTGGCTTTTATTCACCGCCAACTAACCCACTATTCATAGGGGTGTACAAAAACCAGAACAAAATAAAATTGAAAAGACAAACTATAACACCGGAACCATCCGCATGGGCTCTGGGCTCAGATGTTTCTCACAGGAGCCCTCACCAGAACTAACTCACCACCGAAAATTCAACTCTCTTTAAACACATGGGCTAAACCATTTGCTGATTGCAGGGGTCTCAGTTCAATAAATCAACCCCATTAAAGAATATATAATATATACAAGACAAACCCCACATACATAAAATCACATGCAGCAAAGCAGTAAAACAATAAACACAAAAAATGAACTCTACAAAGAAATTTAAATGAACAATCCCAATACAACAATAAGGTACTCCAAACTACATTTCCCATGATGCCTGCCACAGGATATAAGGGTGATCAGGAAATGCCGCGCCCTTAATAGCCAACCTTTGTTCCATGCTGCAGCCACAGAACCAGGAGGGACCACGGGTAAGATACTCAATGGTTTAGACTACTATTTGAACTATTAAATGAATACCTCAATAAAGAATATTAAAACCCGTATCTGTATCAATATTTTCTACCCCTGGGCGATGCTTCACAATGAAGCGAAAGGGTTGTATAGACAAAAGCCATCTTGTCAAACGGGAATTTGTATCTTTCATTCTGTGTAGCCATTTCAGAGCTTTATGGTCAGTTTCTACGGAAGCCGTAAAGTGCCAAACACAACACCAAATCTGAAAACACATTAACAAACCATAAAGCGCAACAACAATTCCGGAAACAAAATAACAAATCAGAAAACACAACGACAAGTCAGAAAACACAACGACAAATCCGGAAACAAAATAACAAATCAGAAAACACAACGACAAATCCGGAAACAAAATAACAAATCAGAAAACACAACGACAAGTCAGAAAACACAACGACAATAGAGTTGACGGAGTTGTTTTTAACCCTTTTATTCCCAACAACTGATACACCTGCTGCAGAAGTAGCGATGTAAAATTAGTTCCTCTATCCGTCAGGATTTCTTTTGCAAAACCTACTCTTGAGAAAAACTGGACCAGACAGGAAGCGATAGCCTTAGCTTTTATGTTTTTTAACGGAAATACTTCTGGAAACCGAGTCGCATAATCACAAATAACTAACAGATACTTTTTGCCGCTCTTACTTCGTTCCAATGGACCTACAATGTCCATGCCCAGCGCTGAAAGGGAACATCAATGACTGGTAAGGGAATTAACGGTACTTTGCGGGGTTTGCGCACTCCGCTGTATTGACATTCGGGGCAAGCTTTACAAAAACCAGCAATGTCTTTGGACATACCCAGCCAGTAAAAATGCTTACTAATTCTAGAATGCGTTTTCCGCTTTCCCAAAATGTCCTGCCCACGGAATGGAATGCCCTAACGTCATCACCGTATTCCGTACACCAACGGGTAAGACCACTTGTAATTCCTGCCCGGTTTTACGATACAGTAAGTCATTCATTACACAAAAATTTCGCCCTTGAAACATGAATACATTTGACCCTTTTTGCGCTGCTTCTACCACCTGAGAATGCAATTTTAAAATTTCAGCATCCTCCTTCTGCAGCTGCCTCAAATCTTCAGGTATCGGAATGTGATCAGGGTTCAAAAGGTTATCAGGGGTTTTTAATTCTCTATGGTGTGCTATGGTTCTTTCCCATTTTTCCTGTTTTCTTTCCCTCCTAGACTTCTTTACTTTACCCTGGTTCACAGACAGTTCGGAATCATAAAAGGGCAAAGACCATAATGGGTGTTCCTCATCATCACCTTCATTTTGTTTACTTTGCGCTCGCCTCAGAACAACATTACAAATATCCCGTAACAGATCCATCAGAACCGGGAAATCATGACCTAATATCATTGGATACGGTAAGTTCTGAGCAAGTCCTACCTTCATCAAATAGGTTTGCCCCGCTATCCCTATATACACCACAGTGACCGAATACTGCCGCTCCTCCCCGTGAACGCATTTCACTATGACCAGAACACCAAGACCAGCACCTAACTCCGGTACCAGTTCTGATTCTTCTAGGGTTTGCGTGCAACCTGTATCTATTAAGGCAGTGACTTTTTTCCCGTTCAACTCAACAGTTCTTAGAACCTGATTTGGAACGGGTAGACCAACAGGTTCAGGTACAGTCTCACGAGGCACATAACACACATTAGTAAGTGTCTTCGTCAAATACGGGCACATTGGTTTTTTATGACCTAATTGTCCACATTTATAACACTTAACATTCTCAAAACCAGAGGCACCCAAGTTCTCAGTTCGTTTCGCACTTGCCTCGTTTGTAGACCTTCTTCCTTGAAATGGGGTATTCAGTCGTGGAGAAGATCCATCTCGAGCCGTCTTCCAGCGTGAGAGACTCCAAGGCTCGAACTCTAGGTCGTGCTGCCACGAAAACATCAGCTAGCCGGGCCGCCTCCTCCGCTGTAGACGGGCCGTGTTCTTTAATCCATGTTTGCAATTCTGGGGTAAGCATCCGCAAGAATTGCTCAAGGATAATCATCTCTCCGATCTCCTGGTTCGTTCTCTCTGCCGGTCTCACCCATTTCTGATACAAGTCTTTCAATCGAACATACAGCTCCTTAGGGGTCTCTTCATCCAACACCTCAATAGCACGAAATCTCTGTCGGTACGTTTCATGGCTGATCGAATATTTCTTCAAGATAGCCTCTTTTACTTGCGCATAGTGGATTGCATCCGCAACATCCATGGCCACATATGCGCTGCGCGCCTTGCCGGTCAGCAACGGAATCAGCCTAATAGCCCAATCTTCCCTCGGCCATCGGCACACCTCAGAAATTCGTTCAAACGTGGTTAGATAATGCTCTATGTCACATATGTCAGAGTCAAGGCCCGCGGGCCACATCCGGCCCGCGAGAAGGTTTTTTACGGCCCCTGGGATGATCTTGATTTATTATTAGAACCGGCCCGCAGACCGCAGCAAGCCGGCAGCCCGCAGATCTTTTACACGCACCAATACTACATTTCCCACAATGCAACGGTGACGCACCGAGCAGTAGGCTGCTTCATTTCAATATTTATTGGCACAGCAGTCGTCAGCATCACAGTAAAATTAACTTTCAGATACCCATCAAAAATGGCAAAACGGAAGGTGGACACTGAGAACCGGGGGTTTCAAACAAGGTGGGAGTCGGAGTATATGTTCACGGAGGTAGCTGGAAAACCTGTGTGTCTTCTGTGTGGAGAAAGTGTGGCGGTACTGAAAGAGTATAATCTGAGACGACATTATGAAACGAAACACGCGGACAAAAACAAGAATATGGACATGGAACAAAGGCTACAAAAGGCAGAGGAATTAAAACGAGGCCTCAAATCTCGACAGGCTCTGTTCAAAAAAGCCAAATCACAAGGCCAGGCTGCTGTCAAGGCCAGTTTTATTTTGGCAGAAGAGATCGCTAAATCAGCCCGGCCATTTACGGAGGGGGATTTCATCAAAAACTGCATGATTAAAGTTTGTGACGAAGTTTGCCCAGAAAAAAGGCAACTCTTTTTAAATGTGAGTCTGAGCAGAAACACCATTGCCGAGAGAGTAGACCAGTTGTCCATCAATCTAAAAGAGCAGCTTGTGAAAAAGGGAAAAGATTTCATTGCATATTCCTTGGCTGTGGATGAGAGCACCGACATTTCTGACATAGCCCAGTTGTCAATTTTCATCCGCGGAGTGGACTCCAGCCTAAGCGTGACAGAGGAGTTTTTGGCTTTACGTCCTATGCATGGCACAACTACGGGGCATGATTTGTATGAAGAGGTGTCAAGATGTGTAAATGAGATGGAGCTGCCTTGGGAAAAACTCGTGGGTTTGACAACCGACGGAGCACCTGCGATGTGTGGACACAGGAGCGGACTGGTGGCGAAGATACGGGAAAAGATGCAAGAGGAAAACGCGACAGGTGAGCTGACAGCTTATCATTGTATCATACACCAGGAAGCGTTGTGCGGTAAAGCCTTGAAAATGGAGCATGTAATGAGCATCATCACGCGCACAGTTAACTTTATCAGAGCCAAAGGTTTGAATCACCGCCAGTTCAAGGCATTTCTGACGGAGTTAGAAACGGAGCATGGTGATTTGCCTTATCACACAGAGGTGCGATGGCTAAGCCAGGGAAAGGTGCTTCAAAGATGTTTCGAGCTTCGTGAGGAGATTTGTCTGTTCTTGGACAGCAAAGGGAAAGACACAACACAACTCCGAGACGAAATGTTTCTGTGTGAAATGGCTTTTCTGTGTGACATTACGACTCATCTGAATGCAATGAACTTGCAGCTGCAGGGTCGGGATCATGTCATCTCTGATATGTACAGTACAGTGAAGGCATTTAAAACCAAACTGACTCTGTGGGAGACGCAGATGCGGAAAGAAAATTTGAGCCACTTTCCCAGCTGCCAGACCATGAAAGAGAAGCTCTCTACCAGTGCGTTCCCGAGCGCACAGTTGGCTGATAAAATAGGTATGCTTGCCGCTGACTTTCGACGCCGATTTGCTGACTTTGAAGCACAAAAAAGCAGGTTGGAACTGCTCGGTAACCCATTTGCTGTTGACGTGGAAAGCTCACCACCAAACCTCCAAATGGAGTTGATTGACCTCCAATGCAATGATGCACTGAGGGCAAAATATGCGGCAGTGGGTGCTGCGGAGTTCGCCCGTTTCCTCCCCGACACAATGCCCCAGCTGCGCATCCAGGCTGCTCAAACGTTGTCTATGTTTGGCAGCACATACCTGTGTGAACAACTGTTTTCTTTGATGAACCTGAACAAAACATCACACAGAAGTCGACTTACTGCTGAACACCTCCACTCAATTCTGAGGATTTCCTCAGCTCAGAGCCTTACCCCGAACATTGATGAACTTGTGGAAAAGATGGGACACCACCAAGTATCACCCTCAACCTCAAACAAGTGAACATTACTGTGCAATCACATATTTAGAGTTTTTACTCAGTTCAGTTCAACATTATTCATAGTGGAGCATTGCCTCTGAGTAACACTGTATGTAACATTTTAATCATATACCATGTTTTTGGTTGTTTTAGCAGCTACACTAAGCATATTTCTGTGGTGAAACAGAATAGATTTTAAATTCATTTTACATGGCTATTATTCATAATATAATTCATAAATTCATCAAACAGGTCAGAGAGGGTTTAATTTAAATTCAGATTAAAAATATAACAATTACTTTGACCATAACACGACTGTTTCACCCTCAACCTCAAACAAGTGAACATTACTGTGCAATCACATATTTAGAGCCATAAGAAAATATTGCTTTATTTATCTGATCATATTGGAATATATTTGTTAGGTTTTCAGTAGGTTCAATTAGGTTCACTAGACTATATGCGTCATTTAAAAAATTTTCAATGAACATTCGAACAGTCCGGCCCTCGGCTTGTAGCTAAATTTTTTATTTGGCCCTCCGTCCATTTGACTTTGACACCCCTGCTCTATGTCATCGGACTCACGTAATTGTTGCATCTTTGGTTCCTGCAATGCATATCCATGGCTCATATTACGAGAGGGCCCCGAAACTCCCGGCGATTCCTCTGGCTCCTCCGTTCCCCTGTCTCGCAGATCCTCCACGGACGTTCGCTGGCTGACCTCACCCTGGAGAAGACGGAACTGATGTTGCAGAGATTTCCATCTTGTCTCTTGTCGCACTACTTCTTGTACTACGTGCATCTCTGTCTTGCTGATCTTGCATAATCCGCTTAAGCTCCATCACGTCACTCCCCGACTCTTCGTCAGACCCAGGCCCAGCCACACTTATCCTGTCCTCCGTCAGTATCTCTTCCTCATCGTGTACGATCTCGATATCAGCCGGAACAACAGTGCGCACGGCTTTCTTGGGCGCCATTCTGCCTTCTTGACTCTCTATATGCAGCCTCCTTCTGGACAAGATCCCACCACTGCCACCATCTTGTGAGGGTTCTTCCACAAATTTTCAGGAGGCATTCACATAAAGTTCAAACATTGGCTTTTATTCACCGCCAACTAACCCACTATTCATAGGGGTGTACAAAAACCAGAACAAAATAAAATTGAAAAGACAAACTATAACACCGGAACCATCCGCATGGGCTCTGGGCTCAGATGTTTCTCACAGGAGCCCTCACCAGAACTAACTCACCACCGAAAATTCAACTCTCTTTAAACACATGGGCTAAACCATTTGCTGATTGCAGGGGTCTCAGTTCAATAAATCAACCCCATTAAAGAATATATACAAGACAAACCCCACATACATAAAATCACATGCAGCAAAGCAGTAAAACAATAAACACAAAAAATGAACTCTACAAAGAAATTTAAATGAACAATCCCAATACAACAATAAGGTACTCCAAACTAAACATTTCGGATCATTATCTGGTATCATGCTTGCTTCCTTTAAGGCAGAGGAAGAAATGGTGATTCGAGGAGCTTCCTCTTCTGCAGTCTCTGTTTCTGCACAGGTAAGTGTCCGTACATTCATCATCCTCTCCATGACATCTGAGGCATCTTCTGCATGCTCCCAGTCTTTCGACAGCATTCAGCTTCTCACCAGGCTTTAGTTCTTTGAACTGCTTACAAAAGAAGATCTTCTCACGGTGCTTTTCATCTCCACACACAACGCATCCTCCTTTTCTCGTGGACCTTGTGGAGGCATACCGCTTCTCCGGGTACGTAGCTTTCTTTTCAGGTTTGTCACTTACACCCAACTGGTCTAGTTTCTCTAGAATGTCCTCTTGTGTCTTTAAGAATTTTAGAAGGCTGTCGAAGTGATTGTCAGGTGTGACTCCATTTCTGGGATTGACCATGAATGTCAGCCAGTCCCTCTTCATGTTATCCGGCAGCTTGCTCTCTATGGATCTGATGACAAGGGGATTTTTTATGGCTCCGCTGCTTTCGAGCTCCGTGAGGTCATTCAGGGCCTTTTCCACAGCTTGAATTAGGTCAATTACCTTCCTTGGTTGGTGTGACCTTAAAGGAGGGATCCTCTCCAGGTCCTCAATTATCTCCAAGGCAATTGTTGGCTTGTTTCCATACCTGTTTTGGAGTACTCTAAATATGTCTTCAGAATTGTTATATGTTGACAGGCGCAGGTCTCTACATATTCTCTCGTCCACACTGTCAAGGAGTTGAAACTTCTTCACTTCCACCGAACCAGTCGGCTCTCCCTGCTTTTGCAGACTCTCCCAGTCTTTCCTCCATCTGTGGAAATTCCTCCTAAACCCAGTGAATTTAGGTAGACTGGTTGGCTTTATTCTCACCACTGGTTGTGGAACTGCTATTTGTTGAGGTTCTGTAAGTCTTCTTTCCTCTTCTGCAATTTTCTGTGCGGTGAGGAATCCTGCTCTTTTGGCCTCGAGGTTACTGCCGAATATTTTCAGATCTTTTACTCTGCCTTTCAGGTCTGCAGTCTCATCGTGTGGGATCCATTTTTCCCAGTCTTTCAGGCTTTCACTTACATCATGGATTAGCTTCCTCGCTCTTTCCAGCTGTAGTTCATAGCCGTCTCTGTTGATAGCAGTGACGGGGATTTCCTTGGCTCCGTCACAGGCTTTCTCCGCTTCTTGAATTGCAAAGTCTACCTCCTCTCTACCATATCTTGGCCAGAGGTTGAATTGGACTGCCTCACGGATGTCCTCCAGTTTCATGTCGCACTCTTCAATTGTCCTTTCAAGATCAGCCTGCTGGTGCTTGTCGAGCTTGACCTCTTCATCTTCCTTAGTTCCCGCTTCAGCTAGTAGGCCAGCCGCGTAGTCATCATTTGCATCACTAACATTCCTCGCCAGGGAACTGAGCTTGCTGAACTCCTCTTGTAGTTCATGCTTAATCATACCAGCTGCAGCTTTGCTCAGGTAGTTTGCTTGCTTGGTGAAAGCAGATTTAGCTAAGGTCCGCTCTTGCTTCAGTTGCTTGACTGTTTTCCCAAGAGTTTCCTTTGCCATCGTGAAGAGTTTACAGTCAATTCTTCCTTTGCGTCGACAGCTTGACTTCAGGCCTTTGATCCTTGTTCTCACTGCCGCGCTGGTTATCAACTGTCAAGTTGTGTGTGTTTTTTGACCAACCACAGCTCTGCCCAAACTTGAAAAACTGCTTTATCCTTAATGAACGCAAAGGACAACTCAAAAGTTCACTCTATGATCATTTATTTCCATAAGGGTGGAACAGAATAGGTTGATAACCTATAAAATACACAAACAAAAACCATGAATTCTCAATTTCACTTTCTCAAAATAAGCATAAGTAAATGTTACTAAATCCTCAAACCCAACATTCATTTAGTCATTTAGATCAACCTAGGATCTTTACAAGTTAATAATTAACATATCAATATCATAATTAAACTTATTTAATGATTAAACAATACACATGTTTAGAGTAACGTTACTGTCAAGTTTTATGTTCACATAAAGTCTTCAATATTTAATTGAAATTGTATGTTACAAACAAACAAAAAATCATATAGAAGAATGAATTCAACACATTCAATCACATTCTGTCCTACCAGTTGCGTCTTTGGATTATCAGGAGCTGTGGTCATCAGCATCTCTTCTCAGGAATGAGTGAGAGCCAAGTAAGTTCTTACCAAACATTTCAATGCCATGCACATGCACTGCTTGTGGGTGCACAGGTTAATATGGTCCCAAGAGCACTTCCTTGAAGTTGGTTTAAACAGCTCGGGTTGCATTGTTGCCCCCTGCAGTTTGGGAGTGCCCTGTGTGAATTTAGGCTTGAGTGCTCAGTATAGCTTGTAATCATGAATTGACACAACACTAACCAATGGTGGCAAATCAAACTCCAAGTTAAAAATATTGTAGAACATTAACTTCGACTACAAAAGATGCGTTTCTTGATAATTTGCCTGAATTGTCTCAAATCTCTAGCATGAGTAATAACGTTCAAGATCATGACTTTACCATTGAAAATATTAATGCCACCTTCTCGGAAAGGCTAGACACAGTTGCTCCTCTGCGCTTAAAGAAGATTAAAAATGACAGACCGACACCGTGGAAAAATGAACTTACTCAGGCTCTAAAGAAAGCGGCACGAAAAATGGAGCGCAACTTTAAGAAAACTAAATTAGAGGTATTTCGTATTGCCTGGAAGGATAGTATTAAAAAATACAGGAAAGCACTAAAAACTTTGAGATCTGCCTACCTTTCATCACTAATAGAAGAAAACCAGTATAACCCTAGGGTTTTTATTTGATACAGTGGCTAAATTAACCAAAAATAAATCGTCAGCGACTTCTGATTCTGTATACCAGCATAGCAGTGATGATTTTATGAACTTTTTCACAAATAAAATCCAAGATATTAGAGAAAAAATTATAACTATGCAACCAGAAGTGAATCCCGCTGAACAAACGACTAACTACAGCGTCTCTAAGGAGAAATTACGTTTATTTTCTACTATAGATCACGATGAACTCTCTAAAATCATTAGATCATCTAAATCAACTTCATGCATGTTAGACCCTATACCTACAAATCTACTGAAAGAGATGCTCCCAGAAATTAAAGATCCTCTACTTAGCATTATTAACTCATCTCTGACATTAGGACATATGCCTTAAGCATATAAGGTGGCTGTTATAAGGCCCCTTGTCAAAAAACCCCATCTGGACCCTGGGGAACTAGTTAACTACAGACCTATTTCGAATCTACCTTTCTTATCTAAAGTTCTGGAAAAAGTAGTCTCAATTCAAATTTGCTCCTTCCTCCAAAGGAATGAGATTAATGAAGATTTCCAGTCTGGATTTAGAGCACATCACAGTACAGAGACTGCTCTGATTAGAGTTACAAATGATCTGCTTATGGCGTCCGACAGAGGTTGTATCTCCTTATTGATGCTGCTAGATCTTAGTGCTGCATTCGACACCATTGACCACAGCATGCTCCTACATAGACTCGAAAATAATGTCGGTATTAAGGAAATAGCTTTGAAATGGCTTAGATCTTATTTATGCGACCGTATTCAATATGTAGCAATAAACAATGAGGTATCACGCAAATCGAAAGTCCAGTACGGTGTACCACAGGGCTCAGTCTTAGGGCCTATGCTCTTCGCATTATACATGCTACCTCTAGGAGATATAATAAAGTGACACGGAGTAAGCTTTCACTGTTATGCTGATGATACGCAACTTTATATTTCCTCGAAGCCTCATGAAACACAGCAATTCCATCGAATAGTGGAATGCATAGTCGATATAAAAAAGTGGATGAGTAGCAATTTTTTATTACTGAACTCGGACAAAACTGAAGTGTTACTTATCGGACCGAAAACCGCCCTACGTAACAACCAAGAATACTGCTTAACTATTGATGGATGTTCCATAAAACCCTCATCTTTAGCTAAGAATCTTGGCTTTATATTCAATAGTACTCTGTCATTTGAGAACCAGGTCGCCAACACCTGTAAAATTTCGTTTTTCCATCTTAAAAATATATCTAAACTACGTCATATTCTGTCACCATCAGATGCAGAGAAGCGTATACATGCCTTTATGACATCAAGACTAGATTACTGTAATGCACTATTAGGTGGTTGCCCTGCAGGCCTATTACAAAAACTCCAACTGGTCCAAAATGCGGCAGCTCGAGTTCTTACGCGTACAAAAAAGTATGAGCATATTAGCCCGGTTCTGTCAACCTTGCACTGGTTACCTGTAAAGCATCGCATTAACTTTAAAATCTTGCTTATTACCTATAAAGCCTTGCATGGTTTAGCTCCTCACTACTTGAGAGAACTTCTAACGTATTATAGTCCATCACGTGCACTACGCTCTCAGGTGTCCGGTCAGTTGGTAATACCTAGAATTTCAAAATCAAGTGCAGGCGGCAGATCATTTTCCTATCTAGCGCCTAAACTTTGGAACAGTCTTCCCTGCACTGTCCGGGAGGCAGACACACTCTGTCAGTTTAAATCTAGACTAAAGACGCATCTTTTTACTCTTGCATACACTAGACTATCATAATATATATATTTCAAAGATCTAGGCTGCACTAGTTAGATCAACCGGAACCAGGGACACTTCCAATAACAACTGATGCATTTGTTGCATCAAAGAGTGCAGAACAGTACTCTACTCTCAGCCAGTCTTGTCTCATTGTTCCAAGGTTACCAGAGCGGGCAGGACGCAGTCCAAGGTTACCAGAGCGCGCAGGACGCAGTCCAAGGTTACCGGAGCGGGCAGGGCGCAATCCATTCCCAGACCTGACAAATGCTGGACGAAGGACGTGGCTACTCTACAAAACTTCAGTCGCTATTAGATTATTAATGATCATTTTAAATCTAACTTTGTTTTTTATTTTGCCTTGTTGTGCAAGCACTGTCGAGCTTGTGCAGAGGCTGCAGTTTTTGCCAGAGGGGAACTGGAATCCCCTGGTTAGGCCTGGTATCCCTCTGAGGTTTTTTTCTCCTCCAATGGAGTTTTGGGTTCCTCGCCACCGTTTTTATACTGTTTTGCACTGTTTGCCTGGCCGGGGGGGCGGCTAGAATTTGATAGTCTTATTTAATTAACACTGCATATAGGAATTTATTGTGTGTCTGTTATTTGACCTGTGTTTTGACTTCCATAACCTTTTATGTTTTACGAATAGTCAATGTTTTCTGTCAATGAAAATTGTAAAAAGCGCTATATAAATAAAGCTGACTTGACTTGACTTAAATTTCCCATGATGCCTGCCACAGGATATAAGGGTGATCAGGAAATGCCGCGCCCTTAATAGCCAACCTTTGTTCCATGCTGCAGCCACAGAACCAGGTGGGACCACGGGTAAGATACTCAATGGTTTAGACTATTATTTGAACTATTAAATGAATACCTCAATAAAGAATATTAAAACCCGTATCTGTGTAGTGATTTTTTCAACCCTAGCGTGCACTCTAGTGCTGAAATGTTGTCCCGTTAGTAGATGTTCAATGCGCTCATACAGACAAAATGCTACTTACACGATACTTTCGGGTGAATTGTTAACGAAAGAAAAATATGTATAAACACACAGAAACCAAATAGTAAAGACAAAATCCATTTTTCCTAAAGAAAAAAATATAAAGAGGAAACTTTGAACTAGATAAGTGTGGCCTTAGCCATCACAACCAGCAAACAAAGCCAATTGCAAATAACTGCTTCTCTGGTCTTATAAAGCACCTGGGAACCTAATCATGTGCACAACTCCGCCCCTAAGGAAATGCTCTTAATGGGGAAATGCTCTTAAGGGGGACATGCTCTTAAGGGGGAAATGCCACTTTTCCCCCTGCTACAATCCACCCCCCACTCTGTATCGGCGCCCCGACGATAACAAAACATAATTTAAGGGCATATAAAAAAAAAGGAATAACCAGAAATTATAATAATAATAATCTAAATCCAGGGTCTAAACGTGGCCTGCATCATATTACTAGACCCAGGGACTGGAGGGACTGCAACCCCATGTGCCCTAGTCCTTGTTCCCACTGGCAAATGGTAGACGTTAGAATGCTTTCCTGCGGTTTCCCGACCACTCCGTCTAGGTTCGTAATCACGGTAATGTAAGCAACATTTAAAAACAGACTCGCCGTGAACGGTTAAACTATGTAACGTTAGCCTACAAAACAAAAAATGTGCTGCCAGTTGTGCCACCTGGCCGTCAAATGTTTCATCGCCTGCGTCACGGTCCCAATAGTGTAGGAAAACAATGACGTTTTCTAATACGTAATTACGCGCATGCTCAGAACGGATCGTGCAGGTGGAACGGATCGTGTACTGACACCGTACATGGCATTCCTAATCGACGGAGACACAGATGTTGTAAATGTATCTAAACCAACTGTATTTCAGTTCAGTGAAGCATACTTTTTCAGTAAGTTACCTTTCCTTTTTAAAAATTTAAATTTTTACCAGATTGTTAGTTAATCATTAACAAGTCTATATCGCCTAAATGGGATCCGGTCGAACATTTGGGTGCACCCAAACTTTATGCTGATGCACCTAAAAAAAAAATTAGGCAACCAGTGCAAAAAGTTAGTCTAGAGCCCTGGAAGATCTTTTTTACAGTGTAACCAAATGGTAGAATTTTTAACTTAGAATTGCAGATGTGCCCAAACAAATTCACACTATTGCATCCACTGCAAATGCAAAGCTAACAAAAATTCATGTTTATGTATGCATAATGCAAGCAAAAACATGCAAGGTGGGAAGAAAGTCATATCTGGCAATGAGATTATTGTATAGAAGTGGGCTATTTTGACTTGCGACTACCCACAGTAGATAAGCACCCACATACCAACATGTCAAAACCACTCAGAACACGTTATCAAGCACGTTACAATGCGCCGGCGACCACAACGCTTCAACATCGTATCACCGAGGATTACATGGATTTCCTACATCATTCAAGTAACGATCAATCACATGTTTTTAGCTTCACAAGGTACAATTATAAAACACACACGTATTATCAGGTCCACCCAACAAGTAATAATAATGTGCATTAAAGCTTATGTTGCAGTATTTTGTAGAAGAATTCCAGTACGGAAACACTTTCTACCCAGGATTTAGAGTGATGTGACATGTCTCCCAAACCAAGACATTAACAGTACACTAATAACAGTAAATATCTTCATTCGGGGAAAAACACATGATGTGTTTAACACAACAGTTAAGCATCTTTAATTGACAAATGACAACTAGAACGCTCTAGAAACCACGTGACTTACTGTACCGTGCTTATGAAAAGAAATATTTTCAATTTTTCACGTTTTTACTTGATGTTGTGGAAAATAAATCAGAGACCAAAGGAATATAGTAGAAAAGACTTTGCAGTCATTTCTGTGTACATGAAAACGATAAAAAAAAAAGATAAATTCACAGACGTTTCCGGGAAAAAGACCTTGGGAACCTTGCTTACGTCATAATAACAATCCGTTATTTCGACCAACATCCTCATCACGCAACTTTATCTGCCCTGTTACTGGACGATAATAGTGATATAGACTTTCTGACCTCTCAGCCATTCCATGGATGACTGACTACTACTTTGTTATTAAAGGGATAGTTCACCCAAGAACAAAAATGTTGTCATCGTTTACTCACCCTCATGACATTTCGAACCTGTCTGACTTACTTTCTTCAGCAGAACATAGAAGAAAATATTTTGAATACAGTTGGTAACAGAAAACCGTTGCTCCCCATTGACTTGCACTTTTTGTGATCCCATACAATAGAAGTCCAGGTGGACAAACGATGTTCTGTTACAAACATTCTTCAAAATATCTTCTTTTGTGTTGTGCAACAGAAAGAAAGGCCTACAGGTTTAAAATGACAAGATGATGAGCACATTTGAGCAATTCCTAATCACATCAATTCTAAGAAACTACCGTATATAACTGTTAACCGGGGTATAAAGTGACGCCTTTTGTTATAAAGAAGCATTATTATAAAGAAGATTCTCTTTAACATCTTTTTTCATAGACAGATATGTTGAAAGTGACACTATAAGGACCAGCACCGCACTTCCACTTGTAACAACCCACTTGTGAGTCAATTTTAAGCTCATCTTCAACCCAGAAAGGTCTTTGAACTGATGCTAGTCCCTCAAAGTCGCCTATAGAAATCTTTTCTGTGTGTGTTTTTGTGGAACAAAAGGGACAGTCACGGTTAGTCCAATCTGGTTAGTTTATTTTATAGTAAAGAAGCAATAATAATAGTGAATCGTGTCTGAGGCTGTGCCCGACTGACTATACAGTTGCTACAAAATGTTTTATTCTTGATGAAATGTTGCACTTATTTTGGAAATTGAGACAATTTATAGTAGCATTTACATTTATACCTCTTGGTGTGTATTTGAGAGCAAATGCCTTTTATATAAGGTTTGTGTGCTAAAGATGTATTTGTGAGTGTATGTTTTTGTATAAATAATAAAGCAATGTAACACAATGTGATGTTTTCAATATTTGAACGTTGTTTATTTTGATGTTTATTATGGTACATGTTAACTTAAATCAACATCCTTTCAATACCACGCAAACCAATTGCATTGCGTTCCTATTGAAAATGGCCCGAGTTGATTCTGTAAAGTCTAACAGAATTCAAAGTTACAGGCATCTAATCCAATAGCGTCGATTTCTCTGTTAGTTTTGAATGGCACGTCTGACATTGATTCGTTATCCCATGAATTGATATATTGAATAACATTTGAGTGAGAAACACGTGTCGCCATGTTAATATTGTTATTGTTATGCATTGCAAGGTTTCTGACGGTCTCCAAGGCAACGGCTCGGGTCCTCATGTGACAAGACTATGGCGTCACAAAGCGCGCTCCCTCTTTAAAAGCCCCCGCCTCACAACAGTCTTCGTTGGTTTGAGTTTGGCGTTGAACAGATAAGTTGAGCTCCTGAGAGTTCGAGGCTTTTCTGTGCGATTCTTGCGTGTTTTGCTTTTCTGCTGGTTGTTTGTTTTCCGTGAAGAAAGTGAGACCGAATATTTCACCGAAAGGTGTTTATTCGTCGACTCCTGACTGATCGTCGAACAGCGCCACAGTTCACCTGCATCGAGTCGTTTGGCTGCACACCGCCGTTAACCGAACCGCGATGGATGCTTCTGTTGTTCCTCCGTCCGTCGAGGACTTTGACTTTGATCTCCAGCTCTCAAAATCATGGGCGGATATAGTCGAGGAGACCGAAGTTGATCCGTCAGACATAGTCATTCCGTCCTATGCTGTTTTGGATTACCCGGTGGTCTTAAATGGATTTCTTGTGAAGTATAAAGATCCGGAGACCTCATCCCCAGTCAAGAGGAGATACGAGAAACGTGAGTTAGATATTATTTTCTGACCAACACTTTAAATGCTTCTGTGTGACTCTGCCTGTGAAATGCCAGGTGAAGTAATGCATTTGTTATTAGAGGTTTATTACATTCGGTTTACAGTTTGATATCTTGTTTATTGCCCGAGTAAGACCATGACATTGGTGCTCAATCTTATAAAAGCGTTGAGATTTGAGCCTGGATTTCACAGAGAGGCTCACGTGGTTTCATACTGGATGTCTGATCGTGACTGATGCAGTATGTCTGTCTGATCACTAATATTCTCTATATTGGGCATTAACTCTGAACTACACCTTTAATCTTATAAAGGAAAATATTTGTAGACATTATTTTCAAATAAAAGATGTTATAACTACATGTAATCCCCACAAAATTCAAATGACTATTTACCGTCATTGACCTTCTGTTATTTGTTTTGTACAGCGAAGAGTTTTATCCAGAGAGACTTCCGGCTGAAGACCGAGTCTAATGTGTGGAGGAAGCCAGCAGGGTGAGATGAGCAGCTCTCTTGATTTCAACACCACGTGAATATCAAACAATACTTGCGATACATGTCATCATTCTTAATGGTATTAAAAGTACTTTTCTTGTATTAGGTGTAGATCTCCTCACTCTGGCTTCTTTAAAAGGCCCGAACGTCCCGTCAGAGAAGCGTCATCAACTCAGTGAGTTAAAAAATCTGTCTCCATTAATAAATGCCACAGTTTTTGCCAGAGCTGTACGTAATATTAATTTCGTTGTATTGCAGGCGTAGATCTCCTCCTTTGGGTTCCTGTCTTAGTCAGGATTACCGTGTCAGAGACGCTTCAAAAGCTCAGTGAGTAGATCAAATGTTTTCGCTTGATAAATGTTTGCTGAAACGGTACTTAATATACATTTCTTTGTATTTTTAGGCAAAGATCTCCTCCTTTAGGCGGAGATAGAGCGACCCCACCGGACAGCCAGAACACGACTCTGGGTACAGTATCAATGCTCTTTATCTTTCAAAACCCTGGTTGGGGATGAACACGCGTCTCATTTATCTATTCTCATTTGATCTCAATAGCTGTCGCACAAAAGCAGGAGATGGGTGGGCCAGAAATGTCCAGCAAGCCCCCCACCACACCAGCTCCTGTATCTGAGTGAGTAGATCAATGGTCTCCATGTATAAATGTTCAAGTGTTTGCTTAAACTGGACCTAAAGTCTCCATTAATAAATGCCACAGTTTTTGCCAGAACTGTACGTAATATTAATTTCGTTGTATTGCAGGCGTAGATCTCCTCCTTTGGGTTCCTGTCATAGTCAGGATTACCGTGTCAGAGACGCTTCAAAAGCTCAGTGAGTAGATCAAATGTTTTCGCTTGATAAATGTTTGCTGAAACGGTACTTAATATACATTTCTTTGTATTTTTAGGCAAAGATCTTCTCCTTTAGGCGGAGATAGAGCGAACCCACCGGACAGCCAGAACACGACTCTGGGTACAGTATCAATGCTCTTTATCTTTCAAAACCCTGGTTGGGGATGAACACGCGTCTCATTTATCTACTCTCATTTGATCTCAATAGCTGTCGCACAAAAGCAGGAGATGGGTGGGCCAGAAATGTCCAGCAAGCCCCCCACCACACCAGCTCCTGTATCTGAGTGAGTAGATCAAATGGTCTCCATGTATAAATGTTCAAGTGTTTGCTTAAACTGGACCTAAAGTCTCCATTAATAAATGCCACAGTTTTTGCCAGAACTGTACGTAATATTAATTTCGTTGTATTGCAGGCGTAGATCTCCTCCTTTGGGTTCCTGTCATAGTCAGGATTACCGTGTCAGAGACGCTTCAAAAGCTCAGTGAGTGGATCAAATGTTTTCGCTTGATAAATGTTTGCTGAAACGGTACTTAATATACATTTCTTTGTATTTTTAGGCAAAGATCTTCTCCTTTAGGCGGAGATAGAGCGACCCCACCGGACAGCCAGAACACGACTCTGGGTACAGTATCAATGCTCTTTATCTTTCAAAACCCTGGTTGGGGATGAACACGCGTCTCATTTATCTATTCTCATTTGATCTCAATAGCCGTCGCACAAAAGCAGGAGATGTGTGGGCCAGAAATGTCCAGCAAGCCCCCCACCACACCAGCTCCTGTATCTGAGTGAGTAGATCAAATGGTCTCCATGTATAAATGTTCAAGTGTTTGCTTAAACTGTACCTAAAGTCTCCATTAATAAATGCCACAGTTTTTGCCAGAACTGTACGTAATATTAATTTCGTTGTATTGCAGGCGTAGATCTCCTCCTTTGGGTTCCTGTCATAGTCAGGATTACCGTGTCAGAGACGCTTCAAAAGCTCAGTGAGTAGATCAAATGGTCTCCATGTATAAATGTTCAAGTGTTTGCTTAAACTGGACCTAAAGTACCTTTTATCTTCTATTATTAGCCATAAATCTTCTCGCTCTGGATATAAAAAGTCGCTCACAGAGGCTGCACCACTTCGGTGAGTTGATCACATTTTCTCAGTTTATAAATGTTTGAATGTTGTTTGAAGCTTTACTTGATATGCTGAACATTGTCTTTGTGTTTCTAGTCCCAGACCTCATCCTCCAGGCTTGTTTAATAGGCCGGAGCCCGCTGACACACAAGCCTCACAATCTGAGTGAGTTGAATAAAGGGCTCAGTTTATGAATGTTTGCCCGAACTGTACCTGATAAACATTTCCTCGCTCAGAGGCTCCACCACTTGAGTTGAACAAATTCTCTGTTTATACATGATCAAATGTTTGAAACAGGCTTTAAAGTAGTTTTCCTTGTATTTTTAGACATCAAGATTCTTCAACACGCTCCTCCTCCACAGCAAAAGGAGCGAGACCACGAGAAGGACCGAATACTACTGCACAGAGTACGATGAAGATGCTCTTTATTTTTCCAAACTGTTGATTTCAGACGTTGGATGTGTTATTCATCTACTCTGATTTGTTCTCAACAGCTTTTCCACAGAGGCAGGGGGTGAGGAGTTCTTTGAGGACAGGCTGCAGTGTTGACGAACTCTGTAATCTGTTGGCTGCAATGCACCTGTCCGAAAAGACTTGCTGTACAACACCGAACAGGCCAAAGCCTCTTCTTCGTCCAGCCGTTTTTGTTTTTCAAAAACAACCAACGTTTGGTAAGTTGTTAGTTCTGTCTGACCAACAGTTTTGACACTCTTTAAATACTGAAAACCTTTGTCTTTGATATTCATGTTTGGATGAACAGGTGTGTCATTTATCTACTTGGATTTGTTCTCAACAGCTTTTCCACAGAGGCAGGGGGTGAGGAGTTCTTTGAGGACAGGCAGCAGTGTTGACGAACTCTGTAATCTGTTGGCTGCAATGCACCTGTCCGAAAAGACTTGCTGTACAACACCGAACAGGCCAAAGCCTCTTCTTCGTCCAGCCACTTTTGTTTTTCAAAAACAACCAACGTTTGGTAAGTTGTTAGTTCTGTCTGACCAACAGTTTTGACACTCTTTAAATACTGAAAACCTTTGTCTTTGATATTCATCTTTGGATGAACAGGTGTGTCATTTGTCTACTTGGATTTGTTCTCAACAGGTTTTGCACAGCATCCGATGGTGGCTGGACAAGAAACATGGACGAAACCCCCTACACCGGCTTCTGCACCTCAGTAAGTTAAATAAATTCTCAGCTTTACCTTTAAACATTGTGACATTAACACTGCGCATGTTAAAATAAAAACAACAGACAATTATTTATTTGATGGTTTGCAGAAACTGTGTTCTATTTGTATTTCTAGGCATTTATATGCTCCCTACTCTAACCGTCAGCCCTGTCTCCGGAAAGAGAGTCTCAGCTGCAAACGTCATAGACTTTCAGCTTACAGGTACAGTGATATGAGACCATAAACATTAATAATCAGTTTATTATCATTGTACTTAATGTTTATTTGTTGTTTTTGCAGCTAAAGAGTCTGGATGGAGCCAGGAGACACCAAATGGTCTAAATAAATAAATTTAATGCCCTTGATGTACATACAGTATTTCTAAACTCACAATCAGGCGATCAAACCGTTATTTCTGCATAACAATCCTAAACTTTGATTTACCACATAGCAGGAACAGACCAGCTTTATGATATTCCTAAACTCAAAACTCTTCTTAATCATCAGTCAAAGTAACACTGGATTCACACCAAATGCGAATGAACCGTTTGGCGCATGTAAATTGCATACAAAGTCAATGCAAAGACTCGTTTGTCAATTTCATCTTCCACGAAGGTTCAAAAATATTTGTCAGATCGCGTCACTCGCGGGAAAAGTTTGTCATTTCGTGTGAGTAATAAAGAGCGTGGAGCGCGATTGATCGTGTTTGGTGTGAACCCATCATAATAAACAGAACTATAAGATGATTAACCTCAAAAACGTCATGAGCAGATTTGAGATACTTAAAGGAATTGTTCACTTTCAACATACATTTTCATGATAATTTACTCGCCCCTGTTGTTTAGTTGAAAAGAAATTATGTTTTTTGATAAACTATTACTTTTCAGCGTTATTACGTGACGTCGTGAGCGCACTTTGCAGAACGGAGCAATAAGAGCATTTGTGTTTATAAAGCATGTACATTTTTATTTTAGAAAATGACTGATCGTTTCGCTAGATAAGACCCTTATTCGTCGTATGGTATTAGCTGCACTGAAACTGTAATTTTCACCTTCAACCGTTTGGAGTCCATTGAAGTCCACTATATGGAGAATAAGGTTTTTGATGAAAACATTCCAGGATTCATTTCTTTTCGACTAAAGAAAAAATACATCAACATCTTGAATGACAACAGGGGTGAGTAAATGTTCATGAAAATGTTGGAAGTGAACAATTCCTTTAACAGAGGAAATACTGGAAGCCACGGTTTTCGATATAGTTGAAGTGTTTTCTGTTATTCTATGCTACGGTTACAGGAGCAGTAAGAGGTTTATTGCAATGTTTTTAATTTTACAAGAAAATATTTTTAATACATTTAAATCGCTTAAGTTATGCCATTAAAACAGTGACATTTGCTGATGTACACAATGCTTTGTTTTCACGGGAACATGCCAGCTGAAGATGAGGAAATGACGTCCAAACGTCTACATAATGGCACGCAGATGCCCTGTTCCCTCAAGTCTAAACTCCAAGGGCTCTGCCCTTCGAAGGGAGTAGGGCATAGGAATGATTTCTTCGTTTGGAATTTGAACCGTGATAAATATGAACAAGATTGAATGTAACAAAGACTGTCGATAAAATATTTATTAATGCGACCTGAAATTTATCCAGCATGGCTGCTCAAGCGAGTATAATGCGTTACGCTTCCTTTTCAACTGAGGTCTGTTTGAAGGGCTATATGGCCATTCCTTTCCCCCTACCCCCTCGAAAACACTCCTTCACGTGAACACCCTTAATGGAGGGGTAATAGGTAGAAATGTGATTGGCCCTTACTCACAGGGAGGTGTTTATCCATCTTGGCGCATAGACTCATAAGCAACGACAAGCCGCTAATTCATTGAGAAATAAAATGCACCGAAAAAATTTATCTACCGATGACACAATTCACAAATTAAACTGTGAATGACATATTAAACAGTTTAAAATCATATTGACGATTAAGAATTCTGTAGTAACTACAGCACAGAGACGGCACTCCTCAAAGTGACAAACAACATCTTGTCTAGATCTTAGTGCAGATTTTTATTTCATACATCATAGTTTTCAATTATATCCATTGAAATGCCATGTTGTCTTTAGCAGGCAGGTGTTACCCATGTAATAACCCTTGTCTTGTTTTCTTGTCTCATTCTCGGGACATGCGAGTCTGACTGAGCCGATCCGGTTGAACGGAATGCTCAACCTCATGATGACCAAAGAAGATGCCTTCATCAACAGCAGGTAATGGGAGTCTGCAGCGGCGAAGGGATGCTGACAAAAGAGAAAGGTATGAGGCTGCTTAAATGCATCCTGTTAAATGATTCGTTTTCAAGAATTTCACTTAAACCAGTTTTGACACATGTGTGTTTAATTTGTATCGTGGCTGTCAACTTTAATGAATCAATAATAAATCTGTATTAGAGGCAGCCACAAATTATGTGAAATATTAAATTGTGTAAAAGCACTTTTGCTTTAGTTTTTGATGGCATGGATGTGTCTTTACATTGTTCCCATGAGCTCTCTGAATGTAATTGAATTGTGTGTTGTATATGTTATCATTCATGTCTATGCAACAATGATTGAATCACTATTAAAGCATAATTCCTCATGGATCTGGTCACTTACTTGTTCCTTGACAATGTTTGGCTTTTATGAAACATTATGAAGTTGAACTGAGCTGTTATTTGACTCCTTCACTGATCCTGTGGCTCAGTTGGAGCATTGGGTTAGTAGCATAAATGGTTGTGGGTTCGATTCCCAAGGACGCATTGAAAACGCATTGAAAATCACAGTGTCTGACTACAGATTGGAACTGATCTTTGGATTATCATACAATATGTTGTATGTTAAATCTTCAGGATGACACTGACTAGGATTCATTCTGCTGACAAAGGTGCCCACTGTAGTTATATAACACTGCTTAGACTGCGATACCGAGCTCAGCCGGTGGATGTCAATGTACCACATGCTGTTCACAACGTTACAGGTCCCGTTTAACAAATCGTTTAATTAATAGAATTATTATATTAACATAAATCAAATATAAATTGTTAAATTATAAGGCACCAGCCAGACCGGTAAACAAACACCGACCAGAAGTGAACTGCAGTCCAGGCACGCGTGTCCAATGAAACGGTCGGTCAGTTTTGAAGTGAAACTCATTGAATTGTTTGCTGGTTTCCAGATCTGCTCAAAAAGTCTGCGATGTTTTCTAAATGTTGATACGTGCACGAGTGTGATGTGTGTGCGGTGTAGCTCACGTGCAGTTTTGCTAATCATGTGATGCGAGCTAATATGCTAATGCACGACAATTAAAAAATCTTTCTCTGACTACCTGCCTGACGTTCATTCTATTCAAAATATACAGTTGAGGTCAAAGGTTTACATCACTCTTGCAGAATCTGGAAAATGTTGAAAAACTGTGGAGAATGAGAGAAATGTATTTTTATTTTAGTCCTGCCCTGAACAAGTTATTTCACGAAAGAAATGTGTCATTTAATTATTATTCAAACATTTTTATTGGATTTTAAATTGTGTGGGAGGCGCATCTGACTTCCAGTTGCACAAAATAAGACGTCTGGCCAGTATGGATGAAAACGCAATGGCGTCTGATTGTGCACCAGATATCGCCTCACCAGTAGGGGTCACACCAAATATTGCGATTTCAGAAGCAGGGCTTATCTCTCTGCCACAAATGTAAGAAAAAGTGTCAAAAATCAAAGACCAAAACTGTGTTACCTTTGGGCAAGCCCAGAACATATGAGAGAGGGTAGCCGGGGCCTGACGGCATCGAGAACAATTCGGGTCGACATCTGGATACATCCTGGCAAGCTTACTCCTAGATAAATGAAGCCTGTGAAGCACCTTAAACTGAAGCAAACCATGTCTGATACAAATCAAAGTTAAATGTATTCTCTTAATTGCGCTTTGCCAGGATATGTCCGACAATCCAAATCCTAGTTCCCCCTCCCATCCTGCCCTGATATGACCAAGCGAAGGCAAGGCCATCATCTGAATATCCTCATATATTCTGCTCACTCCTCCTCTTTGGTTCAGATCCCCCTCCAACCACTCCTCCATCCAATTATTTGACGAGAGTAACGGAAAGGAAGGGAAATGTTTCCGAACGAATACACACACCTGCTGATACCTGAAATAATGGGAGCTGGGGATACTAATATATTCATTTATCAGCTGCTCAAATGACATGAACACACCATCCCTAAAAAAGATCCTTCACCCGCTTCAGACCACTCCTGAACCATGATTTAAATGCTGTATCCATGAGTGAGGGTGGAAAGAGTGCGTTGGCTGAGATTGGGAGAGAGCCTGTTTATCTTTGAAGTGGGTCCTGAATTGGGACTATATTCGAAGTGAGCCACCCACAATAAGATTATTTGTAAGACGCATCTTACTGAGTGGCAATGGTGCACATATTAAAGAAGGTAGAGACACCGGATGAGCGGAATATTGTTCCATTTCAACCCATTCAGGTCCACCCGCCTCATAAGACGCAGAGACCCAGTATATTAGTTTATAGATATTAGCTGCCCAATAATATTGTAAAAAATTTGGTAGAGCTAGGCCTCCTGCCACTTTCCGTTTCTCCAGATGCAACTTCATAATTCGTGGGATGGTCTTGTTCCAGATAAAGGTAGATATAGATTTATCTAACTCTTTGAAAAAAGATTTTGGGATAAAAACAGGTATTGTATTAAATAAAAATAAGAACCTGGGCATAATTATCATCTTGACAGAGTTAACCCTGCCAGCAAGCGATAACGGCAGCGTAGACCAACGGGAAAGGTCCTGTTTGGCCCTTTCTAGGGCTGGTTTAAAGTTATGCTTGAATAAATCCTTGTATTTGCTGGTTACTGAAATGCCAAGATATGTAAAAGTGTCGCGAGTTTCTTTCACTTGATATGCCTCAAAAGACATCTGTCGCGCCTGGTCGTTAATAGGGAAGAGCAAACTCTTAGTAAGATTAATTTTGTAGCCAAAATTTGATATAATTTCTAATGCCTTAGGAATAGAGGTGCAAGGATCGGACAGGTACAGTATCAGGTCGTCCGCATACAGAGACAGTTTATGATTTTGACCCCCCCTGACAACACCCGTGAGCCCCTCGGCGCCTCTAAGTGTAACCGCTAGTGGTTCAATGGCTAGGTCAAACAGAAGTGGGCTCAATGGACAGCCCTGTCTTGTCCCCCTCCCTATAGGAAAATAATTGGAGATTATTCTATTAGTACGGACGGAGGCCTGCGGGGTAGCATACAGGATCCTTATCCATGAACAAAAAGCCGGTCCAAATCCAAACCTTCCCAGAGTTGCAAGAAGATACTCATACTCAATCCTGTCAAATGCCTTGTGAGCATCGAGAGAGAGCAAAACCTCTGCTGTAAGTGGAGTTTCCGGGGAATAAAGAATATTAAAAAGCCTTCTTATATTGCCAAAGAGCTGCCGCCCAGTAATAAAACCAGTCTGATCTGGATGTATCACTGTATGCATGACAGACTCCAATCTACTAGCCAGAACCTTGGTCAAGATTTTGTAATCGCAGCAGAGTAGGCTCACAGGCCGAAATGATCCACACTCCAGAGGGTCCTTTCCTTTCTTAAGAAGGACTGAGATGGTGGCCTGGGTCATTGTAGGAGGGAGAGTCTTACGTTCCAATGCCTCGGTATATACATTTTCTAAAAGGGGGTTAGTTTCAATGAGAATTTTTTTTTAAATTCAATAGGGAAGCCATCCGGCCCCGGAGTTTTACCACTCACATAGGCCGATGTGAGAGGACACTGGCAGTCGCCGCTTCTCCGTTTGCTACTCTGCTACTCTCCTCTGTTCCTGTTTGTTTGTTCGTGTTTGTTGTACCCCTACCTTTGGACAGCCTCTCAGCTGGTTCCCGAAGCCGCTGGGATTCCTAGACCGGACTCTCACCTTGTTGGTTAGCCGCTAGCTGGCTTCCCTCGTTTACAAACGCGGGGCGGCTAATCCTAGCTGCTACAGCGGCTATCCCGATTGCTGACCTCCTTCTCACAAGCAACCTCCACCCGATCCGTGCCGTGACATTTTTGTGGCATCATGATCAAATATTCAACTCTGCAACTGGTCGGACTCAACAACTACTCCACTCCACCCTGCGTCCCAGTCATCAAACAGCTCGGACTTCTACGTCGACCCCGCTACATCCACAGAAGCTCGCGCCGCAAGTTTGTTTTCTTCCGCCGTGGACAATCCATTCCATCCATCTGGTCACCTGTATGCTCTGTCGCACCTGTCCCACGTCATCTGAATACTCATCCACGTCATCAGAATACTTCAGCCACTTGATCACATAGGGCTGAGCACATAGTTAGGCTGCACAGAAAACCTGGACTGGACTGCAGTGCTCTCTGCACTTCACATGCACTCAGTCATGCTCTCCATTTATCTATAAATCCTCTCACTGTCCCCCCTCAAATTAAATACCCCCATTACCCGCCGATCACACGTACTGCTAATCATGACAACCTTAGATCTCTCCAGCCTCTCCCCATCCCACCACCCTCTCATCAGGCCAATTTTGCCCTCCTCAACACCCGATCGCTCAACAATAAAGCCCCTGCCCTCCATGAATTAATCCTCGATAATACCCTGGACTTCCTTCTGCTCACCGAAACCTGGCAACAACCCAACGACTTTTTCTCCCTCAACCAAGCATCCCCCCCTGGCTACAACTATATCTGCAAACCCCGCCCTTCCCGACGTGGAGGTGGCCTCGCCGTTATTTTCAATCAGCACTTCCGGATCACAGAACTAACCCTCCCCTCTGTATCATCGTTTGAATACCTTGCCTTCAAAGCTCTTTTCTCCATGACAGTCATCCTGACTTACCGGCCACCTAAACCAAATCCCTCCTTCCTCTCTGATTTCACTGAACTTCTCTCCACGCCTGCTGCTACTCGGTGACTTAAACATCCACATGGACTCCTCCACCTGCAAGCTCTCATCAGAACTAACCTTTGTACTGGATAACTTCTCTCTCACCCAACATGTCACATTCCCCACCCATGAAAAAGGACACATCCTCGACCTGGTCTGCTCCACAAACCAACCAGTGCTCGACCTCCATTCATGCCTCTTTCCCCTCTCCGATCACAAACTAATACGTTTCACCATCCCTTCTCCAACCCCACGCCTCCGACTCCGCAGAGAAATCACCTTCCGCAACCTCAAATCAATCAATCCACACCAGCTCTCCGCCACTCTCCACCTGGACTCAACCCTCAGCTCCCCCGACGACATCACAAACCACCTCAACTCCACCTTGTCTACCTCCCTTAACACCCTGGCCCCCTTCAAAACAAAAACTGTCACATTTAACTCCTCTTCACCCTGGTACACGGAAAATGAAGCAAACCGGCCGCCAACTGGAACGTCTGACTAAGAACTCATCCCTCACAGTCCATTATGAAGCCTACAAACTCCATCTCACTGCCTACAAAGATGCCCTCACTGCTGCCAAATCCGCCTACCTTTCCACCATTCTCACCGACCCTTGCCAAAACCCCAGAACCCTTTTCTCCACACTGAACAATCTCACTAAGCCTCGGACCGACACCCTCTCTACCTCTACTCCTGCTCTCTGTAACTCATTCCTTCACTTTTTTGCTGACAAAATTCACAACATTTACCAAACCCTATCCCCTGAATCTTACCTCCCAGGATCTACCCCACCACCCACCACAACCCCTCAACTTCCCGTCCCTGCAGACTTCCCAACCCCCCCTCCTCACTGCCGTCTCTCCCAGTTTGAGTCGGTAACTCCCCCAGAAATCTCAAAACTCATCTGCTCTTCCAAACCCACAACCTGCTCCCTTGACCCCCTACCTACTCTACTCCTGAAGTCCTGCCTCCCCGTGCTGTGCCCCTACCTCACTAAACTCTTTAACTCCTCACTGTCCCATGGAATTGTACCCTCTGCCTTCAAAATTGCTGCTGTCACCCCAATCCTTAAAAAACCTGGTCTCGATCCCTCCTCCCTTAACAATTACCGCCCAATATCCAATCTCCCCTTTCTGTCTAAAACCCTGGAACGTATAGTCGCTGCACAACTACAAACCCATCTTCATGCCAACAACCAACTGGAACCCCTCCAATCGGGCTTTCGCACCTACCACAGCACAGAAACCGCCCTCCTCAAAGTCCTCAACGACCTCCTCACCTCGGCTGACACCGGTTCCCTCAACATCCTCATCCTACTCGACCTGAGTGCAGCCTTCGATACCGTGAGCCATAAAATCCTGCTCACCAGACTCAAGGACCTCGGCATCGAAGGCACTGCGCTCAGCTGGCTCCACTCCTACCTATCCAACAGATCCCACTTCATCTCTCTCCATAACCACACCTCTACCACAGTCACAGTCACCCAAGGCGTTCCCCAAGGCTCTGTACTAGGCCCCCTCCTCTTCCTCATTTACATCCTCCCTCTTGGTCAGATACTCCGCCACTTCAGCCTGGACTTCCACTGCTATGCTGATGACATCCAGATCTATCTCAGCACCAAATCCCCCCTCAATCCTCCCATCTCCCACATTAATTCCTGTCTATCAGCTGTTAAAACTTGGTTGCAACACAACTTTCTCAAACTCAACAGTGATAAAACTGAATTCCTCCTCATAGGCTCCAAATCCACACTCAGCAAAACCAATAACCCCACTCTCACCATCGACGGCACCATTGTCTTCCCATCTCCACAGGCCCGCAACCTTGGTGTGATTTTTGACTCCACCCTCTCCCTTCAGCCTCACATCCGCCAAGTCGTTAAAACCTCCTTCTTTCACCTCCGCAACATCGCCAAAATCAGACCCTCTCTCACACTCCCAGCTGCCGAAAGACTCATTCATGCCTTTATCTCCTCCCGACTGGATTACTGCAACTCACTTCTCCTCGGCATCAGCTCCACCCACCTCAACCGACTCCAACTGGTCCAGAATTCAGCCGCCCGACTCATCACCCGCTCCAAATCTTGGCATCACATCACTCCAGTTCTTAAACAACTGCACTGGCTTCCCATTTCCCACCGGATCACCTACAAAATCCTGGTCCTCACCTACAAAGCCCTTCACCATCTGGCCCCCACTTATCTCACCGACCTCCTCTCCTTGTACCAACCCTCACGGTCCCTCAGATCCACCTCAGCTGGTCTACTCTCCACTCAAAAGTCCAAACTCTGCAGTTTTGGGGACAGAGCATTCTCTAGGGCAGCTCCCAGGCTCTGGAACTCCCTCCCCCCCGACATACGCACTTCTGAGACACTTGCCATCTTCCAGTCCCGTCTTAAGACCCATCTCTTTACCTCTGCCTACCCATAGCCCCTTGTCTCTTTTTCTTTTTTTTTTTTTTTTTTTGTAAAGCGACTTTGAGTTCTTGAAAAGCGCTATATAAGTTCAATTTATTATTATTATTATTATTCATCTTTTTAATTGCCCGATCAATTTCGGCTGCTGACATGTTCCTATCAAGATCTGTCCTGTCTTGTTGGCCTACGGTTGGAATTTCTAGACCATTGAAAAACTGAGCCAACTTAGTGCTATCGCAATTTTCAGTGGCATAGAGGTCTTCATAGAATTTTCTGAATTGATTATTTATGCTTTTTTGATTTGTGGTTATCCCCTCTGGAGTGTTAATCTCTGCTATCCATCCAGCCTCTGCAGACTGTCTTAGTTGATGGTTTAGTAGTTTGCTGGCTCGTTCCCCATGCTCGTAAAATTCTTGGCGATATTTAAGATAAAGCTCCTCAGCTACTCCAGACGAAAGAGTATCTAATTCTGTCTGCAAACCTATTCTCTCTTTACAAAGAGCCGCAGATGGAGCTTCAGAATTTCTATGATCAACGTCCTCTATCAAAGAGATCAACTCATTAAGGCGTGCTGACCGTCTCCTATTCATGCTTACAGTATCAGATATTATCTGACCACGTAAATACGCTTTCATTGCCTCCCACAGATTAGAGTGGCTCGTGTCTGGGTATTGGTTTGTTTCTAAAAAGAAGTCAATTTGGGCGGATATGAAGTTAACAAAATCTTCATCAGACAAAAGACGTGGGTTAAGTCTCCAGTTGCGTTGTGGAGGCTCGTTGTCTGGAAAGCAAAGCACCATTGTTACTGGGCTATGGTCAGAGATAACGATACCATCATATTCACTAGACCTCAACAGGGGGAGAAGTTTCTTGTCCAGCAAAAAATAGTCTATCCTGGAATACGAGTTATGTGCTGGAGAAAAGAAAGAATACTGTCTAGAAACAGGGTTTCTATATCTCCACGCATCGATCACCCCATACGCTTGGAGAAAAGCGTTAATGGTCTCTGCTGATTTACTAAGTGTTCTCTGTATGGCTCTAGAACGGTCCATAGTGGGATCTAGAACACAGTTTTTCCCTTAGTGTTTCAGTCCCCTCACCTGCCTCGTACAATCCTCCTGTTAGCTTTCCCTTAGTGTTTCATCCATGTCACCTGCCGCCACTCTCCCTGTGTCATCAGTCCTTGTTAGTCTTTCCCTTTATCAAGCCCCAGTTTCCCCTCTGTCCCTTGTCGGTTCATTTTGCACACTTTGCACACTTACCCTTCTTCTGTCTGGATTACCCGTGTTCCTGTTCCCTGGACTCAAGTTTGTGGACTTAGTTTGTTATTCTTAAGACCTTGTTTGTTTTGTCCCCCTTGTGGGAAGTTTTAGTTTTCAGTCTTGTTTGTGTTCATGTTTTCCCCATTGAGGGTCTTTGTTTTGAAATAAAGTCTTGTTGTTCGACACATGTCTGCCTGCGCTTGGGTTCTGTCCACAACCATAACAATTATTCCAAGTATAATCACAGCAATTTGGATTCAAATATCTCCACACATCAGAAACTTGTAATATGTCAGTTATGAAATCAAATAAATCTGAAATTTCTGAACTATGTTTGGGTGGAAAGCGATCAACAGAATCGTTTGGAGCATCGTTGAAATCACCACCAATAATTACATATCCATCCTTATACTTCTTCTTTAAACCTGTTATTGTATCACAAATCTTCTTAAACATTTCCAAATTGTGTACTCGAGTATTAAATCCATAAACATTGCAAATTATTAAAGTGGAATTGTCCAGTTTAACAGTCAGTACAATCCATCTTCCATTATCTGAACGAATAGACTCCAAAACACTGCCTTTAAATTTGTTAAAGAAAATTGCGACACCTGCTGAGTGATTGGTTCCATGACTAAAAATCGCATAATCTCCCCATTGGGTTTTCCAAAAATTCAAATCAGAGTCACAAGAATGAGTCTCTTGAAAAAAAGTATTTGAGCTTCTGTATGTCTTCCAAAAAGAAATATAGCTTTCCTTTTAACAGCGTCACGAATGCCTCGAACATTTAAAGAAATTAATTTGAACTTACCAAACTTGTAATCCACCGTTACAAAAATGTAACTAATTAACCAGTATAGAACAAGTACCTTTGGAGAAAGAGAAAACTGAGAAAGCATGAAACATTACATCAGTCATAACACTTGCTTTGACCCCGATATGTATCCAAAACTGCTGACGGGCACCATCCGCTCAGGTAATGTCAGGAACACTAATGCGCACCCCTTCAATGTAGGCAAATCCTCCTCGAAAGCCGGCCTTCTTACCCTCTTCTCTTGCACGTTTCACCAGATCTCGTGTGGTAACGGTACTCTCCTTGTCCGGATTACTTTCCTTTACCCCGTAAATCCTGAGATCCCATCTTCTTTTGTAGTTCTGCATCCCCAAACACACCTCCTTCAGTTGCTTATTTTCTTGTTGCAACACAGCAACATTTTTTTCGAGTTTCAGGATCTTCTCTTTATGGGACATGCTCTCACGTAACAGATCACTTACGGTGGTAGAAAGAGAGGTAATAGACGAAGCATGTAAGTTCGATGTAAGTTCAGCGACAGCATTAATGAGTGAATCAATTTTCTCATCCATGTTCATCTTTAATTTACCCTTTTTTCCCGGTGGACTTTTACTCATGGAAAAGATGGAAAAGATGTAGCAAATTCTTCTTCTGTGTCCATCTCGTCGACACTTTTGCATTTGTCAGTCGCCATGTCTGTGTAGCACGAGGGCACTATAAACACTCGAAGATTAAGATGCCAAATCAACATCACCTGACTACGCCACCCTGAATCCCTCTCAGGGAGAGTTAAGTTAAATTATGGACACAGATTCATTGTGTGCCTTATAAACAGAAGGAATAGAGACGAGTTTCTCAAAAATAGTACAAAATTCAGTTTATTGACAAATATCTTATAAAAAAGGACACGCCCTATTAAAAGGCCTAAATGGTTAACCAGGATAATCACAAATGGGAGCGGTAATCTTAAAATAGAGAACACCAACTTTAAGAGACAGAACAAACCCAAAGAAAACAAAGTAGCGGATACTCGAGGAGGACTGACCGGCCACTGGCATGGGCCCACACTATTGCCCCTGTGATATTCACCCGTACACGTGCCTAACAAAAAGGAAACACACACGCACGCACACGCACAGAGAAATAATTGTGAACAACAGTGTACATGCAGCACCACAGGAGAGTATCCACCAAAGAGACCACACCAGTGTTCCAGCCAGCACTCCCCAGTGATCCGCTAAACAAAAGACAAAGATAAAACAAATTAGTTGGTTCTCGGAGTAAAACTGATGCTCAGGAAGCTAACAATTGTGGTTTAAACAGCCCTGATGCAGACTAAGAGCAAACATATCCAGCCGTATTAGACATGTCACAAAATAGGCAATTATCCGACGAACCCCACAAAAAGAAAAGGTTACATAAAACCAAAAGGGGAGAAAAGACAGCAGCGGCAAAGATATTGGAAATCCTAAGAAGAAAAAAAATAAACCAAATGTTACATCAAATAAATATAACATCATCTACACAAATAAATATATTGCCACTGCCGCAGCTAAATCACTCCCAAAACACATAAAACCTACCGATGCTCTAAAAGGATGAACAGTACCACTTTCCAGGGTCACTAACGTGCATCCACCAGCCCCACGACCATCAAGGAGATCTAACCAGCCTAAAACACATCCCCAAAACAAGGTTAAGAGCAAATTCCCACTTGCAATTGAAATCAAATTCTAACTTTATACACACACGAGTCTCAACCAGTGTGAGGGTTCTTCCACAAATTTTCAGGAGGCATTCATATAAAGTTCAAACATTGGCTTTTATTCACCGCCAACTAACCCACTATTCATAGGGGTGTACAAAAACCAGAACAAAATAAAATTGAAAAGACAAACTATAACACCGGAACCATCCGCATGGGCTCTGGGCTCAGATGTTTCTCACAGGAGCCCTCACCAGAACTAACTCACCACCGAAAATTCAACTCTCTTTAAACACATGGGCTAAACCATTTGCTGATTGCAGGGGTCTCAGTTCAATAAATCAACCCCATTAAAGAATATATAATATATACAAGACAAACCCCACATACATAAAATCACATGCAGCAAAGCAGTAAAACAATAAACACAAAAAATGAACTCTACAAAGAAATTTAAATGAACAATCCCAATACAACAATAAGGTACTGCAAACTAAACATTTCGGATCATTATCTGGTATCATGCTTGCTTCACTACCCAATGGTGGCAAATCAAACTCCAAGTTACAAATATTGTAGAACATTAACTTCGACTACAAAAGATGCGTTTCTTGATAATTTGCCTGAATTGTCTCAAATCTCTAGCATGAGTAATAACGTTGAAGATCTTGACTTTACCATTGAAAATATTAATGCCACCTTCTCGGAAACGCTAGACACAGTTGCTCCTCTGCGCTTAAAGAAGATTAAAAATGACAGACCGACACCGTGGAAAAATGAACTCACTCAGGCTCTAAAGAAAGCGGCACGAAAAATGGAGCGCAACTTTAAGAAAACTAAATTAGAGGTATTTCGTATTGCCTGGAAGGATAGTATTAAAAAATACAGGAAAGCCCTAAAAACGCAGAGATCTGCCTACCTTTCATCACTAATAGAAGAAAACCAGCATAACCCTAGGTTTTTATTTGATACAGTGGCTAATTTAACCAAAAATAAATCGTCAGCGACTTCTGATTCTGTATACCAGCATAGCAATGATGATTTTATGAACTTTTTCACAAATAAAATCCAAGATATTAGAGAAAAAATTATAACTATGCAACCAGAAGTGAATCCCGCTGAACAAACGACTAACTACAGCGTCTCTAAGGAGAAATTACGTTTATTTTCTACTATAGATCACGATGAACTCTCTAAAATCATTAGATCATCTAAATCAACTTCATGCATGTTAGACCCTATACCTACAAATCTACTGAAAGAGATGCTCCCAGAAATTATAGATCCTCTACTTAGCATTATTAACTCATCTCTGACATTAGGACATATGCCTTAAGCATATAAGGTGGCTGTTATAAGGCCCCTTGTCAAAAAACCCCATCTGGACCCTGGGGAACTAGTTAACTACAGACCTATTTCGAATCTACCTTTCTTATCTAAAGTTCTGGAAAAAGTAGTCTCAATTCAAATTTGCTCCTTCCTCCAAAGGAATGAGATTAATGAAGATTTCCAGTCTGGATTTAGAGCACATCACAATACAGAGACTGCTCTGATTAGAGTTACAAATGATCTGCTTATGGCGTCCGACCGAGGTTGTATCTCCTTATTGGTGCTGCTAGATCTTAGTGCTGCATTCGACACCATTGACCACAGCATGCTCCTACATAGACTCGAAAATAATGTCGGTATTAAGGAAATAGCTTTGAAATGGCTTAGATCTTGTAAACCGTTTTCAATATGTAGCAATAAACAATGAGGTATCACGCAAATCGAAAGTCCAGTACGGTGTACCACAGGGCTCAGTCTTAGGGCCTATGCTCTTCGCATTATACATGCTACCTCTAGGAGATATAATAAAGCGACACGGAGTAAGCTTTCACTGTTATGCTGATGATACGCAACTTTATATTTCCTCGAAGCCTCATGAAACACAGCAACTCCATCGAATAGTGGAATGCATAGTCGATATAAAAATGTGGATGAGTAGCAATTTTTTATTACTGAACTCGGACAAAACTGAAGTGTTACTTATCGGACCGAAAACCGCCCTACGTAACAACCAAGAATACTGCTTAACTATTGATGGATGTTCCATAAAACCCTCATCTTTAGCTAAGAATCTTGGCTTTATATTCAATAGTACTCATTTGAGAACCAGGTCGCCAACACATGTAAAATTGCGTTTTTCCATCTTAAAAATATATCTAAACTACGTCATATTCTGTCACCATCAGATGCAGAGAAGCTTATACATGCCTTTATGACATCAAGACTAGATTACTGTAATGCACTATTAGGTGGTTGCCCTGCAGGCCTATTACAAAAACTCCAACTGGTCCAAAATGCGGCAGCTCGAGTTCTTACGCGTACAAAAAAGTATGAGCATATTAGCCCGGTTCTGTCAACCTTGCACTGGTTACCTGTAAAGCATCGCATTAACTTTAAAATCTTGCTTATTACCTATAAAGCCTTGCATGGTTTAGCTCCTCACTACTTGAGAGAACTTCTTACGTATTATAGTCCATCACGTGCACTACGCTCTCAGGTGTCCGGTCAGTTGGTAATACCTAGAATTTCAAAATCAAGTGCAGGCGGCAGATCATTTTCCTTTCTAGCGCCTAAACTTTGGAACAGTCTTCCCTGCACTGTCCGGGAGGCAGACACACTCTGTCAGTTTAAATCTAGACTAAAGACGCATCTTTTTACTCTTGCATACACTAGACTATCATAATATATATATTTCAAAGATCTAGGCTGCACTAGTTAGATCAACCGGAACCAGGGACACTTCCAATAACAACTGATGCATTTGTTGCATCAAAGAGTGCAGAACAGTACTCTACTCTCAGCCAGTCTTGTCTCATTGTTCCAAGGTTACCAGAGCGCGCAGGACGCAGTCCAAGGTTACCGGAGCGGGCAGGGCGCAATCCATTCCCAGACCTGACAAATGCTGGACGAAGGACGTGGCGACTCTACAAAACTTCAGTCGCTATTAGATTATTAATGATAATTTTAAATCTAACTTTGTTTTTTATTTTGCCTTGTTGTGCAAGCACTGTCGAGCTTGTGCAGAGGCTGCAGTTTTTGCCAGAGGGGAACCGGAATCCCCTGGTTAGGCCTGGTCTCCCTCTGAGGTTTTTTTTCTCCTCCAATGGAGTGTTGGGTTCCTCGCCACCGTTTGCATACTGTTTTAGACTGTTTGCCTGGCCGGGGGGGCTGCTAGAATTTGATAGTCTTATTTAATTAACACTGCATATAGGAATTTATTGTGTGTCTGTTATTTGACCTGTGTTTTGACTTCCATAACCTTTTATGTTTTATGAATAGTCAATGTTTTCTGTCAATGAAAATTGTAAAAAGCGCTATATAAATAAAGCTGACTTGACTTGACTTAAATTTCCCATGATGCCTGCCACAGGATATAAGGGTGATCAGGAAATGCCGCGCCCTTAATAGCCAACCTTTGTTCCATGCTGCAGCCACAGAACCAGGTGGGACCACGGGTAAGATACTCAATGGTTTAGACTATTATTTGAACTATTAAATGAATACCTCAATAAAGAATATTAAAACCCGTATCTGTGTAGTGATTTTTTCAACCCTAGCGTGCACTCTAGTGCTGAAATGTTGTCCCGTTAGTAGATGTTCAATGCGCTCATACAGACAAAATGCTACTTACACGATACTTTCGGGTGAATTGTTAACGAAAGAAAAATATGTATAAACACACAGAAACCAAATAGTAAAGACAAAATCCATTTTTCCTAAAGAAAAAAATATAAAGAGGAAACTTTGAACTAGATAAGTGTGGCCTTAGCCATCACAACCAGCAAACAAAGCCAGTGCAAATAACTGCATCTCTGGTCTTATAAAGCACCTGGGAACCTAATCATGTGCACAACTCCGCCCCTAAGGAAATGCTCTTAATGGGGAAATGCTCTTAAGGGGGACATGCTCTTAAGGGGGAAATGCCACTTTTCCCCCTGCTACAATCCACCCCCCACTCTGTATCGGCGCCCCGACGATAACAAAACATAATTTAAGGGCATATCAAAAAAAAGGAATAACCAGAAATTATAATAATAATAATAATAATCTAAATCCAGGGTCTAAACGTGGCCTGCATCATATTGCTAGACCCAGGGACTGGAGGGACTGCAACCCCATGTGCCCTAGTCCTTGTTCCCACTGGCAAATGGTAGACGTTAGAATGCTTTCCTGCGGTTTCCCGACCACTCCGTCTAGGTTCGTAATCACGGTAACGTAAGCAACATTTAAAAACAGACTCGCCGTGAACGGTTAAACTATGTAACGTTAGCCTACAAAACAAAAAATATGCTGCCAGTTGTGCCACCTGGCCGTCAAATGTTTCATCGCCTGCGTCACGGTACCAATAGTGTAGGAAAACAATGACGTTTTCTAATACGTAATTACGCGCATGCTCAGAACGGATCGTGCAGGTGGAACGGATCGTGTACTGACACCGTACATGGCATTCCTAATCGACGGAGACACAGATGTTGTAAATGTATCTAAACCAACTGTATTTCAGTTCAGTGAAGCATACTTTTTCAGTAAGTTACCTTTCCTTTTTAAAAATTTAAATTTTTACCAGATTGTTAGTTAATCATTAACAAGTCTATATCGCCTAAATGGGATCCGGTCGAACATTTGGGTGCACCCAAACTTTATGCTGATTCACCTAAAAAAAAAAATTAGGCAACCAGTGCAAAAAGTTAGTCTAGAGCCCTGGAAGATCTTTTTTACAGTGTAACCAAATGGTAGAATTTTTAACTTAGAATTGCAGATGTGCCCAAACAAATTCACACTATTGCATCCACTGCAAATGCAAAGCTAACAAAAATTCATGTTTATGTATGCATAATGCAAGCAAAAACATGCAAGGTGGGAAGAAAGTCATATCTGGCAATGAGATTATTGTATAGAAGTGGGCTATTTTGACTTGCGACTACCCACAGCAGATAAGCACCCACATACCAACATGTCAAAACCACTCAGAACACGTTATCAAGCACGTTACAATGCGCCGGCGACCACAACGCTTCAACATCGTAGCACCGAGGATTACATGGATTTCCTACATCATTCAAGTAACGATCAATCACATGTTTTTAGCTTCACAAGGTACAATTTTAAAACACACACGTATTATCAGGTCCACCCAACAAGTAATAATAATGTGCATTAAAGCTTATGTTGCAGTATTTTGTAGAAGAATTCCAGTACGGAAACACTTTCTACCCAGGATTTAGAGCACATATGTCAGAGTCAAGGCCCGCGGGCCACATCCGGCCCGCGAGAAGGTTTTTTACGGCCCCTGGGATGATCTTGATTTATTATTAGAACCGGCCCGCAGACCGCAGCAAGCCGGCAGCCCGCAGATCTTTTACACGCACCAATACTACATTTCCCACAATGCCACGGTGACGCACCGAGCAGTAGGCTGCTTCATTTCAATATTTATTGGCACAGCAGTCGTCAGCATCACAGTAAAATTAACTTTCAGATACCCATCAAAAATGGCAAAACGGAAGGTGGACACTGAGAACCGGGGGTTTCAAACAAGGTGGGAGTCGGAGTATATGTTCACGGAGGTAGCTGGAAAACCTGTGTGTCTTCTGTGTGGAGAAAGTGTGGCGGTACTGAAAGAGTATAATCTGAGACGACATTATGAAACGAAACACGCGGACAAAAACAAGAATATGGACATGGAACAAAGGCTACAAAAGGCAGAGGAATTAAAACGAGGCCTCAAATCTCGACAGGCTCTGTTCAAAAAAGCCAAATCACAAGGCCAGGCTGCTGTCAAGGCCAGTTTTATTTTGGCAGAAGAGATCGCTAAATCAGCCCGGCCATTTACGGAGGGGGATTTCATCAAAAACTGCATGATTAAAGTTTGTGACGAAGTTTGCCCAGAAAAAAGGCAACTCTTTTTAAATGTGAGTCTGAGCAGAAACACCATTGCCGAGAGAGTAGACCAGTTGTCCATCAATCTAAAAGAGCAGCTTGTGAAAAAGGGAAAAGATTTCATTGCATATTCCTTGGCTGTGGATGAGAGCACCGACATTTCTGACATTGCCCAGTTGTCAATTTTCATCCGCGGAGTGGACTCCAGCCTAAGCGTGACAGAGGAGTTTTTGGCTTTACGTCCTATGCATGGCACAACTACGGGGCATGATTTGTATGAAGAGGTGTCAAGATGTGTAAATGAGATGGAGCTGCCTTGGGAAAAACTCGTGGGTTTGACAACCGACGGAGCACCTGCGATGTGTGGACACAGGAGCGGACTGGTGGCGAAGATACGGGAAAAGATGCAAGAGGAAAACGCGACAGGTGAGCTGACAGCTTATCATTGTATCATACACCAGGAAGCGTTGTGCGGTAAAGCCTTGAAAATGGAGCATGTAATGAGCATCATCACGCGCACAGTTAACTTTATCAGAGCCAAAGGTTTGAATCACCGCCAGTTCAAGGCATTTCTGACGGAGTTAGAAACGGAGCATGGTGATTTGCCTTATCACACAGAGGTGCGATGGCTAAGCCAGGGAAAGGTGCTTCAAAGATGTTTCGAGCTTCGTGAGGAGATTTGTCTGTTCTTGGACAGCAAAGGGAAAGACACAACACAACTCCGAGACGAAATGTTTCTGTGTGAAATGGCTTTTCTGTGTGACATTACGACTCATCTGAATGCAATGAACTTGCAGCTGCAGGGTCGGGATCATGTCATCTCTGATATGTACAGTACAGTGAAGGCATTTAAAACCAAACTGACTCTGTGGGAGACGCAGATGCGGAAAGAAAATTTGAGCCACTTTCCCAGCTGCCAGACCATGAAAGAGAAGCTCTCTACCAGTGCGTTCCCGAGCGCACAGTTGGCTGATAAAATAGGTATGCTTGCCGCTGACTTTCGACGCCGATTTGCTGACTTTGAAGCACAAAAAAGCAGGTTGGAACTGCTCGGTAACCCATTTGCTGTTGACGTGGAAAGCTCACCACCAAACCTCCAAATGGAGTTGATTGACCTCCAATGCAATGATGCACTGAGGGCAAAATATGCGGCAGTGGGTGCTGCGGAGTTCGCCCGTTTCCTCCCCGACACAATGCCCCAGCTGCGCATCCAGGCTGCTCAAACGTTGTCTATGTTTGGCAGCACATACCTGTGTGAACAACTGTTTTCTTTGATGAACCTGAACAAAACATCACACAGAAGTCGACTTACTGCTGAACACCTCCACTCAATTCTGAGGATTTCCTCAGCTCAGAGCCTTACCCCGAACATTGATGAACTTGTGGAAAAGATGGGACACCACCAAGTATCACCCTCAACCTCAAACAAGTGAACATTACTGTGCAATCACATATTTAGAGTTTTTACTCAGTTCAGTTCAACATTATTCATAGTGGAGCATTGCCTCTGAGTAACACTGTATGTAACATTTTAATCATATACCATGTTTTTGGTTGTTTTAGCAGCTACACTAAGCATATTTCTGTGGTGAAACAGAATAGATTTTAAATTCATTTTACATGGCTATTATTCATAATATAATTCATAAATTCATCAAACAGGTCAGAGAGGGTTTAATTTAAATTCAGATTAAAAATATAACAATTACTTTGACCATAACACGACTGTTTCACCCTCAACCTCAAACAAGTGAACATTACTGTGCAATCACATATTTAGAGCCATAAGAAAATATTGCTTTATTTATCTGATCATATTGGAATATATTTGTTAGGTTTTCAGTAGGTTCAATTAGGTTCACTAGACTATATGCGTCATTTAAAAAATTTTCAATGAACATTCGAACAGTCCGGCCCTCGGCTTGTAGCTAAATTTTTTATTTGGCCCTCCGTCCATTTGACTTTGACACCCCTGATTTAGAGTGATGTGACATGTCTCCCAAACCAAGACATTAACAGTACACTAATAACAGTAAATATCTTCATTCGGGGAAAAACACATGATGTGTTTAACACAACAGTTAAGCATCTTTAATTGACAAATGACAACTAGAACGCTCTAGAAACCACGTGACTTACTGTACCCTGCTTATGAAAAGAAATATTTTCAATTTTTCACGTTTTTACTTGATGTTGTGGAAAATAAATCAGAGACCAAAGGAATATAGTAGAAAAGACTTTGCAGTCATTTCTGTGTACATGAAAACGATAAAAAAAAAGATAAATTCACAGACGTTTCCGGGAAAAAGACCTTGGGAACCTTGCTTACGTCATAATAACAATCCGTTATTTCGACCAACATCCTCATCACGCAACTTTATCTGCCCTGTTACTGGACGATAATAGTGATATAGACTTTCTGACCTCTCAGCCATTCCATGGATGACTGACTACTACTTTGTTATTAAAGGGATAGTTCACCCAAGAACAAAAATGTTGTCATCGTTTACTCACCCTCATGACATTTCGAACCTGTCTGACTTACTTTCTTCAGCAGAACATAGAAGAAAATATTTTGAATACAGTTGGTAACAGAAAACCGTTGCTCCCCATTGACTTGCACTTTTTGTGATCCCATACAATAGAAGTCCAGGTGGACAAACGATGTTCTGTTACAAACATTCTTCAAAATATCTTCTTTTGTGTTGTGCAACAGAAAGAAAGGCCTACAGGTTTAAAATGACAAGATGATGAGCACATTTGAGCAATTCCTAATCACATCAATTCTAAGAAACTACCGTATATAATTGTTAACCGGGGTATAAATTGACGCCTTTTGTTATAAAGAAGCATTATTATAAAGAAGATTCTCTTTAACATCTTTTTTTCATAGACAGATATGTTGAAAGTGACACTATAGGGACCAGCACCGCACTTCCACTTGTAACAACCGTCTGGAGAGTTTTGTGAGTCAAGTTTAAGCTCATCTTCGACCCAGAAAGGTCTTTGAACTGATGCTAGTCCCTCAAAGTCGCCTATAGAAATCTTTTCTGTGTGTGTTTTTGTGGAACAAAAGGGACAGTCACGGTTAGTCCAATCTGGTTAGTTTATTTTATAGTAAAGAAGCAATAATAATAGTGAATCATGTCTGAGGCTGTGCCCGACTGACTATACTAGACATACACAGTTGCTACAAAATAACATGTTTTATTCTTGATGAAATGTTGCACTTATTTTGGAAATTGAGACAATTTATAGTAGCATATACTTTACATTTATACCTCTTGGTGTGTATTTGAGAGTAAATGCCTTTTATATAAGGTTTGTATGTATTTGTGAATGTATGTTTTTGTATAAATAATAAAGCAATGTAACACAATGTGATGTTTTCAATATTTGAACGTTGTTTATTATGGTACATGTTAACTTAAATCAACATCCTTTCAATACTACGCAAACCAATTGCATTGCGTTCCTATTGAAAATGTAAAGTCTAACAGAAATCAACATGGATTCAAAGTTACAGGCATCTAATCCAATAGCGTCGATTTCTCTGTTAGTTTGACATTGATTCATTATCCCATGAATTGATATATTGAATAACATTTGAGTGAGAAACACGTGTCGCCATGTTAATATTGTCATTGTAATGCATTGCAAGGTTTCTGACGGTCTCCAAGGCAACGGCTCGGGTCCTCATGTGACAAGACTATGGCGTCACAAAGCGCGCTCCCTCTATAAAAGCCCCCGCCTCACAACAGTCTTCGTTGGTTTGAGTTTGGCGTTGAACAGATAAGTTGAGCTCCTGAGAGTTCGAGGCTTTTCTGTGTGATTCTTGCGTCTTTTGCTTTTCTGCTGGTTGTTTGTTTTCCGTGAAGAAAGTGAGACCGAATATTTCACCGAAAGGTGTTTATTCGTCGACTCCTGACTGATCGTCGAACAGCGCCACAGTTCACCTGCATCGAGTCGTTTGGCTGCACACCGCCGTTAACCGAACCGCGATGGATGCTTCTGTTGTTCCTCCGTCCGTCGAGGACTTTGACTTTGATCTCCAGCTCTCAAAATCATGGGCGGATATAGTCGAGGATTTCACAGAGAGGCTCACGTGGTTTCATACTGGATGTCTGATCGTGACTGATGCAGTATGTCTGTCTGATCACTAATATTCTCTATATTGGGCATTAACTCTGAACTACACCTTTAATCTTATAAAGGAAAATATTTGTAGACATTATTTTCAAATAAAAGATGTAATAACTGCATAGAAGCCATAAATCCCCACGAAATTCAAATGACTATTTACCGTCATTGACCTTCTGTTATTTGTTTTGTACAGCGAAGAGTTTTATCCAGAGAGACTTCCGGCTGAAGACCGAGTCTAATGTGTGGCGCAAGCCAGCAGGGTGAGATGAGCAGCTCTCTTGATTTCAACACCACGTGAATATCAAACAATACTTGCGATACCTGTCATCATTCTTAATGGTATTAAAAGTACTTTTCTTGTATTAGGTATAGATTTCCTAACTCTGGCTTCTTTAAAAGGCCCGAACGTCCCGTCAGAGAAGCGTCATCAACTCAGTGAGTTAAAAAATCTGTCTCCATTAATAAATGCCACAGTTTTTGCCAGAACTGTACGTAATATTAATTTCGTTGTATTGCAGGCGTAGATCTCCTCCTTTGGGTTCCTGTCATAGTCAGGATTACCGTGTCAGAGACGCTTCAAAAGCTCAGTGAGTAGATCAAATGTTTTCGCTTGATAAATGTTTGCTGAAAACGGTACTTAATATACATTTCTTTGTATTTTTAGGCAAAGATCTCCTCCTTCAGACGGAGATAGAGCGACCCCACCGGACAGCCAGAACACGACTCTGGGTACAGTATCAATGCTCTTTATCTTTCAAAACCCTGGTTGGGGATGAACACGTGTCTCATTTATCTATTCTCATTTGATCTCAATAGCCGTCGCACAAAAGCAGGAGATGGGTGGGCCAGAAATGTCCAGCAAGCCCCCCACCACACCAGCTCCTGTATCTGAGTGAGTAGATCAAATGGTCTCCATGTATAAATGTTCAAGTGTTTGCTTAAACTGGACCTAAAGTCTCCATTAATAAATGCCACAGTATTTGCCAGAACTGTACGTAATATTAATTTCGTTGTATTGCAGGCGTAGATCTCCTCCTTTGGGTTCCTGTCATAGTCAGGATTACCGTGTCAGAGACGCTTCAAAAGCTCAGTGAGTAGATCAAATGTTTTCGCTTGATAAATGTTTGCTGAAAACGGTACTTAATATACATTTCTTTGTATTTTTAGGCAAAGATCTCCTCCTTCAGACGGAGATAGAGCGACCCCACCGGACAGCCAGAACACGACTCTGGGTACAGTATCAATGCTCTTTATCTTTCAAAACCCTGGTTGGGGATGAACACGCGTCTCATTTATCTATTCTCATTTGATCTCAATAGCTGTCGCACAAAAGCAGGAGATGGGTGGGCCAGAAATGTCCAGCAAGCCCCCCACCACACCAGCTCCTGTATCTGAGTGAGTAGATCAATGGTCTCCATGTATAAATGTTCAAGTGTTTGCTTAAACTGTACCTAAAGTCTCCATTAATAAATGCCACAGTTTTTGCCAGAACTGTACGTAATATTAATTTCGTTGTATTGCAGGCGTAGATCTCCTCCTTTGGGTTCCTGTCATAGTCAGGATTACCGTGTCAGAGACGCTTCAAAAGCTCAGTGAGTAGATCAAATGTTTTCGCTTGATAAATGTTTGCTGAAACGGTACTTAATATACATTTCTTTGTATTTTTAGGCAAAGATCTTCTCCTTTAGGCGGAGATAGAGCGACCCCACCGGACAGCCAGAACACGACTCTGGGTACAGTATCAATGCGCTTTATCTTTCAAAACCCTGGTTGGGGATGAACATGTGTCTCATTTATCTACTCTCATTTGATCTCAATAGCTGTCGCACAAAAGCAGGAGATGGGTGGGCCAGAAATGTCCAGCAAGCCCCCCACCACACCAGCTCCTGTATCTGAGTGAGTAGATCAAATGGTCTCCATGTATAAATGTTCAAGTGTTTGCTTAAACTGTACCTAAAGTCTCCATTAATAAATGCCACAGTTTTTGCCAGAACTGTACGTAATATTAATTTCGTTGTATTGCAGGCGTAGATCTCCTCCTTTGGGTTCCTGTCATAGTCAGGATTACCGTGTCAGAGACGCTTCAAAAGCTCAGTGAGTGGATCAAATGTTTTCGCTTGATAAATGTTTGCTGAAACGGTACTTAACATACATTTCTTTGTATATTTAGGCAAAGATCTTCTCCTTTAGGCGGAGATAGAGCGACCCCACCGGACAGCCAGAACACGACTCTGGGTACAGTATCAATGCTCTTTATCTTTCAAAACCCTGGTTGGGGATGAACACGTGTCTCATTTATCTATTCTCATTTGATCTCAATAGCCGTCGCACAAAAGCAGGAGATGGGTGGGCCAGAAATGTCCAGCAAGCCCCCCAACACCAGCTCCTGTATCTGAGTGAGTAGATCAAATGGTCTCCATATATAAATGTTCAAGTGTTTGCTTAAACTGGACCTAAAGTCTCCATTAATAAATGCCACAGTTTTTGCCAGAACTGTACGTAATATTAATTTCGTTGTATTGCAGGCGTAGATCTCCTCCTTTGGGTTTCTGTCTTAGTCAGGATTACCGTGTCAGAGACGCTTCAAAAGCTCAGTGAGTAGATCAAATTGTCTCCATGTATAAATGTTCAAGTGTTTGCTTAAACTGGACCTAAAGTCTCCATTAATAAATGCCACAGTTTTTGCCAGAACTGTACGTAATATTAATTTCGTTGTATTGCAGGCGTAGATCTCCTCCTTTGGGTTTCTGTCATAGTCAGGATTACCGTGTCAGAGACGCTTCAAAAGCTCAGTGAGTAGATCAAATGTTTTCGCTTGATAAATGTTTGCTGAAAACGGTACTTAATATACATTTCTTTGTATTTTTAGGCAAAGATCTCCTCCTTCAGACGGAGATAGAGCGACCCCACCGGACAGCCAGAACACGACTCTGGGTACAGTATCAATGCTCTTTATCTTTCAAAACCCTGGTTGGGGATGAACACGCGTCTCATTTATCTATTCTCATTTGATCTCAATAGCTGTCGCACAAAAGCAGGAGATGGGTGGGCCAGAAATGTCCAGCAAGCCCCCCACCACACCAGCTCCTGTATCTGAGTGAGTAGATCAATGGTCTCCATGTATAAATGTTCAAGTGTTTGCTTAAACTGTACCTAAAGTCTCCATTAATAAATGCCACAGTTTTTGCCAGAACTGTACGTAATATTAATTTCGTTGTATTGCAGGCGTAGATCTCCTCCTTTGGGTTCCTGTCATAGTCAGGATTACCGTGTCAGAGACGCTTCAAAAGCTCAGTGAGTGGATCAAATGTTTTCGCTTGATAAATGTTTGCTGAAACGGTACTTAATATACATTTCTTTGTATTTTTAGGCAAAGATCTTCTCCTTTAGGCGGAGATAGAGCGACCCCACCGGACAGCCAGAACACGACTCTGGGTACAGTATCAATGCTCTTTATCTTTCAAAACCCTGGTTGGGGATGAACACGCGTCTCATTTATCTACTCTCATTTGATCTCAATAGCTGTCGCACAAAAGCAGGAGATGGGTGGGCCAGAAATGTCCAGCAAGCCCCCCACCACACCAGCTCCTGTATCTGAGTGAGTAGATCAAATGTTTTGGCTTGATAAATGTTTGCTGAAACGGTACTTAATATACATTTCTTTGTATTTTTAGGCAAAGATCTCCTCCTTCAGGGTTCTTTAAAAGGTCTGAGCGCACTGTAGCGGATCCTTCACCTCAGTGAGTTGAAAACCCTCTCAGTTTATAAATGTTCGGAAGTTTGCAGAAATGGTTCCCGATTAACTTGTATTTTTAGGTGGAGATCTCCTCGTTCGGGCTTCTTTAAAAGTCACGAGCGCCCAGTCAGAGAAGCTTCACCTCAGTGAGTTGCAAGAACGGTCTCGGTTTATAAATGTTTGAACACTTGCGGAAACTGTTTCTGAAGTCGCTTTCCTTGTATTTTTAGGGATAAATCTCCTCCCTCTGGGTCCTTGAAAAAGCTGAGGCCTTCTCAGTGAGTTGAACAAAATGTTTCAGTTTATAAATGTTCAAATGTTTGTTGGAACGATAATTGATGAACATTTCTTTGTGTTTCTAGGGGTAGATCTCCTGCCTCGGGCTCTCCTCCTTCAGGCGGAGATAGAGCGACCCCACCGGACAGCCAGAACACGACTCTGGGTACAGTATCAATGCTCTTTATCTTTCAAAACCCTGGCTGGGGATGAACACGCGTCTCATTTATCTATTCTCATTTGATCTCAATAGCTGTCGCACAAAAGCAGGAGATGGGTGGGCCAGAAATGTCCAGCAAGCCCCCCACCACACCAGCTCCTGTATCTGAGTGAGTAGATCAAATGGTCTCCATGTATAAATGTTCAAGTGTTTGCTTAAACTGGACCTAAAGTCTCCATTAATAAATGCCACAGTTTTTGCCAGAACTGTACGTAATATTAATTTCGTTGTATTGCAGGCGTAGATCTCCTCCTTTGGATTCCTGTCATAGTCAGGATTACCGTGTCAGAGACGCTTCAAAAGCTCAGTGAGTAGATCAAATGTTTTGGCTTGATAAATGTTTGCTGAAACGGTACTTAATATACATTTCTTTGTATTTTTAGGCAAAGATCTCCTCCTTTAGGCAGAGATAGAGCGAACCCACCGGACAGCCAGAACACGACTCTGGGTACAGTATCAATGCTCTTTATCTTTCAAAACCCTGGTTGGGGATGAACACGTGTCTCATTTATCTACTCTCATTTGATCTCAATAGCTGTCGCACAAAAGCAGGAGATGGGTGGGCCAGAAATGTCCAGCAAGCCCCCCACCACACCAGCTCCTGTATCTGAGTGAGTAGATCAAATGGTCTCCATGTATAAATGTTCAAGTGTTTGCTTAAACTGGACCTAAAGTACCTTTTATCTTCTATTATTAGGCATAAATCTTCTCGCTCTGGATATAAAAAGTCGCTCACAGAGGCTGCACCACTTCGGTGAGTTGATCACATTTTCTCAGTTTATAAATGTTTGAATGTTGTTTGAAGCTTTACTTGATATGCTGTACATTGTCTTTGTGTTTCTAGTCCCAGACCTCATCCTCCAGGCTTGTTTAATAGGCCCGAGTCCGCTGACACACAAGCTTCACAATCTGAGTGAGTTGAATAAAGGGCTCAGTTTATGAATGTTTGCCCTAACTGTACCTGATAAACATTTCCTCGCTCAGAGGCTCCACCACTTGAGTTGAACAAATTCTCTGTTTATACATGATCAAATGTTTGAAACGGGCTTTAAAGTAGTTTTCCTTGTATTTTTAGACATCAAGATTCTTCAACACGCTCCTCCTCCACAGCAAAAGGAGCGAGACCACGAGAAGGACCGAATACTACTGCACAGAGTACGATGAAGATGCTCTTTATTTTTCCAAACTGTTGATTTCAGACGTTGGATGTGTTATTCATCTACTCTGATTTGTTCTCAACAGCTTTTCCACAGAGGCAGGGGGTGAGGAGTTCTTTGAGGACAGGCTGCAGTGTTGACGAACTCTGTAATCTGTTGGCTGCAATGCACCTGTCCGAAAAGACTTGCTGTACAACACCGAACAGGCCAAAGCCTCTTCTTCGTCCAGCCACTTTTGTTTTTCAAAAACAACCAACGTTTGGTAAGTTGTTAGTTCTGTCTGACCAACAGTTTTGACACTCTTTAAATACTGAAAACCTTTGTCTTTGATATTCATCTTTGGATGAACAGGTGTGTCATTTATCTACTCTGATTTGTTCTCAACAGCTTTTCCACAGAGGCAGGGGGTGAGGAGTTCTTTGAGGACAGGCTGCAGTGTTGACGAACTCTGTAATCTGTTGGCTGCAATGCACCTGTCCGAAAAGACTTGCTGTACAACACCGAACAGGCCAAAGCCTCTTCTTCGTCCAGCCACTTTTGTTTTTCAAAAACAACCAACGTTTGGTAAGTTGTTAGTTCTGTCTGACCAACAGTTTTGACACTCTTTAAAAACTGAAAACCTTTGTCTTTGATATTCATCTTTGGATGAACAGGTGTGTCATTTATCTACTTGGATTTGTTCTCAACAGGTTTTGCACAGCATCCGATGGTGGCTGGACAAGAAACACGGACGAAACCCCCTACACCGGCTTCTGCACCTCAGTAAGTTAAATAAATTCTCAGCTTTACCTTTAAACATTGTGACATTAACACTGCGCATGTTAAAATAAAAACAACAGACAATTATTTATTTGATGGTTTGCAGAAACTGTGTTCTATTTGTATTTCTAGGCATTTATATGCTCCCTACTCTAACCGTCAGCCCTGTCTCCGGAAAGAGAGTCTCAGCTGCAAACGTCATAGACTTTCAGCTTACAGGTACAGTGATATGAGACCATAAACATTAATAATCAGTTTATTATCATTGTACTTAATGTTTATTTGTTGTTTTTGCAGCTAAAGAGTCTGGATGGAGCCAGGAGACACCAAATGGTCTAAATAAATAAATTTAATGCCCTTGATGTACATACAGTATTTCTAAACTCACAATCAGGCGATCAAACCGTTATTTCTGCATAACAATCCTAAACTTTGATTTACCACATAGCAGGAACAGACCAGCTTTATGATATTCCTAAACTCAAAACTCTTCTTAATTATCAGTCAAAGTAACACTGGATTCACACCAAATGCGAATTAACCGTTTGGCGCATGTAAATTGCATACAAAGTCAATGCAAAGACTCGTTTGTCAATTTCATCTTCCACGAAGGTTCAAAAATATTTGTCAGATCGCGTCACTCGCGGGAAACGTTTGTCATTTCGTGTGAGTAATAAAGAGCGTGGAGCGCGATTGATCGTGTTTGGTGTGAACCCATCATAATAAACAGAACTATAAGATGATTAACCTCAAAAACGTCATGAGCAGATTTGAGATACTTAAAGGAATTGTTCACTTTCAACATACATTTTCATGATAATTTACTCGCCCCTGTTGTTTAGTTGAAAAGAAATTATGTTTTTTGATAAACTATTACTTTTCAGCGTTATTACGTGACGTCGTGAGCGCACTTTGCAGAACGGAGCAATGCGAGCATTCGTGTTTATAAAGCATGTACATTTTTATTTTAGAAAATGACTGATCGTTTCGCTAGATAAGACCCTTATTCGTCGTATGGTATTAGCTGCACTGAAACTGTAATTTTCACCTTCAACCGTTTGGAGTCCATTGAAGTCCACTATATGGAGAATAAGGTTTTTGATGAAAACATTCCAGGATTCATTTCTTTTCGACTAAAGAAAAAATACATCAACATCTTGAATGACAACAGGGGTGAGTAAATGTTCATGAAAATGTTGGAAGTGAACAATTCCTTTAACAGAGGAAATACTGGAAGCCACGGTTTTCGATATAGTTGAAGTGTTTTCTGTTATTCTATGCTACGGTTACAGGAGCAGTAAGAGGTTTATTGCAATGTTTTTAATTTTACAAGAAAATATTTTTAATACATTTAAATTGCTTAAGTTATGCCATTAAAACAGTGACATTTGCTGATGTACACAATGCTTTGTTTTCACGGGAACATGCCAGCTGAAGATGAGGAAATGACGTCGCTTCCTTTCCCAAGTGCATTCCAAACGTCTACATAATGGCACGCAGATGCCCTGTTCCCTCAAGTCTAAACTCCAAGGGCTCTGCCCTTCGAAGGGAGTAGGGCATAGGAATGATTTCTTCGTTTGGAATTTGAACCGTGATAAATATGAACAAGATTGAATGTAACATAAAAAAAAGACTGTCGATAAAATATCTATTAATGCGACCTGAAATTTATCCAGCATGGCTGCTCAAGCGAGTATAATGCGTTACGCTTCCTTTTGAACTGAGGTCTGTTTGAAGGGCTATATGGCCATTCCTTTCCCCCTACCCCCTCGAAAACACTCCTTCACGTGAACACCCTTAATGGAGGGGTAATGGGTAGAAATGTTATTGGCCCTTACTCACAGGGAGGTGTTTATCCATCTTGGCGCATAGACTCATAAGCAACAACAACCCGCTAATTCATTGAGAAATAAAATGCACCGAAAAAATTAATATACCGATGACACAATTCACAAATTAAACTGTGAATGACATATTAAACAGTTTAAAATCATATTGACGATTAAGAATTCTGTAGTAACTACAGCACAGAGACGGCACTCCTCAAAGTGACAAACAACATCTTGTCTAGATCTTAGTGCAGATTTTTATTTCATACATCATAGTTTTCAATTATATCCATTGAAATGCCATGTTGTCTTTAGCAGGCAGGTGTTACCCATGTAATAACCCTTGTCTTGTTTTCTTGTCTCATTCTCGGGACATGCGAGTCTGACTGAGCCGATCCGGTTGAACGGAATGCTCAACCTCATGATGACCAAAGAAGATGCCTTCATCAACAGCAGGTAATGGGAGTCTGCAGCGGCGAAGGGATGCTGACAAAAGAGAAAGGTATGAGGCTGCTTAAATGCATCCTGTTAAATGATTCGTTTTCAAGAATTTCACTTAAACCAGTTTTGACACATGTGTGTTTAATTTGTATCGTGGCTGTCAACTTTAATGAATCAATAATAAATCTGTATTAGAGGCAGCCATAAATTATGTGAAATATTAAATTGTGTAAAAGCACTTTTGCTTTAGTTTTTGATGGCATGGATGTGTCTTTACATTGTTCCCATGAGCTCTCTGAATGTAATTGAATTGTGTGTTGTATATGTTATCATTCATGTCTATGCAACAATGATTGAATCACTATTAAAGCATAATTCCTCATGGATCTGGTCACTTACTTGTTCCTTGACAATGTTTGGCTTTTATGAAACATTATGAAGTTGAACTGAGCCGTTATTTGACTCCTTCACTGATCCTGTGGCTCAGTTGGAGCATTGGGTTAGTAGCATAAATGGTTGTGGGTTCGATTCCCAAGGACCACATCATGAAAACGCATTGAAAATCACAGTGTCTGACTACAGATTGGAACTGATCTTTGGATTATCATACAATATGTTGTATGTTAAATCTTCAGGATGACACTGTTATGACTGGCTCAGAGCCATAACAAAAGATAGGAGACCATGCCTCAAACGAGCGGTACAAAACATACATTTATTATACATGTAACACAAGTTTAACCAACAGAACCAAAATATCAGGTGCGGAGGTAAATATCAGTAATGTAGTGCAAGTGCATGGAGGTATTTGTGTGTATGGATGTGGATGTTGAGTGTAAACATAAAAGACATAAACTTAAATCATCTCAAACGTCCATCTGTGTAAACGGCTGACGTCCGAAGCGTGGAAGAACCTCCTGGTCCCACCTCCGAGCTTTTATTTAAACACCATTCTTCCCAGGTGACAGCAATTAGGCCTGAAATAGAGGAGGGGCAAGAGAACCAGCAAAGACAGGCCAAGGGCCGTAACACCCCCCCCCCCCTAACAGGACAGGGACCCATAAGGGTACCCTTGAGCCAGTATCCCATGATACTAAATCTTTTAGGGTAGGCATATCTTACCTAACACATTGGTGACCGGGACAATGCGTCTGCCACCACATTGTCCCGCCCCTTGATATGCCGAATGTCCAAGGTGTAAGACTGGAGGTAGAGAGCCCAGCGCATCAGCCGTTGGTTAGGAGTCTGTAGAGTGCTAAGGAAAGTTAGGGGATTATGGTCGGAAAAAACTACCACTGGACCAAAGCCCAGATATACACTAAAATGTTGTAACGCCCAAATAAGCGCAAGCGTTTCTTTTTCTATGACGGAGTAGTTTAACTGATGGCAATTAAATTTCTTAGAAAAGAAACATACCGGCTTGTTAACCCCCCATCATCTTTCTGCAGTAACACTGCACCAGGCCCAACCATGCTAGCATCCACCTCCAGATGAAATTCACGATCCCATCGAGGAGCAACTAGAACTGGAGCATTTGAGATTAGAGCTTAAACTCGCTCGAAGGACTGTTGGCATACCAGAGACCACACATACTTTACTTTTCCTCTTAGGAGATCCGTTAGAGGTGCGACCACTGTAGAAAAATTCCTACAAAAACACCTATAGTAGCCCACCATACCAAGAAATCTCATAAGCTCCTTCTTTGTCGTTGGGGATGGAAAATTATCAATTGCACACACTTTAGCACGCACTGGTCTCACTGAGCCCTGACCTATCACACGGCCCAAATAGACCACAGTGGCTTTAGCAAATTCACATTTTGCCAAATTCACTGTTAAACCCGCTTGAGCTAAACGCACAAACAAAGCTTCAACACGCTCCAGATGCTGTTCCCAGCAGTCCGCATACACCACCACGTCATCCAAATACACTGCGCATCCTTCCAGGTCACGCACCACTAAGTTCATTAGGCGCTGGAAAGTGGCCGGTGCATTTCTCAAACCAAAAGGCATAACATTATAAGAGTACAGCCCACCTGGTGTAATAAAAGACGCAATCTCCCTTGCCCTTTCCGTCAATGGCACCTGCCAGTAACCTTTAAGTAAATCCAGTTTAGTCACAAACTTCGCCCCCCCCACTTGATCAACACAATCCTCCATACGAGGTAAAGGGAAGGAGTCAGGCTTTGTGACCGCATTTACTTTACGAAAATCTGTACAAAACCGGGGTGTATTATCTGACTTTGGGACCAAGAGACAGGGTGACGCCCAACTAGAGTCAGAGGGAACTGCTATCTTATTATGAACCATGTACTTAATCTCAGCCTCCAAGTTTTTACGCTTCTCTGGGTGAACACGATAAAATCTTTGCCTAATTGGCTTTGCATCCCCCACGTTTATATCATGCTCTAATAATGTTGTACGTGATGGCGTATCTCCAAATAGGCATGGAAAACTTATCAGTTTAACCAGCTGTTCCTTCTGAAATGACTCTAGATGACCCAAATACGCTTTCCAATTTATCCAACGCTTCGTTATTTTTCAGCCGACCAGACATCATAACCTCATCAGGCTCTGCTAAATCTTCCATCTCCTCCAAAACTGAGGAAGATGACATAGCCAAACAAACAGGGTGATTTTTTGATAACTCTAACTCCCCTCCACTCCCAAATGACACACGCGACACATAAGGCTTCAAAAGATTAACATGACAGAGTCGGGTCTTTGTCCTACGAGCTGGAGTTGAAACTAAATAGTTTTGATCTGAGAGCTTCTTCAACATAGGAAAGGGTCCACAAAAGTTCGCTTGCACGGGGAAGTAATTATAGGTAAAAGAGCCAAAACCTGGTCACCTGGGAGAAACTCTCTGTGCTCAGTCTGACGATCATAACAGTCCTTCATCTTAGTTTGGGCCCTAGCCAAATTTTTCCTGGCCACCTTCAGAGACATATAAAGTCTATACCTGAACCCATTCACAAAGTCCAGTAGGTTAGTTGGAGGCTGAGCCTCCTTCCAGTTGTCCTGCAAAAGAGCCAGGGGACCCCGCACTTTATGACTAAAGATCAGATCATTAGGGCTAAAACCTGTACTTTCTTGGATTACCTCTCTAGCAGCTAGCAACATCCACGGTAAAGCCTCTTCCCAATCACCCTGCATCTGAACACACAATGACCGCAACATTGACTTAAGTGTTTGGTGAAACCTCTCCAAAACGCCTTGGCTTTGAGCATGATAGGCCGAAGAAAAATTATGAACTATGTTCAACTGTTTCAGCACTTGAGCAAATAATTTTGAACAAAATTTTGAACCTTGATCTGACTGAATAACTCGAGGAAGCCCAAAAATAGAAATAAATTGGGACAATACACGGACCACAGACTTGGCCGTTATGCTACGCAATGGGTATGCTGCAGGGTATCTAGTGTTTTGACACATCACTGTCAATAAATACTTGGCACCAGATTTTGATGGGGGTAATGGCCCAACGCAGTCAATAAGAAGATGTTCAAATGGTTGACTTATAGCTGGTATAGGAAAAAGTGGCACAGGTTTCAAAACCTGATTAGGCTTACCAGTCAACTGACAGGTGTGACACAACTTAATGTATGCAGACACATCCTTTTTCAAGCAAGGCCAAAAAAAATACAACAAAACCCGGTCATACGTCTTCCGGACACCCATGTGTCCAGATTGATCATGAGAAATCTGCAAAACAATATCCCGATATTTCAAAGGAACAACCACTTGGTAAATCGGATCGCCAACAAAACCTTCAAACTGCGGCGTCCAAGACATTGTTATGCAAAAAAAAACAATGAGAAAGATTTCTGACCTCGATAGGAGAACAAACCCCTTCCATACAAGACTTCAAAGTGCTGTCAGCTTTCTGTTCCTGGATTAGCTCATCATGAGAAACAGACCAGGGGACAACAGGTACCAGTAGATCAGAACTATAGGCCACGTCTTCAGAGTAATCATCATTCAAACGCTTTGAACGAGTTACTGCACAGGCACTGAACACATCAGGGAATTGTACCTCACTCTCATCAGGCTTACTGCACACGCCAGGAGTCAACGTCACCTTGGCAGGTGGAGATACATCAGCCCAAACTTTATCACCAGCTATGTCATTACCCAGGATCATAGCAACGCCATCCACAGGCAATGCTGGTCGCACACCAACAGACATTTCCCCCTGGAAAAGATCACAATTCAGCATCATTTTGTGTTGTGGTACATTCAAAACATTTAAACCCATTCCTACTACAGGAATGTTAGAGCCTGTGAAGGTGTCATTTGAAAATGGCAATGTTGCTGCTATAATAAATGAATCAAACGCACCAGTGTCACGCAAAATCTTTATGCGCACTTGCTCTTTGCTTCCCTTTAATGAAACAAATCCTTCTGTAATAAAAGGCAAATACGATTTTAACTCCAGATCGCCTTCTGCAGGGATTCTGGTTAACTCCTTGACAGTGACAGATGCAGCACACATCACAGGATTAGTCCTAGGAAAATCTTGTTTTGGTCGAGACTTAAGAGCATAACAAGAATTTTTCCAATGTCCACGCCTATGACAGTAATTACAGATTTTCTCTGAGTCCACTGAAACACGACCCTTTTTATCTTCGAACAGCCTACTTGCTCTTGTTTCATAAGGGCCAGCACCACCTCTGGAAGTATGAATCAAAAAATAATCGTCAGCCAGTGCAGCAGCTTCCCCAACTGACTTAACTCCACGCCCACCAATATATGTAGCAATGCACTCAGGCACAGAGTTTGTAAACTGATCCAAAATAACTAACTCATGCAGGCTTTTAAAAGAGTCAACCCCGGCAGCAGAGCACCACCGGTCAAAATGTCTAGCCAGATCACGCATAAACTCTAGATGTGACTTGTCTCCACGTCTCCAACCTCGAAAACGCAGTCGGTATGCCTCTGGGACAAGTTCATAAGCTTTTAGAACAGTAGTTTTAACCACAGAGTATGTATCACAATCAGTGCTGCTTAAAGCTGAAAAAGCCTGTCGTGCCTTTCCTGTTAACACACACTGTAACATTAACATACGTGTGGAGTCAGACCAACCTCGAGCATCTGCTAAACGCTCAAATAAGGTAAAGAATGTTTCCGGGTCCTCCTCATTAAACCTGGGAACTAACCTCAAATCACTTAAGTCATCGTGCTTCGTGCTAATTGCCTGCGCCACCACGGGGCGATCCGCCCAAAGCGCCTCGCCCTCCAATTTACCTTCTCTAATCAACAACAATTTTTGTCTCTCCAAATTTAACTTCTCTCGCTCCAAATCCTGTCTCATATTTCCCATCGCCTGCTCTTTCTCATGCTCAGCTTTAACACGTAACAAAAGCAATTCTTTCTGCTGTTCAAATGATAAACCCACTGGGCTTACACTTCCCGACAGAGACGCTTCAACCAAAGTGTCAACTTTACCTGGCATTAAAATACCACTTTTTAGCAACTCCACTTTCAAATTACTCTTAACACAATCTTTTGTTTTCCGGGCATCTCCTATATTAACCTTATAATACTCTGCAATTCTGATTAATTGTTTCTTAGTGCAAACATTCAATCCAGATTCGTCTGGCGATTCAATAAAATCTTCCACTACCTCATCCATGGCTGAAAAATTCACCAATAAAGATAAGCTTAAATGACAATTTATCAGTACCCAAGGTCTGTTACAACCACAAACCAAGAACGGCGTTTCCCCGCTAACTACCTAGCCACAAGGCTAACTTACTGAACCCTAGTCTTCGTGAGGCGTAACGGTGGGTTTTTATGCATTTAGAACCCGCTGGCTCGGAAAAGGCGACCAGCAAGCTGACAACCCCTCTGAAACCACGGAAATGCTCCCGAGCCGATGTAGGGAACAAGGAAATGGGAAGCTCTACCCGCCGTACCTCCACACTAAAACAATAATCCAGCGAACCCCCTATTGGGAAACGCTGCTACACCTACAAGGAAAAACGCCAGTCCAAAACATGCAAGGGCACTTTCACAAACTATCACTTACCTACATAAGCCTCTGGAAACAACAACACACGCCCAAATAATCCCGCTTGAGTACGCCAACCCACAAATCAACATAAAAACTAATCAAACGCAGGCACGTCTCCCAGAGCGAAACAACTAACTATATACGGACAATGACGTCAAGATAATTCCCCCTTGATCGCCAATCAAAACGCATGGAAAACGAGCTACACTCGCCCTTCTGTGCCAACAAGCGCTCATAAACAAATTGCTAAATCAAATCTTAACGCGCACCAAACTTACTCAAATAACTAATAACGAAATGCGCAAAACCAAACAGACGAGCCCCCACTTTGTTACGACTGGCTCAGAGCCATAACAAAAGATAGGAGACCATGCCTCAAACGAGCGGTACAAAACATACATTTATTAAACATGTAACACAAGTTTAACCAACAGAACCAAAATATCAGGTGCGGAGGTAAATATCAGTAATGTAGTGCAAGTGCATGGAGGTATTTGTGTGTATGGATGTGGATGTGGATGTTGAGTGTAAACATAAAAGACATAAACTTAAATCATCTCAAACGTCCATCTGTGTAAACGGCTGACGTCCGAAGCGTGGAAGAACCTCCTGGTCCCACCTCCGAGCGTTTATTTACATTTACATTTACATTTAGTCATTTAGCAGACGCTTTTATCCAAAGCGACTTACAGATGAGGAAACATTGGAAGCAATTATAACAACATAGGCAACAAAATACATAAGTGCATCAAACTAGTCCATTAAAGCCTAGCACAGTATAAAAAGCTAAGAATAGTGAGGTTAGTAAGTTTTTTTATTTATTTTTTATTTTTTATTTTTTTATTTTTTATAGAAGGAAAGGGAAGAGACTTAGGAAAAATCAATCAGCGACGTGTTGACGGAAGAGATGCGTTTTAAGGCGTTTTTTAAAGATGGCAACCGAGTCTGCTGATCTTGTAGCAGCTGGTAGATCGTTCCACCAATGTGGAACAGATCCAGAGAAGGTACGGGAGAGTGACTTTTTTCCTTTTTGGGATGGTACCACTAGTCGTTGTTCCTTTGCAGACCGCAGTGATCTGGCAGGAACATAAATTTGCATTATCGAGTGGAGATACGATGGTGCAGATCCGGTGTTGGTCTTGTAGGCCAGGAGCAAAGCTTTGAACTCTATGCGGGCGGCAACAGGGAGCCAGTGTAACCTGATGAAGAGCGGAGTTACATGCGCTCTCTTCGGTTCATTGAAGACCACTCTTGCCGCCGCATTCTGGATCATCTGGAGAGGTTTGATTGTGCAAGCAGGAAGTCCAGCCAGAAGCGCATTGCAATAATCCAGTTTGGACAGGACAAGAGCCTGGACTAGGACTTGCGTAGAGTGCTCCGATAGGAAAGGTCTAATTTTCCTAATGTTGTAGAGGATGAATCTACAGGACCGGGTGGTGCTGGCAACATGACTTGTGAGGTTAAGCCGATCATCGATTACCACCCCCAGGTTTCTGGCTGTGCTGGACGGTGTAATCGTTGATGAGCCTAGTTGAATGGTAAGGTTGTGGTGAATTTCAACACCATTCTTCCCAGGTGACAGCAATTAGGCCTGAAATAGAGGAGGGGCAAGAGAACCAGCAAAGACAGGCCAAGGGCCGTAACAGACACTGACTAGGATTCATTCTGCTGACAAAGGTGCCCACTGTAGTTATATAACACTGCTTAGACTGCGATACCGAGCTCAGCCGGTGGATGTCAATGTACCACATGCTGTTCACAACGTTACAGGTCCCGTTTAACAAATCGTTTAATTAATAGAATTATTATATTAACATAAATCAAATATAAATTGTTAAATTATAAGGCACCAGCCAGACCGGTAAACAAACACCGACCAGAAGTGAACTGCAGTCCAGGCACGCGTGTCCAATGAAACGGTCGGTCTGTTTTGAAGTGAAGCTTCAACTTTAATAATTCTCTGTAACTTTAATAACTGCATTAACTCATCTACTGCACTGTAACTTTAATAAATGCATTAACTCATCTACTGCACTGTAACTGTAATAACTGCATTAACTCATCTACTGCACTGTAACTGTAATAACTGCATTAACTCATCTACTGCACTGTAACTTTAATAACTGCATTAACTCATCTACTGCACTGTAACTCTAATAACTGCATTTACTCATCTACTGCACTGTAACTGTAATAACTGCATTAACTCATCTACTGCACTGTAACTTTAATAACTGCATTAACTCATCTACTGCACTGTAACTTTAATAACTGCATTAACTCATCTACTTCACTGTAACTGTAATAACTGCATTAACTCATCTACTGCACTGTAACTGTAATAACTGCATTAACTCATCTACTGCACTGTAACTGTAATAACTGCATTAACTCATCTACTGCACTGTAACTGTAATAACTGCATTAACTCATCTACTGCACTATAACTTTAATAACTGCATTAACTCATCTACTGCACTGTAACTTTAATAACTGCATTAACTCATCTACTGCACTGTAACTTTAATAACTGCATTAACTCATCTACTGCACTGTAAATGTAATAACTGCATTAACTCATCTACTGCACTGTAACTTTAATAACTGCATTAACTCATCTACTGCACTGTAACTTTAATAACTGCATCTATTAACTTTATGAGAAAATGCTTTGTCTTTGAGATTAAAACGCCTTATCAATTTGGTATTTTAATTAGTTGTAAGTTATAATCATCACAATTAAAATAAATGAACATTTGAAATATATCAGTCTGCGTGTAATGAATTAATATAATTTACCAGTTTCACTTTTTTAATGGAAATAGTGAAATGCATCACTTATGGTATTCTAATGATATGACCAGCACCTATGGTTTCCGTAAGCCTGCCATCTAGTGGTAGTTCTTATTTTCTGCACGGTTGCACATGGATCTGCAGTTGCGTGTGTGTGGATTGTCCAATGCAAAACCGCGTAAAAAAGTCTCAAGTTTTATTTTATTTTATTTAGAACATGCAAATAACATTACAGAAAAAACAGGCATGAGTAACATAAAAGAAAAGAAAAAAAGAAAAAAAAAAGAAATAAAGACAAAAAAAGAGACATTCACAAGACACCAAATACAGATTCATAATATCTTACAATAGACATAGCTTTTGAGTTTTTAACAATTTTAAGAGACTTCATTAACAGAATGAGTTCGTTAGAGAAAACGTCTCGGTTACTTTCGTAACCTCGGTTCCCTGAGAAGCGGGAACGAGACATTGCGGAGACCGCATATGAAACTCCTCCTCTTTTTCACTTTTCCTGAAGTCCTATAGGATAACGCCAGTTAAAAAACTGGCCAATTGTCGCAAGACATGCACAGTATGCAAATACTGACGAATCTAGACAGTATAAATACAGTGCATGAGACGACAATACCTCAGAATCTACGATAGAACGCTTGACCAGAGATAAGCAGCGAACACGGCGTTCTCCGCAATGTCTCGTTCCCGCTTCTCAGGGAACCGAGGTTACGAAAGTAACCGAGACGTTCCCTTTCGAGAGCGGTCACTTCGACATTGCGGAGACCGCATATGGAACGGTAGTACAATCCCGCCGTGAGAGCTAGCAAAAACAGCCCGATAACTGGGATAACACGTACACAGTATGCGGAGCAGACAAACCAACCATTCGCGAGGTTGCCCCAAGCGTTAACCGCTGATTGGCTGAAACCGGCCTATGAGCTGCTAGATCACTGAGCACGCCAATGAACTGCTAGATTGGTCTTTTGTCGAATTTGCATATCCAAACCCAACGAATGCAGCGGGCTGCGCTGAACAGGGCAGACACCACAGCAGTAGAACCAGCACGGAAACCCGGGCGATATAATAACGAACATAAGTACACCAAGCACCGTGTAAACAGCAATGCGGCAACAACTGTGTAGCACAATACATTACAAGGTAGAAGATAAGCTTAATCAGCACTCACCGAGAGGACTTGAGAAGCCAACGAGGACACATCCAATCTGTAGAACCTGGCGAAAGTATTCTGAGAAGACCAGCCAGCTGCACAGCATATGTCCTGAATAGATGTGCCCCTAGACCAGGCCCACGAAGAGGCGATAGCCCTATTCGAATGAGCTCTGATACCGAAGGGGCAGTTCTGACCCTGGCTTTCGTACGCCAAGGTAATAGCGTCCACTACCCAGTGAGAGAGCCTCTGTTTTGAGACAGCCCGGCCTTTAGTACCGCCACCAAAACAAATAAAGAGCTGCTCCGACTGCCGAAACCCGGCCGTGCGATCTATGTAAGCCCGCAATACCCTTACCGGGCATACCGCTCTCTGAGCGTCAGCATCCTGTGAGTCTGACGACTCGGAAGACAAGGCGGGCAAGGAAATGACCTGAGCTCTAAAAGGGGTAGACATGGACTTTGGCACATAACCCGATTTTGGCCGGAGAGTGACGCTGCAGTCGCCTGGCCCAAAACGAATGAAATCAGCGCCGACTGAGAGCGCTTGCAAATCCCCTATGCGCTTAGCCGAAGCAAGGGCGAGAAGGAGAACGGTTTTTAGAGTGAGCTCTCTTACCGAAGCCGCGTCCAAAGGCTCAAAGGGGGGAGAAGAGAGAGCCTTCAACACCAGTGCTAAGTCCCAAGGTGGCACCGAAGGGGTTCGCGGGGGGAAAAGTCTCCTCGCTCCTCTGAGGAATCTGACCACCAGCATGTGCCTACCAATCGATTGCCCATCAACCGGGGAACGAAACGAGGCGATGGCCGCTACGTAAACCTTCAGCGTTGACGGGAGGCCGCCGCTGTCCAGCCTGTGCTGCAGGAAAGACAAAATATCAGACACGGGGCAAGACGCCGGGTCGATATTGTTGCTGCTGCACCATTTAGCAAACACCCCCCATTTTAGAGCGTATAAACGTCTGGTAGACGGCGCGCGAGACTCCGAAATAGTATCCAGCACACGCTGAGGGAGTGCAGTTAGAATCCCCGAAGCGGCCAGGCATGGAGGTTCCACAACTCCGGGCTGGGGTGCCAAATCGTGCCGTTCACTTGGGACAACAGGTCTCTCCTGAGGGGAATCCGCCACGGCGGTGCCGTCAACAACTCCCTCAGGTCCGGGAACCATGGTTGATTCGGCCAGAACGGAGCGACGAGAATCACCGACGCCGTCTCCTCTCTGACTTTGCACAGCACTAGGGGTAAAATCTTCACCGGAGGAAACGCGTAAAGCCGAACGACCGGCCAACGCCCCGTCAGCGCGTCGCTCCCCATAGGGGAGTGGATCAGCGAGAAATACAACGGGCAGTGTGCGTTCTCGCTTGTCGCGAATAGATCCACCTCCGCTTTCCCGAAGCGTTCCCAAATTAACAGGACTGTGTCGGGATGAAGCCTCCATTCCCCGTGCTGAAGACCCTCCCTCGAAAGCATGTCCGCTCCGCGGTTCAGATGACCGGGGATATGCGCTGCTCTGATAGAGAGTATATGCCGATCCGCCCACAGTAGGAGACCCGCCGCCTGTTTGAAAAGAGCTCCGGAACGGATCCCTCCCTGGCGATTTATGTACGAAACCACGGACATGTTGTCGGTGCGAATCAGAACATGTTTCTGCTCCAGCCTCGACTGGAAAGTATGAAGAGCTAGAGACACCGCCTTTAGTTCCAAGCGATTTATGTGCCATTTCCTCAGGGACTGTGACCAAAGGCCGGATGCCGGCATGCCCTCGCACACCGCGCCACATCCCGAGGACGATGCATCCGTCGTAACGACTGTGCGTCTCGTCACCAGCCCCAGGGGAACTCCCCGACTGAACATGCTCGGGTCGCGCCATGGACTCAGGGCGTCGAGGCAGCGGCGTGTAACCGGGACTCGCGCCTGACCCGAGGACCATGCTCTCCATGGAACCCGAGCCTTCAGCCAGAACTGAAGCGGTCGCATGTGCAGAAGACCTAGGTGGCAGACCGCCGACGCCGATGCCATGAGACCCAAAAGCCTCTGGAACTCCCTCAGGGGAACAGACCGGCCCAGCCTGAGCAAATGTAGAGCTGAAGAGATGGACTCCGTCCTCTCTAGGGAGAGACGAGCGCGCATCTCCACTGAGTCGAAACATACCCCCAGATACGTTATAGACTGACTCGGCGTGAGTTTGCTCTTCTGCATGTTCACGCGCAGCCCCAGGGATGCCAAGTGACCAAGCAGCATCTGCGTGTGACCGATTAGCGCCTTCCGAGAGTGGGCTAAAATCAGCCAATCGTCCAGATAATTGAGAATGCGCATTCCGCTCGCTCTGAGAGGGGAAAGCGCCGCGTCCACGCACTTCGAGAATGTGCGCGGAGCTAATGCCAGCCCGAATGGGAGGACGGCAAATTGGTACGCTGAATCCTCGAATGCGAATCGCAGGAACCTTCGGTGGCGCTTGTTTATCTGAACATGGAAGTACGCATCCTTCAGATCTACGGAAACAAACCAGTCCCCGGGACGCACTTGTGCCAGGATCTGTTTTAGAGTTGTCATTCTGAACGCTTGCTTGTGAAGCGCTCGGTTGACGGGTCTCAAGTCCAGAATCGGACGCAGACCACCATCTCTCTTGGGCACTACAAAATACCGGATGTAAAACCCGCTTTCCAGCTCGTTCGGGGGGACACGCTCGATCGCTCCCTTCGCGAGCAGGCTGCGGATTTCCTGCCTTAGCACAGGTGCGTTTTGCGCTGACGTAAGCGACGGGACCACACCGCTGAAACGGGGAGGTCTGCGCCTGAACTGCAGGGAGTACCCGTGTTCTATCACGTTTAGCAGCCAAAGAGAGATGCCTGGGATGGCTTTCCACGCGTCCAGAAACAGACATAACGGCCGAATCTGATCGGGGGTTACCGTCATCGGACCGTTTAGGGTAGCGCGCTGGCCCAGCGAGGCTAAATGCACTGGCGGGAAAATATCTCGCGCGTGAGACTCCAGCGGTCCCTCGTCCACGGGAGTGTCCGTGGACGAGGGAATGCTGGTTATAGTTGTGACTAGCTGCGGCTTCGCGCTGCACCGTGGCAGGGCAAGGGACGCAGCATTGTGTGTGTGAGGGGGAAAGAGCTCCTTCTGTGAACAGGTATGTGTTTTTATTGCATTCACACAAACAACACTTACAACATTGCAATAATCGCCCGCAACCGCGGGGGAAAACTGTTGCAAACAGCGGCGCTTTGGGGCCGCCGGCACGCTCACAGACTCTCTCCTCCTCTTCCCAGGTCCGTCAGGACGACGGCTTGGCAGCCGATGACGCTCCGCCGTCGTGGCGTGGACCTCTCTTCGGCCCGTACCTCTTCTTTGCTGGGCCCGACCATTGTTTAGGACGGACGTCCGGTTCGCGACCTCGACTAGCCGGTGCGGGAGCCGCGTGCTGTTTGGCGGGTCTCTGCGAGGAGTGAGGCGCGGATGAAGAGCGGGCTCTCGGAGACGGTTGGTAAGAGCGTCGAGGCAGCACGTGACTCATGGCCTTGGCGCGCTTTTGCGCCTCACCAAAACGCTCTACTACCGACTCCACGACGTCACCAAAGAGGCCGGAGGGAGTGATCGGCGAGTTGAGCAGGGACTTACGATCGGCGTCCTTTAGATCCGCCAGCGTAAGCCACAGATGACGGTGGAGGACGACCATAAACCCCATAGATCTGCCGATAGCCTGAGCGGTGCGTTTCGTAGCCATCAGCGCGAAGTCGGTCGCTGCCCTCAGATCCCGTGTAGCGTCCGTCTCCAGGCTGCCGCTATCCAGCGACTGAAGGATCTTTGCCTGGAACACCTGCAGCACCGCCATAGTGTGCAAGGCGGAGGCGGCCTCGCCAGCGGACGTGTATGCCTTACCAGCGAGATGGGCGGTAAACCTGCACGGCTTCGAGGGCAGGCCTGGGTCCGAGCCCAGCGAGGTGGCGGAAGGGCACAAATGAGCGGCGAGGGTCTCCTCGACGGGTGGCATGCGCACGTAACCGTGGGCCTCGGCCCTGACCACGTGGGCGAACATGGCCGGCGTAGCAGCGTGGACGCGCGCCGACTGAGGTGCTGACCACGTCTTCACCACGTGCTCGTGGACATCTGGGAAGAACGGCGAACTCCTTTTCGACGTGGCCTGGCGGCGACTCGCCTGAAAGTACCAGGAGTCGAGCTTACTCTTCGCCGGCATCTCAGGTGGATCCCAGGTGATGTCGAGCTCGCTTACAGCTTTTTCGAGAACCCTGACGAACTCCTCGTGGAGGTCCGGGGTGCTCTCCGGATCGGGACGATCACGCTCCGATGCTGCCAAGTCCTTGTCCGAAGCTGATATGGACATGGAGTCATCGTCCTCCTCGACGCCGAAGGAAACGGCGTCCGCGATGGAAGGCGGAGGACGAAGGACCTCGTCGACGTAGAGGACTGGGGAATGAGGTGACGGCAGAGGACGGGGGCCCGGAGCCGGGTCGTCGCCGCCACCTCGTGGAGTGGGTGGACTCACCAGCGGCTCGTTGGCGGCGGTGAGCCTCGACCCTATGAGTCCACGAGCAATGTTCCTGCGAGTCCTCAAAACACGCGCCGGCAGGTCCGCACAGTGCGCGCAATCGGACTCGCAGAGTGCATCCTCCGCATGGGCAAGGCCCAGGCAGGCAATGCAGTGCTCGTGAGTATCCTGCGGGCCGATGGGGCCCGCGCAGAGACGACAGAAAGAAGCCATCGGATGCGGTGAAGAAGTATCCAGTTGCGTCTTCAACGATGGCAGCGTGAAAAAGAAGATTCTGAGGTATTGTCGTCTCATGCACTGTATTTATACTGTCTAGATTCGTCAGTATTTGCATACTGTGCATGTCTTGCGACAATTGGCCAGTTTTTTAACTGGCGTTATCCTATAGGACTTCAGGAAAAGTGAAAAAGAGGAGGAGTTTCATATGCGGTCTCCGCAATGTCGAAGTGACCGCTCTCGAAAGGGAACCTTGTATAAAAGGAGGAGATCTTGACAATCTAGATTTATGAATAAAAAATTTGCCATTCAAGATGACAAAATTTACAAAGTTCTGAATATTTTTATCATCATTCTAAAAATCGCAAATAATTTCTTTCACATTCAGTGATATCATTAGATTAATTTTAACTGAAAAAGTAAAAAAACAATCTTTCCAAAATGACTTTACACTTAGGCAATCAGCAAACAAATGCTTTAAAGATTCCTCGCAGTTGTTACAAAAGGAACATTCTTTCCCAATATCCATAAAATTAGAAAGCCACATATTAGTTGGATACATTTTGTGTAAGATCTTCAGATGAATTTCTCTTACTTTATTAGAAATACAAAATTTGTAAGGGAGCAGCCATGCTTTTCTCCAATTAACATCTCTTAAAATGGAGTTCCAGTAAAATTTCCCTCTTGGAGTAACTTTCTTTTGTTCGTTAAATACTTGTCTTATATCTTTGTTAGTAAATTTTTTATCAAATATATATTTACCATTTATAAGGAGATCGTAATCTTTATTTTCAACTTTATAATAAGTCAGGTGGCTGCACATTAAATTAATAAGCACAGAGGGAATAGCTTTAATAACTACCGAAAATTCTTTAAATTTTATAGGAAAATTGAATTTGGACAAAAAAGAATCATAAGAGTGAATTTTTTCCCAAAACCAAATGCATGTAAACTTTGTAATAAAAATTGGTGTTCAATTGTGTCAAACGCCTTGTAAAAGTCAAGGAATAAAATGAGTGCATCTGAATTAACAAATTGGTTATAATCTAACAGGTCCAATATAAGCCTAATATTTGAACTAATATGACGCTTTGCCATAAAACCAGTTTGAGATTCTCCAATTATTTTATTTAAATCACTCTTTAATCTGGCAGCATAAACTAATGCTAAAATTTTATAATCAATATTTAATAACGTTATTGGTCTCCAATTGTCAATGATCAAGGGGTCTTTGTCTGGTTTTGGAATTAAACTGATAATACCTTGTTTCATTGTTGTACTCATTTCTGTCTGGTCTAAGCATTCTTTATACATGCTAAATAAAGGATTTTCTATCAGATCCCAAAAGGCACAATAAAATTCAACAGTTAACCCGTCTGTTCCAGGGGATTTTCCTTTCTTCATTGAAAAAAGAGCTTTAGAGTAGAGCCCGACCGATATGGATTTTTGGGGGCCGATGCCGATGCCGATATTAACTTGAAAAGAGCCGATTTATAAGCCGATATTTTGATTTTGAAAATAAACTGGATATTAGACCCATTTCCTATAAACTGCACTTACACAACATTCAATAGCAAAATATCTGCCTGTTCTAGGTATGTGGGCTGTATAAACCATTTTCCAGAAGGGATGTAAAAAAAAGCCTTAGATTACAGTCTCAATGACTAAACAATTGCACATCTAAAGTATATATTTTTCAATGATCACAAAACAGTCTGGTTTTAAACATTTAACACTTTTATTTACTTCCAGTTGAAGCTGGTTTTAACAGTGTGTACTGTAAATAAATTATAAGTTAAAGTTAAAGTAAAAGAGCTATACCAAACAAATTCAATATTCCACAAACAGTTGTTTTTTCGAGGCACGCTGTACATAACTTCTAGTCATTTACTACACGCGCCCCCTGCCACAGATACGCGGTCATTATGTGGGAAACACTGCAGATATATTTAGAATAAGTTAAACGCTAACGTTATAGTTTGACCTCTTATTAACGTTCGCGTTCTTCCACTGATAAACATGGTTTTAGCAATGCATTAGCGGCTGTAAGTGATCTTACAGAATATTTAGAAGTGATAATGATAGGACCGTTAGCTAGAACTATCACACCGTTTTTATATGCAGTGTATGAACTAAATCTACAATAATTTCACATGACGAACGACAGACTCGCCGTCAAAACAGTATCTCCATGCCGGGTGTAATGCTGCCACTGGCTTGCTGAGAGCTTTCTTCTGTAGTGGATTTCTGGCGCTGTTGTCAACTGGGGAGTTGCAGACCGCCCTCTGGTGGGCAAACTATGCAACACTCATAACATGAGTGAAGCATGAGACTCTGTTTCTCATGTTTTATCGGCCGTTATAAACGCAGATGCCGATTTAAATGCCATTAGCTCATATCGGCCGATAATATCGGCCGGCCGATATATCGGTCGGGCTCTACTTTAGAGATCTCAGCTTTGGAAATATCTTCTTCACAATATTCATTATAATCATTAGAAACTGTTGGAACAAAATGTTTAACTGTTTGTATATAAGTGCTTATTTTTTCATTGTCAGAATGGGAAGTATAAAGTTTTTCATAAAAGGAATAGACGAAAGATGCTATATCTGAAGGATTATTAGAGATTCTTCCATTTATAGTCAAAGATGAAATAGAGTTTCTTGTATAACTTCTTTTTTCAAGAGAAAAAAAATAACTAGTATTTCTTTCCCCTTCCTCAAACCATTTGGCTCTTGACCTCACATAAGCACCTTTAGCTAATTCTATATATAGATTATCTATTTCTAAATTAAGAAGATATAATTTAGACTTGTCATCTTCGGATAGAGTATTTTGTTTAATTAAAGTATTAAGTTGCTCTGTTATCTCTGTAATCTTCCTAAGTTTATTTTCCTTTAATTCTTTACTCTTCTCATAGCAATTGTCCTGACTTTAAACTTAAATAACTCCCACTTTTGGACAGAATTTAAAGTATTATTTTCAAAAATATTTGCAATCAATTTAACTTGTTCAACAAAACAATTGTCAGAAAGTAGACTGTTATTAAATTTCCAGTATCCACGAATAATACTACTCTTACATCCATCAAAAAAGACTGAAATCAATTTGTGATCTGTTAGAGGGGCACAATACATTTTTGTTTCTGAAACATAGTTGATTAAGTCATAAGAAATCAACCAGTAATCTATTCTTGATTTTGAAGTAAAAGAGCTATTATTGTCATGATCCTGCCTCTCCTTGTCTTGGTTTTCGAGTCTTGTGGCAGGATCATGTCAGTCCCATGTGTTTTGTGTGGAGAAAGAGCATTGTTTTGGTTTGAGAAGCCATGCTCTCTCTCCGGTGTCACGTCCTTTAGTCCGGCCCCCTTGTTTCCCCGGTTAGTGGTCCATTAGTGTTAGTCTTGTCTCAAGCCCTGATCCATCTTTCCCTTAGTGTTTCAGTCCCCTCACCTGCCTCATGCAATCCTCCTGTTAGCTTTCCCTTAGTGTTTCATCCATGTCACCTGCCGCCACTCTCCCTGTGTCATCAGTCCTTGTTAGTGTTTCCCTTTATCAAGCCCCAGTTTCCCTCTGTCCCTTGTCGGTTCATTTTGCACACTTTGCACACTTACCCTTCGTCTGTCTGGATTACCCGTGTTCCTGTTCCCTGGACTCAAGTTTGTGGACTTAGTTTGTTTTTCTTAAGACCTTGTTTGTTTTGTCCCCCTTGTGGGAAGTTTTAGTTTTCAGTCTTGTTTGTGTTCATGTTTTCCCCATCGAGGGTCTTTGTTTTGAAAAAAAGTCTTGTTGTTCGACACATGTCTGCCTGCGCTTGGGTTCTGTCCACAACCATAACAATTATTCCAAGTATAATCACAGCAATTTGGATTCAAATATCTCCACACATCAGAAACTTGTAATATGTCAGTTATGAAATCAAATAAATCTGAAATTTGTGAACTATGTTTGGGTGGAAAGCGATCAACAGAATCGTTTGGAGCATCGTTGAAATCACCACCAATAATTACATATCCATCCTTATACTTCTTCTTTAAACCTGTTATTGTATCACAAATCTTCTTAAACATTTCCAAATTGTGTACTGTGTATTAAATCCATAAACATTGCAAATTATTAAAGTGGAATTGTCCAGTTTAACAGTCAGTATAATCCATCTTCCATTATCTGAACGAATAGACTCCAAAACACTGCCTTTAAATTTGTTAAAGACAATTGCGACACCTGCTGAGTGATTGGTTCCATGACTAAAAATCGCATAATCTCCCCATTGGGTTTTCCAAAAATACGAATCAGAGTCACAAGAATGAGTCTCTTGAAAAAAAACGTATTTGAGCTTCTGTATGTCTTCCAAAAAGAAATATAGCTTTCCTTTTAACAGCATCACGAATGCCTCGAACATTTAAAGAAATTAATTTGAATTTACCAAACTTGTAATCCACCGTACAAAAATTTAACTAATTAACCAGTATAGAACAAGTACCTTTGGAGAAAGAGAAAACTGAGAAAGCATGAAACATTACATCAGTCATAACACTTGCTTTGACCCCGATATGTATCCAAAACTGCTGACGGGCACCATCCGCTCAGGTAATGTCAGGAACACTAATGGGCACCCCTTCAATGTAGGCAAATCCTCCTCGAAAGCCGGCCTTCTTACCCTCTTCTCTTGCACGTTTCACCAGTGGCCATGCTTTTTTTCTTGCGGCTCGTTCTTCCGAAGACTGATGTGTAGCCCGTTTTCCTTCAGATAGTGGTTGTTTTTGGCATCTCTCCACACTGTATCTCGATAAAGACGCATGGCGAACTGAATAATTATCACTCTGGGGCGACCATCACCTCTTGCCGGCGGTCCCAGTCTATGAACCGAATCCACGACATCTGGAAGTTTGTGCGCGATCTTTGGGGACACTTTAGAGAGGATCTTGATAACAAGATCTCGTGTGGTAACGGTACTCTCCTTGTCCGGATTACTTTCCTTTACCCCGTAAATCCTGAGATCCCATCTTCTTTTGTAGTTCTGCATCCCCAAACACACCTCCTTCAGTTGCTTATTTTCTTGTTGCAACACAGCAACATTTTTTTCGAGTTTCAGGATCTTCTCTTTATGGGACATGCTCTCACGTAACAGATCACTTACGGTGGTAGAAAGAGAGGTAATAGACGAAGCATGTAAGTTCGATGTAAGTTCAGCGACAGCATTAATGAGTGAATCAATTTTCTCATCCATGTTCATCTTTAATTTACCCTTTTTTCCCGGTGGACTTTTACTCATGGAAAAGATGGAAAAGATGTAGCAAATTCTTCTTCTGTGTCCATCTCGTCGACACTTGCATTTGTCAGTCGCCATGTCTGTGTAGCACGAGGGCACTATAAACACTCGAAGATTAAGATGCCAAATCAACATCGCCTGACTACACCACCCTGAATCCCTCTCAGGGAGAGTTAAACAGATTCATTGTGTGCCTTATAAACAGAAGGAATAGAGACGAGTTTCTCAAAAATAGTACAAAATTCACAGTTTATTGACAAACATCTTATAAAAAAAAGGACACGCCCTATTAAAAGGCCTAAATGGTTAACCAGGATAATCACAAATGGGAGCGGTAATCTTAAAATAGAGAACACCAACTTTAAGAGACAGAACAAACCCAAAGAAAACAAACTAGCGGATACTCGAGGAGGACTGACCGGCCTCTGGCCTGGGCCCACACTATTGCCCCTGTGATATTCACCCGTACACGTGCCTAACAAAATGGAAACACACACACACGCACGCACTCGCACGCACACGCAAAGAGAAATAATTGTGAACAACAGTGTACATGCAGCACCACAGGAGAGTATCCACCAAAGAGACCACACCAGTGTTCCAGCCAGCACTCCCCAGTGATCCGCTAAACAAAAGACAAAGATAAAACAAATTAGTTGGTTCTCGGAGTAAAACTGATGCTCAGGAAGCTAACAATTGTGGTTTAAACAGCCCTGATGCAGACTAAGAGCAAACATATCCAGCCGTATTAGACATGTCACAAAATAGGCAATTATCCGACGAACCCCACAAAAAGAAAAGGTTACATAAAACCAAAAGGGGAGAAAAGACAGCAGCGGCAAAGAAATTGGAAATCCTAAGGAGAACAAAAATAAACCAAATGTTACATCAAATAAATATAACATCATCTACACAAATAAATATATTGCCACTGCCGCAACTAAATCACTCCCAAAACACATAAAATCCTACCGATGCTCTAAAAGGATGAACAGTACCACTTTCCAGGGTCACTAACGTGCATCCACCAGCCCCACAACCATCAAGGAGATCTAACCAGCCTAAAACACATCCCCAAAACAAGGTTAAGAGCAAATTCCCACATGCAATTGAAATCAAATTCTAACTATATACACACACGAGCATAGAGGAAAGCAGCCTACAAATAAGACACACAGGTGTACGTCACTTTAGAGGCAATAAATACAGAATGAGTGAAAACAGCAACAATTACCTTCTTGAGTCTCAACCAGTGTGAGGGTTCTTCCACAAATTTTCAGGAGGCATTCATATAAAGTTCAAACATTGGCTTTTATTCTAAATCCAAGCTAAATCCAAGATGGCGGCATGTATGGTCTGATGTGTGTTTGTCCCCTTGTCTATACTCAATTGTTTTTTTTATGCTCATATTTGGAGTAACATTTTTAGCAGATTCCAGGATTGAGCTTTTTGGTTTTTAGATGAAATAATATTTATTGGATTATGGACTACTTTGCTGCAGAAAAGCTTCCATCTCCAGGCTCTACCTGGATCCTGAGGCCCTGTTAGCCTCTCTAGGCCCTAGCAGTCCAGCTTCCATCTCTAGGCTCCAGGCCCTAGCAGCCCAGCTACCATCTCCAGGCTCTGCTTGTATATTGAGGCCCTCCTAGCCTCTCCAGGCCCTAGCAGCCCAGCTTTCATCTCCAGGCTCTACTCGGATTTTGAGGCCCTGTTAGCCTCTCCAGGCCTTAGCAGCCCAGCTACCATCTCTAGGCTCCAGGCCCCAGTAGCCTAGCTACCATCTTCCTTCTCTAGCCCAGCTCCAGCCCAGCTACCATCACCAGGCTCCAGGCCCTAGCAGCCCAGCTACCGTCCTAGACTCTGTTTGGATCCTGAGGCCCTGCTAGCCTTTTCAGGCTTTACTTGGATCTTGAGGTTCTGCTAGCCTCTCTAGGCCTTAGCAGCCCAGCTAATATCTCCAGGCTCTTTATGGATCCTGCGGCCCTGTCAGCTCCTCCTGGTTTTGCTAACATCTTCTGCTAACATGGCTCTTCTCTTAATGCTGCTTTGTTCATTGTCTTTGCAGAATCTAAGATCAAGTGATTTATTCTGGGTGAGTACTTCTTACAACATTTGTGGCTCTTTGGACATAGCCTATGGATTCAACTGTTCAGCCTTTGTGCATTCCCCTCAAATGCCAAAAGAGCTGGAAGAGGACTTAAATTTAGCCTGGTTTCTACCCAGAGATATTCTTCAACTTCAAAGTCTTTTGATCTTAAATGACTATTTTGCATTTAATGACAGACATTACTGGGACTCTCATTTAAAAAATTCTACAGATTCTTCGTATACTGATGGTAAACAGAGATGGTTAATATTTTTATTGCTGCTTTTATCTGGCAATGTGCAGCCAAATCCAGGACCCGAGTTGCAGTGTATTCCATTGCCATCTGATGTGAAATCCATGTCTGGTTTGAGTGTAATTCACCTTAATGTTCGCAGTTTGTTACCCGAAATGGATCTGCTTAGAATTTGGGTGAATTTAACAGATGCAGATATTGTTGTGCTATCTGAAACCTGGCTGACAAAATCAATCACTGATATGGATATTGGAATGGGTGGTTATAATGTGTTTCGTTCGGATAGACTAAGGAAGGGTGGTGGAGTTGCTATTTATGTCAAATCTAAATTTAATGTGAAGTTAGTCTATTCAGAATCAATCGGTAAGCAGCTGGAATTTTTGGCAGTGAAGATGGAGTTGGCCAAGGGCTATTATGTTACTGTTGTTGGGTGTTATAGGCCTCCTTCTGCCATGAGTACAGCATTGCAGACTCTTATTCAACTCTTATCCAGATTGGACTACTCTGAAATTATTTTAGCAGGTGATCTACACTGGGACTGGCTGAAGCCTTGTTCAGATGAATTTAAGTCATTTTGTGATTCTGTCAATTTTACACAGTTAATCAATTCTCACACTCGTTTAAATCTTAGGTGCCATGAGAAATCCACCTTAATTGATTTAATTTTGACTAATGTTCCGCACAAATTTTCTGCTGTTGGTGTTTTTTGCAATGACCTAAGTGACCACTACGTTGTTGCTGCTATAAGGAATGCTAAGATGCCTAAATGTAAACCTCGCGTAATATGTAAGAGGAATCTCAAAAAATTTAATGAACATGGTTTTTGCCATGATTTGTTTAATTGTGATTGGAGTAGAATAGAGCTGATTCCCGATGTGGAGTCAGCCTGGATCTTTTTCCGGGATAGTTTTTTGCAAGTAATAAATAGACACGCCCCACTAAAGAGATACAGAGTTAAGGGGCAGGATAATCCCTGGTTTTCCTCTGAGCTTGGAGATATTCTTCATGACCGCAATTTAACTTGGGCCAAAGCAAGAAAAACGGGCTCTTCGTCTGATTGGCTTGTTTTTAGGCAGTTAAGAAATAAATGTTCTTCTGTTATTAAGAAAGCAAAATCTGACTTTTATATGTCAGCCACTACTAACAGCTTAAATGATCCCAGAAAATTTTGGAAGGCTATAAAATTACTTTCTTTAAACAAAGATAGTATTATTGTTCCTTCTTTTATTATGAAAGAGTCTGTAGTAGTTCATGACAAGATGGAGATATTGAACCATTTTAATGTGCATAGTTTCAGTCTGGTTCTTTGTTTGACACTGCTTGTCCTTATACTGTTACACCTTGTAGAGATGTATCAGTCTCTACAAGTGTCTTTAATTTCACTCCATTCTTAGTGGCTGATGTTCAAAAAGCCCTAAAAGGGCTGGTTCCTGAAAAACCTCCAGGACCTGATCTTAGAGCCCTACTTCTTAAAAATAGCTGCTGATTGTGTAGCACAGCCTCTAACGTACCTTTTAAATCTTACTTTAGAGAGCAACACTATTCCCAAAATATGGAAATCTGCATTTGTTTGTCCATTATTGAAAGGGGGTGACCCGTCAAATTTAAATAATTACAGGCCAATTTCTAATTTGTCTGTTGTGGCCAAAATGCTTGAATCCCTAGTGAGTGATCAGATGAAAGACTTCTTGCATGTACAGGACATTTTATCCCCAGTTCAGTCAGGTTTTAGAAAAAAACATAGTACCATCACAGCTGCAATGAAGGTGATAAATGACATCTCTGTTGCTCGTGACAAGAAGCAGCACTGTGCATCACTTTTTATTGATTTGTCAAAAGCTTTTGACACAGTTGATCATGATGTTTTAAAGATTAGGCTTCTTAATTCGGGGTTTTCAGAGAATACTGTCTCTTGGTTCTCAAACTATCTTAGTGACAGAACCCAGTGCACTAAGCTTGATGGTGTTCAATCTGGTATTTTACCAATCCTTAAAGGGGTTCCACAAGGCTCTGTGTTAGGCCCTCTTTTATTCACTATTTATATAAATAATCTTAATCAGCATGTGTCTGATGCAAACTTTAATTTTTATGCAGATGACACAGTTATTTACTGCTGTGCACCCTCTCTTAAACAAGCCATTGCGCATTTACAGAATGCCTTCACTGTGGTCCAAAACACCTTGCTACAGCTGAAACTTGTGCTCAATGCAGACAAAACCAAATGTATGCTTTTCACGGGCCCTCGAAATAGACCACTGAATGTTCCCTCAGTGACTACTCTTGACGGACGTGAAATACAGACTGTTACAACTTATAAGTATCTTGTTATCGTTATTGATGATTGCCTATCATTTAAGCCTCATGTTCACTGTCTAGTGAGAAAGTTGAGGCTAAAATTGGGTTTTTATTTTCGAAATAAGCTGTGCTTTTCTTTTAATGTTAAAAAACGGTCAGTGGCATCCACTTTTTTATCTGTGCTGGACTATGGTGATATATTATATATGCATTCATCTGCTCAATGCCTTCATATGATTGATGCAGCCTATCATGCATCGCTGAGATTTATTACTAATTGTAAAGCTCGCAGCCATCACTGTGAGCTGTACTCTCGTGTAGGGTGGTCTGCTCTGGCCACACGGAGGCGTTGTCATTGGTAATCATTTATATATAAGGCTATTATTGGTGTGTGTCCATCCTATTTATGTTCACTTATTATGAAAAAAAGTGTTGGTCATTATTCTCTTCGTTCTCAGGCTGTTGTCTTGCTTTCTGTCCCACATGTCAGTACTGAGCTGGGTAAAAAGGCCTTTGTTTATTCTGCTCCCTTTACATGGAATTTGCTGCAGAACAACTTAAAACTTGAAACTAAGTTGATTCCTTTGAGTGTTTTTAAGTTAAGAATGAGATGTTTTGAGTTGGACTCCCTCACATGTAAATGTTTTAATTAAGATTTCATTGTAAGTGCAAAACTGGCTTTCAAAATTGTTTCTATTAATTTATTTGTTTTATTTTTCATGGTTTTTTTTGTTTTTTGTGTGTCTTGTTCGTATGTAATGATGTGTTGTAAATTCTGCTGCCTATCTTGGCCAGGTCTCCCTTGTAAAAGAGATTTTTAATCTCAATGGACTTTTCCTGGTTAAATAAAGGATAAATAAAAAAAATAAAAAAATTCACCGCCAACTAACCCACTATTCATAGGGGTGTACAAAAACCAGAACAAAATAAAATTGAAAAGACAAACTATAACACCGGAACCATCCGCATGGGCTCTGGGCTCAGATGTTTCTCACAGGAGCCCTCACCAGAACTAACTCACCACCGAAAATTCAACTCCCTTTAAACACATGGGCTAAACCATTTGCTGATTGCAGGGGTCTCAGTTCAATAATCAACCCCATTAAAGAATATATAATATATACAAGACAAACCCCACATACATAAAATCACATAAAGCAAAGCAGTAAAACAATAAACACAAAAAATGAACTCTACAAAGAAATTTAAATGAACAATCCCAATACAACAATAAGGTACTCCAAACTACATTTCCCATGATGCCTGCCACAGGATATAAGGGTGATCAGGAAATGCCGCGCCCTTAATAGCCAACCTTTGTTCCATGCTGCAGCCACAGAACCAGGTGGGACCACGGGTAAGATACTCAATGGTTTAGACTATTATTTGAACTATTAAATGAATACCTCAATAAAGAATATTAAAACCCGTATCTGTGTAGTGATTTTTTCAACCCTAGCGTGCACTCTAGTGCTGAAATGTTGTCCCATTAGTAGATGTTCAATGCGCTCATACAGACAAAATGCCACTTACACGATACTTTCGGGTGAATTGTTAACGACACAAAAATATGTATAAACACAGAAACCAAATAGTAAAGACAAAATCCATTTTTCCTAAAGAAAAAAATATAAAGAGGAAACTTTGAACTAGATAAGTGTGGCCTTAGCCATCACATTTCCCCCCACCTAAACATTCTCGCATGGGGAGCGAGAAAGAAAATCGGCTGCAATATTTTCTACCCCTGGGCGATGCTTCACAATGAAGCGAAAGGGTTGTATAAACAAAAACCATCTTGTCAAACAGGAATTTGTATCTTTCATTCTGTGTAGCCATTTCAGAGCTTATGGTCAGTTTCGATCACGAAATCTCTACCAAGCAGATAATATTTCAATGAGTCCAGCGCCCATTTCATCGCTAAACATTCTTTCTCTATCACTGAATATCTAGCTTCTCTGGGAAATAATTTCCGACTCAAATACACTACCGGATGCCTCTCCTCATTTTCTTCCTGCATTAGGACCGCTCCTAACCCCAATTCAGACGCATCTGTTTAAAGTACGAAGGACTTTTCAAAGTTAGGACTACTCAAAATGGGATTATTGCTCAGCACCGCTTTTAACTCGAAAAACGCTTTTTCTGCGGATACTGTCCATTGTACTTTGTTGGGGTTCATCTTCTTAATTAACTCCGTTAACGGTGCAGCGATGGTTGAGAAATGGGGAATGAACTTCCGATACCAACCGACTAAACCCAGAAATGAGCGAATTTGTTTCTTTGTAGCGGGCAGTGGACAAGATTGTATAGCCTTCACTTTCTGTACCTGCGGCCTTATTACTCCATTCCCCAATACGTACCCCAAATACTCTGTCTTGGTTTTAATGAAGGAACATTTTGCGGGGTTAATAGTTAGTCCAGCACCCTTAATTCGTTGGAAAAACGGTTGCAGATGTTGTAGGTGATTCTCCCATGAGGTACTAAATATCACAACATCATCTAAGTAAGCCGCCGCAAAATCTGCTAACCCATCCAACACAGTATCCATCAACCTTTGGAAAATCGGGGGGTGCTCCGTGCAGCCCAAAAGGTAACACCCGAAAATGCATTAACCCCCCTTGGGTACGGAAAGCAGTCAATTCTCGCGACTCTACGGAAATCGATACAAAACCTGAGTGTATTATCCTTTTTTGGCACCAATACCACCGGATTACACCATTCACTCCTTGATTTGATTTTGATTTGATTCAATTTATTGTCATTACACACATACAAGTACAGTGCAACGAAATGTATTTTTAGAAGAAGATAAAGCATAACATGGGGAAGGTGGGGAGAAAAACATGTACACAATACACCAAAGACAAGACTTGCAACAGGGATAGGTAATCCAGTTCCGACAAGCAGCATCTGATTCTGCTGCCATGGTGGCGCCGCATGCAGACCCACTTGTCAGGCTGGCGGGTCAAAGCGAGGAGGCACTGGATCTGGGTGTGGGTTATGTGTGTGTGTGTAAGAGTCTATGTTGTGATTGTCTATGTTTGTGTGTGTGTGTAAGAGTCTATGTTGTGATTGTCTATGCAGGTGTTTCAGTAGAATGGGGGAGGGACGCAAGAGCGTCTCTCCGTACTGCTCCACTCAGGGTTGAATTCTAGCAGCAGCCTTGGCCAAGGCTGATACGGGGGAGTCGAAAGAGATAAGATTGATTGTTTGGTCTTAGGGCGAGCAACCGCATTCCTTTCCAAGGCTACTCTCTTTTGTCCAAAATGGTCTCCAAAATATAAATTTTTCCTTGCAAAGTCGTGAGCTTCTCCGTGATAGAATCCATATTGCGGTTAATAGTCTCATTTCCAGAGCCGACCGCTCTTCCCACGACTTCCATCATAACGGGCAGCCTTGTGAGACTTTTGAGAGCTGTTACCGTTTTCTTAATTTCTCGATAACAAACGGCACAGCCTAATCCAATCAGCATAATACCTGTTATCATGGTTCCGAATAGGTAGACATCTTCAATGTCCTCCACGGAAAGAGGGGCCAGACACACGATCCGCCATCTCTCCCAGGCGTCCATCGTGTAGCCAGCTGCGAACGTTCCGTCAGGGCAGGCAGGTTCCCCCGAACCCAAGCTTCTCGTCGAGAAGATCGTGTCAATAGCGTTGAGAGACCATTTGATCAGATCCATAATTTCAGTTGTAGAGCAGTGCAGAGAAAATCTCTCAATAGATGATACGAGACGAGACACAAGATCAGCAGGGAAAAAAATGGGAGGACGGGAGCAAGAAAAATGCGACTGCCTCCGTTGAGAGAGCGAAGAGAAGAGGTTCCACTACACCCATTTGCTGCATCAAGGTTACCTCATCTTCAAACGCGGGAAGCAATCGTTCAGGGATGCGGTTACTCATTCGTTTTGGCTGAGCGTTTTCTTTAAGCACGATTCTATGCTTTATAAGCGTGGTATAGCCGGGCTGATTTTTAAACAACTCTGGATCACACAATTGCTGGAGCTGAGCTCGCTGTTCTAAAGAAAGATGGTTCAGATCCACAGGTGGCAAAGGCGGATTACTCGGTAAGTATTGTTCATCTACCTCATCCTTCACCAGTCGTATTAAATTAACAACTGCGCTTTCGCTCTGTGGGTACCACTTCTTCAACAAATTAATGTGCAACACCCGATAGGGCCGTGCCTGCTTGGGAGTCGCGATCTCATAAGTAGTGATTCCTATTCTTTTAGTTACCTCAAATGGCCCTTGTCATTTACCCAGAAGTTTATTTTCAGACGTAGGAAGCATCACGAGAACTTTTTCACCCAGCTCAAAAGATCGGGACTTCGTCTTCCTATCATACCAAATGGGCAGAAGCAAATTCGGTCATTTGTTGCAATTTTTGTCTCATGGCTAACACATAGTCGATTACATTTGTTTTGGTCGACGTCCCCGAATTTCCCTCCCACAGATCTCTCACCAGAGACAATGGTCCCTGCACTTCATGGCCATACATCAACTGGAAAGGGGAGAAACCGGTTGACGCCTGCGGAACTTCCCGATATGCAAACATGAGGTAGGGGAGCCACTGGTCCCAGTCGGTCCCCACCTCATTCACAAATTTGCGAAGCATTTGCACTAGAGTTTGATTAAATCGCTCGACGAGCCCGTCCGTCTCAGGATGATAGGGAGTTGTTTTTAACCCTTTTATTCCCAACAACTGATACACCTGCTGCAGAAGTAGCGATGTAAAATTAGTTCCTCTATCCGTCAGGATTTCTTTTGCAAAACCTACTCTTGAGAAAAACTGGACCAGACAGGAAGCGATAGCCTTAGCTTTTATGTTTTTTACGGAAATACTTCTGGAAACCGAGTCGCATAATCACAAATAACTAACAGATACTTATTGCCGCTCTTACTTCGTTCCAATGGACCTACAATGTCCATGCCCAGCCGCTGAAAGGGAACATCAATGACTGGTAAGGGAATTAACGGTACTTTGCGGGGTTTGCGCACTCCGCTGTATTGACATTCGGGGCAAGCTTTACAAAAACCAGCAATGTCTTTGGACATACCCAGCCAGTAAAAATGCTTACTAATTCTAGAATGCGTTTTCCGCTTCCCAAAATGTCTTGCCCACGGAATGGAATGCCCTAACGTCATCACCGTATTCCGTACACCAACGGGTAAGACCACTTGTAATTCCTCCCCGGTTTTACGATACAGTAAGTCATTCATTACACAAAAATTTCGCCCTTGAAACATGAATACATTTGACCCTTTTTGCGCTGCTTCTACCACCTGTGAATGCAATTTTAAAATTTCAGCATCCTCCTTCTGCAGCTGCCTCAAATTTTCAGGTATCGGAATGTGATCAGGGTTCAAAAGGTTATCAGGGGTTTTTAATTCTCTATGGTGTGCTATGGTTCTTTCCCATTTTTCCTGTTTTCTTTCCCTCCTAGACTTCTTTACTTTACCCTGGTTCACAGACAGTTCGGAATCATAAAAGGGCAAAGACCACAATGGGTGTTTCTCATCATCACCTTCATTTTGTTTACTTTGCGCTCGCGTCAGAACAACATTACAAATATCCCGCAAAGCTAACAGATCCATCAGAGCCGGGAAATCATGACCTAATATCATTGGATACGGTAAGTTCTGAGCAAGTCCTACCTTCATCAAATAGGTTTGCCCCGCTATCCCTATATACACCTCAGTGACCGAATACTGCCACTCCTCCCCGTGAACGCATTTCACTATGACCGGAACACCAAGACCAGCACCTAATTCCGGTACCTCCTAATTCCTCTACTTAGCATTATTAACTCATCTCTGACATTAGGACATATGCCTTAAGCATATAAGGTGGCTGTTATAAGGCCCCTTGTCAAAAAACCCCATCTGGACCCTGGGGAACTAGTTAACTACAGACCTATTTCGAATCTACCTTTCTTATCTAAAGTTCTGGAAAAAGTAGTCTCAATTCAAATTTGCTCCTTCCTCCAAAGGAATGAGATTAATGAAGATTTCCAGTCTGGATTTCACTCAAAAAGTGGATGAGTAGCATTTTTTTATTACTGAAAACCGCCCTACGTAACAACCAAGAAAACTGCTTAACTATTGATGGATGTTCCATAAAACCCTCATCTTCAGCTAAGAATCTTGGCTTTATATTCGATAGTACTCTGTCATTTGAGAACCAGGTCGCCAACACCTGTAAAATTGCGTTTTTCCATCTTAAAAATATATCTAAACTACGTCATATTCTGTCACCATCAGATGCAGAGAAGCTTATACATGCCTTTATGACATCAAGACTAGATTACTGTAATGCACTATTAGGTGGTTGCCCTGCAGGCCTATTACAAAAACTCCAACTGGTCCAAAATGCGGCAGCTCGAGTTCTTACGCGTACAAAAAAGTATGAGCATATTAGCCCGGTTCTGTCAACCTTGCACTGGTTACCTGTAAAGCATCGCATTAACTTTAAAATCTTGCTTATTACCTATAAAGCCTTGCATGGTTTAGCTCCTCACTACTTGAGAGAACTTCTAACGTATTATAGTCCATCACGTGCACTACGCTCTCAGGTGTCATGTCAGTTGGTAATACCTAGAATTTCAAAATCAAGTGCAGACGGCAGATCATTTTCCTATCTAGCGCCTAAACTTTGGAACAGTCTTCCCTGCACTGTCCGGGAGGCAGACACACTCTGTCAGTTTAAATCTAGACTAAAGACGCATCTTTTTACTCTTGCATACACTAGACTATCATAATATATATATTTCAAAGATCTAGGCTGCACTAGTTAGATCAACCGGAACCAGGGACACTTCCAATAACAACTGATGCTTTTGTTGCATCAAAGAGTGCAGAACAGTACTCTACTCTCAGCCAGTCTTGTCTCATTGTTCCAAGGTTACCAGAGCGGGCAGGACGCAGTCCAAGGTTACCGGAGCAGGCAGAGCGCAATCCATTCCCAGACCTGAAAAATGCTGGACGAAGGACGTGGCGACTCTACAAAACTTCAGTCGCTATTAGATTATTAATGATAATTTTAAATCTAACTTTGTTTTTTATTTTGCCTTGTTGTGCAAGCACTGTCGAGCTTGTGCAGAGGCTGCAGTTTTTGCCAGAGGGGAACCGGAATCCCCTGGTTAGGCCTGGTCTCCCTCTGAGGTTTTTTTTCTCCTCCAATGGAGTGTTGGGTTCCTCGCCACCGTTTGCATACTGTTTTAGACTGTTTGCCTGGCCGGGGGGGCTGCTAGAATTTGATAGTCTTATTTAATTAACACTGCATATAGGAATTTATTGTGTGTCTGATATTTGACCTGTGTTTTGACGTCCATAACCTTTTATGTTTTACTTATAGTCAATGTTTTCTTGTACAGCTGCTTTGTAACAATGAAAATTGTAAAAAGAGCTATATAAATAAAGCTGACTTGACTTGACTTAAATTTCCCATGATGCCTGCCACAGGATATAAGGGTGATCAGGAAATGCCGCGCCCTTAATAGCCAACCTTTGTTCCATGCTGCAGCCACAGAACCAGGTGGGACCACGGGTAAGATACTCAATGGTTTAGACCAGGGGTGTCAAATTCAAATTTATTAAGGGCCATGCTGAGGGGTTAGTGATAAATTCAGGGGCCAGACATGCATTTTTAAAGTGTTCTTTTGTTTAATGAATTAATGTAGTGTACTAGTAACTGTACAAAACCTCCTATTAATTAAAATAACAAAGTTTTAATAAAATTTTTCAAGATACTTCAGAACTTCATAATGCAAAACATTTTTGTCACATGCTGTATATTTTTTTCTCGAAACAAAACAAGAAATAAAGTCTTTGACAAGCAAAACTGATTTACAAAACAAAATGTCAACAAGACTTTGTTATGAAGAATATGAAAACAGTCAACAAGTTCTCGGATATTGTATTATTTTGCTTTCAACTTAAACACATTCATGGATTTATATTGATTATAATCTTAAGAAATTATACATGACACTTTTTAACTCTTACCAGACACTCTGCACCTTTTATTAGAAATTATTTTGTCTATTCTAGGGTTAATGTCTTTTGCCATGGCTACCTTTAATACAGAGACGAGATGCTTGTCTGTGAGGCGGGACCGGTGGGATGTTTTAGTCAGTTTCATTATGGAGAACATCTGCTCGCAGGAGTATGTGCTTCCGAACATAGACATGATGCGTGCAGCGTGAAGGCGAAGGTGTGGCATCGATTCAGGGAGTAGAGGTGCAAATTCAGCTGCCCCAACTGACTGGTATTGGGCTTTTAGATGAGTATTACATTGCAATTCAATGAGTTCCAATTGCAAGTGCTCAGGTGCAGTGTCAACATCAACTGCAAATGGATTTGCAGACAGGTCAAAGTTCTCAGAACTTCTGAGATTCAAAATCAGAAAATCTTCTGCTGAATTCAGCTTTCAGGGTGTTCAGTTTGTCGGCATACAGTTCAGTCGGGAATTTGATGTTGACTGTGTCACTGACTGACTCGCAAACGGGAAAGTGAGACAGGTTGGCTTGGCGCATCTGGCCCTCCCACAGGCGCAGTTTAATTTGAAACGCATTAACAGAGTCTCGCATTTGCGTGATTAGCTGCTTTCGACCCTGGAGTTTTACATCGTTGAGGTGCTCCGTTATATCACACAAAAATGCCAAGTCGCTCAGCCATTTTTCATTCTCGAGCTCGGGGATGGACTTTTGTTTGCTTTCCATGAAATGTGCGATCTCAGTGCGAGTATCAAAAAATCTTCGCAACACTTTACCTCGACTTAACCAGCGCACTTCTGTGTGGTAGGGGACATCCTCATGCACGCAATGTTCCTCCTCTAAAAGTGCTCTGAATTGCCGGTGATTCAAACCCCGTGAACGAATAAAGTTTACTGTCTTGTTTACAACTGTCATTACATGTCCCATATCCAGCACCTTACCACATAGTGCCTCCTGGTGAATGATGCAGTGGTAGGCTGTCAGGTTTTCACCTGTATGCCTCACCTTTTCTCGAACCAAACCGACCAAACCACGGTACTTCCACTGCAATTCTGCGTCAGTGACACACTGCTCAACTTGTGAGAAAATGTCCTGTCCAGATGTTGTCCCGTGCATCGCTCTTATATCCAAAAGTTCCTCAGTGACAGAAAACTGTGCGTCTACCCCTCGAATGTATACAGAGAGCTGGGCAGTGTCTGTTTTGTCTGTACTCTCATCTACGGCCAGTGAATATGCAACAAAGTCCTTAGCTTTTTCTTTTAACTGGGCCTGTGTGTCAGAGGCCAGCTCATCCACCCGACTAGCCACAGTGTTTCGGGAAAGGCTGATGTTAGCAAAAGCTTGTTTTTTGTCCGGGTACACAACACCACATACCTTATCCATACAGACTTTAATAAATTCTCCCTCTGTAAACGGCTTGCATGCTCTTGCTATTTCCTCCGCAATAATGAAGCTTGCCTTCACAGCTCCCTCGCTCTGACTGTTCATACGAGTGAACATGTGTTGTTGTTGCTGAAGTTTGTGTTTTAGTTCTTTTACTTTTCGCTGCCGCATATCCATGTCCATGCTTCCATATTGGTCATGCTTCGTTTCGAAATGCCTCCTTAGATTATACTCTTTAAAAACTGCTAGTGACTCTTGACATATTAGACACGTTGGCTTGTTCTTGTACTCACAGAATAAATACTCTGTTTCCCATCTTTGTTGGAATTGTCGATATTCACTGTCAACTTTTCTTTTTTTAGCCATTGTGCTAGCCACCCTTTTAGCTTAATTTGCGTTGTATACAGTTATCATCACCTAGTAGTTATTCTCTGTTACAATTAGTGTTGAGTAGAGCACGACAGCGCCCCCTGCGTTTCAATGTTGTCACTGGCCTAATTTTTCACAGCAAACGGGCCACATTAAAAGAATAACCAGAATTTGTTGGAGGGCCTGATTAAAAGTCGTGGCGGGCCGTCTATGGCCCGCGGGCCTTGTAATTGACACATGTGGTTTAGACTATTATTTGAACTATTAAATGAATACCTCAATAAAGAATATTAAAACCCGTATCTGTGTAGTGATTTGTTCAACCCTAGCGTGCACTCTAGTGCTGAAATGTTGTCCCGTTAGTAGATGTTCAATGCGCTCATACAGACAAAATGCCACTTACACGATACTTTCGGGTGAATTGTTAACGAAACAAAAATATGTATAAACACACAGAAACCAAATAGTAAAGACAAAATCCATTTTTCCTAAAGAAAAAAATATAAAGAGGAAACTTTGAACTAGATAAGTGTGGCCTTAGCCATCACAACCAGCAAACAAAGCCAGTGCAAATAACTGCTTCTCTGGTCTTATAAAGCACCTGGGAACCTAATCATGTGCACAACTCCGCCCCTAAGGAAATGCTCTTAAAGGGGAAATGCTCTTAAGGGGGACATGCTCTTAAGGGAAATGCCACTTTTCCCCCTGCTACAATCCACCCCCCACTCTGTATCGGCGCCCCGACGATAACAAAACATAATTTAAGGGCATATAAAAAAAAGGAATAACCAGAAATTATAATAATAATAATAATCTAAATCCAGGGTCTAAACGTGGCCTGCATCATATTGCTAGACCCAGGGACTGGAGGGACTGCAACCCCATGTGCCCTAGTCCTTGTTCCCACTGGCAAATGGTAGACGTTAGAATGCTTTCCTGCGGTTTCCCGACCACTCCGTCTAGGTTCGTAATCACGGTAACGTAAGCAACATTTAAAAACAGACTCGCCGTGAACGGTTAAACTATGTAACGTTAGCCTACAAAACAAAAAATATGCTGCCAGTTGTGCCACCTGGCCGTCAAATGTTTCATCGCCTGCGTCACGGTACCAATAGTGTAGGAAAACAATGACGTTTTCTAATACGTAATTACGCGCATGCTCAGAACGGATCGTGCAGGTGGAACGGATCGTGTACTGACACCGTACATGGCATTCCTAATCGACGGAGACACAGATGTTGTAAATGTATCTAAACCAACTGAAATGTATTTCAGTTCAGTGAAGCATACTTTTTCAGTAAGTTACCTTTCCTTTTTAAAAATTTAAATTTTTACCAGATTGTTAGTTAATCATTAACAAGTCAATATCGCCTAAATGGGATCCGGTCGAACATTTGGGTGCACCCAAACTTTATGCTGATTCACCTAAAAAAAAAAATTAGGCGCACCAGTGCAACCAGTGCAAAAAGTTAGTCTAGAGCCCTGGAAGATCTTTTTTACAGTGTAACCAAATGGTAGAATTTTTAACTTAGAATTGCAGATGTGCCCAAACAAATTCACCCTATTCCATCCACTGCAAATGCAAAGCTAACAAAAATTCATGTTTATATATGCATAATGCAAGCAAAAACATGCAAGGTGGGAAGAAAGCCATATCTGGCAATGAGATTATTGTATAGAAGTGGGCTATTTTGACTTGCGACTACCCACAGTAGATAAGCACCCACATACCAACATGTCAAAACCACTCAGAACACGTTATCAAGCACGTTACAATGCACCGGCGACCACAACGCTTCAACATCGTAGCACCGAGGATTACATGGATTTCCTACATCATTCAAGTAACGATCAATCACATGTTTTTAGCTTCACAAGGTACAATTATAAAACACACACGTATTATCAGGTCCACCCAACAAGTAATAATAATGTGCATTAAAGCTTATGTTGCAGTATTTTGTAGAAGAATTCCAGTACGGAAACACTATCTACCCAGGATTTAGAGTGATGTGACATGTCTCCCAAACCAAGACATTAACAGTACACTAATAACAGTAAATATCTTAATTCGGGGAAAAACACATGATGTGTTTAACACAACAGTTAAGCATCTTTAATTGACAAATGACAACTAGAACGCTCTAGAAACCACGTGACTTACTGTACCGTGCTTATGAAAAGAAATATTTTCAATTTTTCACGTTTTTACTTGATGTTGTGGAAAATAAATCAGAGACCAGAGGAATATAGTAGAAAAGACTTTGCAGTCATTTCTGTGTACATGAAAACGATAAAAAAAAAAAGATAAATTCACAGACGTTTCCGGGAAAAAGACCGTGGGAACCTTGCTTATGTCATAATAACAATCCGTTATTTCGACCAACATCCTCATCACGCAACTTTATCTGCCCTGTTACTGGACGATAATAGTGATATAGACTTTCTGACCTCTCAGCCATTCCATGGATGACTGACTACTACTTTGTTATTAAAGGGATAGTTCACCCAAGAACAAAAATGTTGTCATCGTTTACTCACCCTCATGACATTTCGAACCTGTCTGACTTACTTTCTTCAGCAGAACATAGAAGAAAATATTTTGAATACAGTTGGTAACAGAAAACCGTTGCTCCCCATTGACTTGCACTTTTTGTGATCCCATACAATAGAAGTCCAGGTGGACAAACGATGTTCTGTTACAAACATTCTTCAAAATATCTTCTTTTGTGTTATGCAACAGAAAGAAAGGCCTACAGGTTTAAAATGACAAGATGATGAGCACATTTGAGCAATTCCTAATCACATCAATTCTAAGAAACTACCGTATATAATTGTTAACCGGGGTATAAAGTGACGCCTTTTGTTATAAAGAAGCATTATTATAAAGAAGATTCTCTTTAACATCTTTTTTCATAGACAGATATGTTGAAAGTGACACTATAAGGACCAGCACCGCACTTCCACTTGTAACAACCCACTTGTGAGTCAATTTTAAGCTCATCTTCGACCCAGAAAGGTCTTTGAACTGATGCTAGTCCCTCAAAGTCGCCTATAGAAATCTTTTCTGTGTGTGTTTTTGTGGAACAAAAGGGACAGTCACGGTTAGTCCAATCTGGTTAGTTTATTTTATAGTAAAGAAGCAATAATAATAGTGAATCGTGTCTGAGGCTGTGCCCGACTGACTATACAGTTGCTACAAAATGTTTTATTCTTGATGAAATGTTGCACTTATTTTGGAAATTGAGACAATTTATAGTAGCATTTACATTTATACCTCTTGGTGTGTATTTGAGAGCAAATGCCTTTTATATAAGGTTTGTGTGCTAAAGATGTATTTGTAAATGTATGTTTTTGTATAAATAATAAAGCAATGTAACACAATGTGATGTTTTCAATATTTGAACGTTGTTTATTTTGATGTTTATTATGGTACATGTTAACTTAAATCAACATCCTTTCAATACCACGCAAACCAATTGCATTGCGTTCCTATTGAAAATGGCCCGAGTTGATTCTGTAAAGTCTAACAGAATTCAAAGTTACAGGCATCTAATCCAATAGCGTCGATTTCTCTGTTAGTTTTGAATGGCACGTCTGACATTGATTCGTTATCCCATGAATTGATATATTGAATAACATTTGAGTGAGAAACACGTGTCGCCATGTTAATATTGTTATTGTTATGCATTGCAAGGTTTCTGACGGTCTCCAAGGCAACGGCTCGGGTCCTCATGTGACAAGACTATGGCGTCACAAAGCGCGCTCCCTCTATAAAAGCCCCCGCCTCACAACAGTCTTCGTTGGTTTGAGTTTGGCGTTGAACAGATAAGTTGAGCTCCTGAGAGATCGAGGCTTTTCTGTGTGATTCTTGCGTGTTTTGCTTTTCTGCTGGTTGTTTGTTTTCCGTGAAGAAAGTGAGACCGAATATTTCACCGAAAGGTGTTTATTCGTCGACTCCTGACTGATCGTCGAACAGCGCCACAGTTCACCTGCATCGAGTCGTTTGGCTGCACACCGCCGTTAACCGAACCGCGATGGATGCTTCTGTTGTTCCTCCGTCCGTCGAGGACTTTGACTTTGATCTCCAGCTCTCAAAATCATGGGCGGATATAGTCGAGGAGACCGAAGTTGATCCGTCAGACATAGTCATTCCGTCCTATGCTGTTTTGGATTACCCGGTGGTCTTAAATGGATTTCTTGTGAAGTATAAAGATCCGGAGACCTCATCCCCAGTCAAGAGGAGATACGAGAAACGTGAGTTAGATATTTTCTGACCAACACTTTAAATGCTTCTGTGTGACTCTGCCTGTGAAATGCCAGGTGAAGTAATGCATTTGTTATTAGAGGTTTATTACATTCGGTTTACAGTTTGATATCTTGTTTATTGCCCGAGTAAGACCATGACATTGGTGCTCAATCTTATAAAAGCGTTGAGATTTGAGCCTGGATTTCACAGAGAGGCTCACGTGGTTTCATACTGGATGTCTGATCGTGACTGATGCAGTATGTCTGTCTGATCACTAATATTCTCTATATTGGGCATTAACTCTGAACTACACCTTTAATCTTATAAAGGAAAATATTTGTAGACATTATTTTCAAATAAAAGATGTAATAACTGCATAGAAGCCATAAATCCCCACGAAATTCAAATGACTATTTACTGTCATTGACCTTCTGTTATTTGTTTTGTACAGCGAAGAGTTTTATCCAGAGAGACTTCCGGCTGAAGACCGAGTCTAATGTGTGGAGGAAGCCAGCAGGGTGAGATGAGCAGCTCTCTTGATTTCAACACCACGTGAATATCAAACAATACTTGCGATACCTGTCATCATTCTTAATGGTATTAAAAGTACTTTTCTTGTATTAGGTGTAGATCTCCTCACTCTGGCTTCTTTAAAAGGCCCGAACGTCCCGTCAGAGAAGCGTCATCAACTCAGTGAGTTAAAAAATCTGTCTCCATTAATAAATGCCACAGTTTTTGCCAGAGCTGTACGTAATATTAATTTCGTTGTATTGCAGGCGTAGATCTCCTCCTTTGGGTTCCTGTCTTAGTCAGGATTACCGTGTCAGAGACGCTTCAAAAGCTCAGTGAGTAGATCAAATGTTTTCGCTTGATAAATGTTTGCTGAAAATGGTACTTAATATACATTTCTTTGTATTTTTAGGCAAAGATCTTCTCCTTCAGACGGAGATAGAGCGACCCCACCGGACAGCCAGAACACGACTCTGGGTACAGTATCAATGCTCTTTATCTTTCAAAACCCTGGTTGGGGATGAACATGTGTCTCATTTATCTATTCTCATTTGATCTCAATAGCCGTCGCACAAAAGCAGGAGATGGGTGGGCCAGAAATGTCCAGCAAGCCCCCCACCACACCAGCTCCTGTATCTGAGTGAGTAGATCAAATTGTCTCCATGTATAAATGTTCAAGTGTTTGCTTAAACTGTACCTAAAGTCTCCATTAATAAATGCCACAGTTTTTGCCAGAACTGTACGTAATATTAATTTTGTTGTATTGCAGGCGTAGATCTCCTCCTTTGGGTTTCTGTCATAGTCAGGATTACCGTGTCAGAGACGCTTCAAAAGCTCAGTGAGTGGATCAAATGTTTTGGCTTGATAAATGTTTGCTGAAACGGTACTTAATATACATTTCTTTGTATTTTTAGGCAAAGATCTTCTCCTTCAGGCGGAGATAGAGCGACCCCACCGGACAGCCAGAACACGACTCTGGGTACAGTATCAATGCTCTTTATCTTTCAAAACCCTGGTTGGGGATGAACACGTGTCTCATTTATCTATTCTCATTTGATCTCAATAGCTGTCGCACAAAAGCAGGAGATGTGTGGGCCAGAAATGTCCAGCAAGCCCCCCACCACACCAGCTCCTGTATCTGAGTGAGTAGATCAAATGGTCTCCATGTATAAATGTTCAAGTGTTTGCTTAAACTGGACCTAAAGTCTCCATTAATAAATGCCACAGTTTTTGCCAGAACTGTACGTAATATTAATTTCGTTGTATTGCAGGGGTAGATCTCCTCCTTTGGGTTCCTGTCATAGTCAGGATTACCGTGTCAGAGACGCTTCAAAAGCTCAGTGAGTAGATCAAATGTTTTCGCTTGATAAATGTTTGCTGAAACGGTAATTAATATACATTTCTTTGTATTTTTAGGCAAAGATCTCCTCCTTTAGGCGGAGATAGAGCGACCCCACCGGACAGCCAGAACACGACTCTGGGTACAGTATCAATGCTCTTTATCTTTCAAAACCCTGGTTGAGGATGAACACGCGTCTCATTTATCTACTCTCATTTGATCTCAATAGCTGTCGCACAAAAGCAGGAGATGGGTGGGCCAGAAATGTCCAGCAAGCCCCCCACCACACCAGCTCCTGTATCTGAGTGAGTAGATCAAATGGTCTCCATGTATAAATGTTCAAGTGTTTGCTTAAACTGTACCTAAAGTCTCCATTAATAAATGCCACAGTTTTTGCCAGAACTGTACGTAATATTAATTTCGTTGTATTGCAGGCGTAGATCTCCTCCTTTGGGTTCCTGTCACAGTCAGGATTACCGTGTCAGAGACGCTTCAAAAGCTCAGTGAGTAGATCAAATGTTTTGGCTTGATAAATGTTTGCTGAAACGGTACTTAATATACATTTCTTTGTATTTTTAGGCAAAGATCTTCTCCTTCAGACGGAGATAGAGCGACCCCACCGGAAAGCCAGAACACGACTCTGGGTACAGTATCAATGCTCTTTATCTTTCAAAACCCTGGTTGGGGATGAACACGCGTCTCATTTATCTATTCTCATTTGATCTCAATAGCTGTCGCACAAAAGCAGGAGATGGGTGGGCCAGAAATGTCCAGCAAGCCCCCCACCACACCAGCTCCTGTATCTGAGTGAGTAGATCAAATGGTCTCCATGTATAAATGTTCAAAGTGTTTGCTTAAACTGTACCTAAAGTCTCCATTAATAAATGCCACAGTTTTTGCCAGAACTGTACGTAATATTAATTTCGTTGTTTTGCAGGCGTAGATCTCCTCCTTTGGGTTCCTGTCATAGTCAGGATTACCGTGTCAGAGACACTTCAAAAGCTCAGTGAGTAGATCAAATGTTTTGGCTTGATAAATGTTTGCTGAAACGGTACTTAATATACATTTCTTTGTATTTTTAGGCAAAGATCTCCTCCTTTAGGCAGAGATAGAGCGACCCCACCGGACAGCCAGAACACGACTCTGGGTACAGTATCAATGCTCTTTATCTTTCAAAACCCTGGTTGGGGATGAACACGTGTCTCATTTATCTACTCTCATTTGATCTCAATAGCTGTCGCACAAAAGCAGGAGATGGGTGGGCCAGAAATGTCCAGCAAGCCCCCCACCACACCAGCTCCTGTATCTGAGTGAGTAGATCAAATGGTCTCCATGTATAAATGTTCAAGTGTTTGCTTAAACTGTACCTAAAGTACCTTTTATCTTCTATTATTAGGCATAAATCTCCTTGCTATGGATATAAAAAGTCGCTCACAGAGGCTGCACCACTTCGGTGAGTTGAACACATTTTCTCAGTTTATAAATGTTTGAATGTTGTTTGAAGCTTTACTTGATATGCTGAACATTGTCTTTGTGTTTCTAGTCCCAGACCTCATCCTCCAGGCTTGTTTAATAGGCCCGAGTCCGCTGACACACAAGCTTCACAATCTGAGTGAGTTGAATAAAGGGCTCAGTTTATGAATGTTTGCCCGAACTGTACCTGATAAACATTTCCTCGCTCAGAGGCTCCACCACTTGAGTTGAACAAATTCTCTGTTTATACATGATCAAATGTTTGAAACGGGCTTTAAAGTAGTTTTCCTTGTATTTTTAGACATCAAGATTCTTCAACACGCTCCTCCTCCACAGCAAAAGGAGCGAGACCACGAGAAGGACCGAATACTACTGCACAGAGTACGATGAAGATGCTCTTTATTTTTCCAAACTGTTGATTTCAGACGTTGGATGTGTTATTCATCTACTCTGATTTGTTCTCAACAGCTTTTCCACAGAGGCAGGGGGTGAGGAGTTCTTTGAGGACAGGCTGCAGTGTTGACGAACTCTGTAATCTGTTGGCTGCAATGCACCTGTCCGAAAAGACTTGCTGTACAACACCGAACAGGCCAAAGCCTCTTCTTCGTCCAGCCACTTTTGTTTTTCAAAAACAACCAACGTTTGGTAAGTTGTTAGTTCTGTCTGACCAACAGTTTTGACACTCTTTAAATACTGAAAACCTTTGTCTTTGATATTCATCTTTGGATGAACAGGTGTGTCATTTATCTACTTGGATTTGTTCTCAACAGCTTTTCCACAGAGGCAGGGGGTGAGGAGTTCTTTGAGGACAGGCTGCAGTGTTGACGAACTCTGTAATCTGTTGGCTGCAATGCACCTGTCCGAAAAGACTTGCTGTACAACACCGAACAGGCCAAAGCCTCTTCTTCGTCCAGCCACTTTTGTTTTTCAAAAACAACCAACGTTTGGTAAGTTGTTAGTTCTGTCTGACCAACAGTTTTGACACTCTTTAAAAACTGAAAACCTTTGTCTTTGATATTCATGTTTGGATGAACAGGTGTGTCATTTGTCTACTTGGATTTGTTCTCAACAGGTTTTGCACAGCATCCGATGGTGGCTGGACAAGAAACATGGACGAAACCCCCTACACCGGCTTCTGCACCTCAGTAAGTTAAATAAATTCTCAGCTTTACCTTTAAACATTGTGACATTAACACTGCGCATGTTAAAATAAAAACAACAGACAATTATTTATTTGATGGTTTGCAGAAACTGTGTTCTATTTGTATTTCTAGGCATTTATATGCTCCCTACTCTAACCGTCAGCCCTGTCTCCGGAAAGAGAGTCTCAGCTGCAAACGTCATAGACTTTCAGCTTACAGGTACAGTGATATGAGACCATAAACATTAATAATCAGTTTATTATCATTGTACTTAATGTTTATTTGTTGTTTTTGCAGCTAAAGAGTCTGGATGGAGCCAGGAGACACCAAATGGTCTAAATAAATAAATTCAATGCCCTTGATGTACATACAGTACTTCTAAACTCACAATCAGGCGATCAAACCGTTATTTCTGCATAACAATCCTAAACTTTGATTTACCACATAGCAGGAACAGACCAGCTTTATGATATTCCTAAACTCAAAACTCTTCTTAATCATCAGTCAAAGTAACACTGGATTCACACCAAATGCGAATGAACCGTTTGGCGCATGTAAATTGCATACAAAGTCAATGCAAAGACTCGTTTGTCAATTTCATCTTCCACGAAGGTTCAAAAATATTTGTCAGATCGCGTCACTCGCGGGAAACGTTTGTCATTTCGTGTGAGTAATAAAGAGCGTGGAGAGCGATTGATCGTGTTTGGTGTGAACCCATCATAATAAACAGAACTATAAGATGATTAACCTCAAAAACGTCATGAGCAGATTTGAGATACTTAAAGGAATTGTTCACTTTCAACATACATTTTCATGATAATTTACTCGCCCCTGTTGTTTAGTTGAAAAGAAATTATGTTTTTTGATAAACTATTACTTTTCAGCGTTATTACGTGACGTCGTGAGGGCACTTTGCAGAACGGAGCAATAAGAGCATTTGTGTTTATAAAGCATGTACATTTTTATTTTAGAAAATGACTGATCGTTTCGCTAGATAAGACCCTTATTCGTCGTATGGTATTAGCTGCACTGAAACTGTAATTTTCACCTTCAACCGTTTGGAGTCCATTGAAGTCCACTATATGGCGAATAAGGTTTTTGATGAAAACATTCCAGGATTCATTTCTTTTCGACTAAAGAAAAAATACATCAACATCTTGAATGACAACAGGGGTGAGTAAATGTTCATGAAAATGTTGGAAGTGAACAATTCCTTTAACAGAGGAAATACTGGAAGCCACGGTTTTCGATATAGTTAAAGTGTTTTCTGTTATTCTATGCTACGGTTACAGGAGCAGTAAGAGGTTTATTGCAATGTTTTTAATTTTACAAGAAAATATTTTAAATACATTTAAATTGCTTAAGTTATGCCATTAAAACAGTGACATTTGCTGATGTACACAATGCTTTGTTTTCACGGGAACATGCCAGCTGAAGATGAGGAAATGACGTCGCTTCCTTTCCCAAGTGCATTCCAAACGTCTACATAATGGCACGCAGATGCCCTGTTCCCTCAAGTCTAAACTCCAAGGGCTCTGCCCTTCGAAGGGAGTAGGGCATAGGAATGATTTCTTCGTTTGGAATTTGAACCGTGATAAATATGAACAAGATTGAATGTAACATAAAAAAAAAGACTGTCGATAAAATATCTATTAATGCGACCTGAAATTTATCCAGCATGGCTGCTCAAGCGAGTATAATGCGTTACGCTTACTTTTGAACTGAGGTCTGTTTGAAGGGCTATATGGCCATTCCTTTCCCCCTACCCCCTCGAAAACACTCCTTCACGTGAACACCCTTAATGGAGGGGTAATGGGTAGAAATGTGATTGGCCCTTACTCACAGGGAGGTGTTTATCCATCTTGGCGCATAGACTCATAAGCAACGACAACCCGCTAATTCATTGAGAAATAAAATGCACCAAAAAAATTTATCTACCGATGACACAATTCACCAATTAAACTGTGAATGACATATGAAACAGTTTAAAATCATATTGAGGATTAAGAATTCTGTAGTAACTACAGCACAGAGACGGCACTCCTCAAAGTGACAAACAACATCTTGTCTAGATCTTAGTGCAGATTTTTATTTCATACATCATAGTTTTCAATTATATCCATTGAAATGCCATGTTGTCTTTAGCAGGCAGGTGTTACCCATGTAATAACCCTTGTCTTGTTTTCTTGTCTCATTCTCGGGACATGCGAGTCTGACTGAGCCGATCCGGTTGGACGGAATGCTCAACCTCATGATGACCAAAGAAGATGCCTTCATCAACAGCAGGTAATGGGAGTCTGCAGCGGCGAAGGGATGCTGACAAAAGAGAAAGGTATGAGGCTGCTTAAATGCATCCTGTTAAATGATTCGTTTTCACTTAAACCAGTTTTGACACATGTGTGTTTAATTTGTATCGTGGCTGTCAACTTTAATGAATCAATAATAAATCTGTATTAGAGGCAGCCACAAATGATGTGAAATATTAAATTGTGTAAAAGCACTTTTGCTTTAGTTTTTGATGGCATGGATGTGTCTTTACATTGTTCCCATGAGCTTTCTGAATGTAATTGAATTGTGTGTTGTATATGTTATCATTCATGTCCATGCAACAATGATTGAATCACTATTAAAGCATAATTCCTCATGGATCTGGTCACTTACTTGTTCCTTGACAATGTTTGGCTTTTATGAAACATTATGAAGTTGAACTGAGCCGTTATTTGACTCCTTCACTGATCCTGTGGCTCAGTTGGAGCATTGGGTTAGTAGCATAAATGGTTGTGGGTTCGATTCCCAAGGACCACATCATGAAAACGCATTGAAAATCACAGTGTCTGACTACAGATTGGAACTGATCTTTGGATTATCATACAATATGTTGTATGTTAAATCTTCAGGATGACACTGTTACGACTGGCTCAGAGCCATAACAAAAGATAGGAGACCATGCCTCAAACGAGCGGTACAAAACATACATTTATTATACATGTAACACAAGTTTAACCAACAGAACCAAAATATCAGGTGCGGAGGTAAATATCAGTAATGTAGTGCAAGTGCATGGAGGTATTTGTGTGTATGGATGTGGATGTTGAGTGTAAACATAAAAGACATAAACTTAAATCATCTCAAACGTCCATCTGTGTAAACGGCTGACGTCCGAAGCGTGGAAGAACCTCCTGGTCCCACCTCCGAGCTTTTATTTAAACACCATTCTTCCCAGGTGACAGCAATTAGGTCTGAAATAGAGGAGGGGCAAGAGAACCAGCAAAGACAGGCCAAGGGCCGTAACACCCCCCCCTAACAGGACAGGGACCCATAAGGGTACCCTTGAGCCAGTATCCCATGATACTAAATATTTTAGGGTAGGCATATCTTACCTAACACATTGGTGACCGGGACAATGCGTCTGCCACCACATTGTCCCGCCCCTTGATATGCTGAATGTCCAAGGTGTAAGACTCGAGGTAGAGAGCCCAGCGCATCAGCCGTTGGTTAGGAGTCTGTAGAGTGCTAAGAAAAGTTAGGGGATTATGGTCGGAAAAAACTACCACTGGACCAAAGCCCAGATATACACTAAAATGTTGTAACGCCCAAATAAGCGCAAGCGTTTCTTTTTCTATGACGGAGTAGTTTAACTGATGGCAATTAAATTTCTTAGAAAAGAAACATACCGGCTTGTTAACCCCCCATCATCTTTCTGCAGTAACACTGCACCAGGCCCAACCATGCTAGCATCCAACTCCAGATGAAATTCACGATCCCATCGAGGAGCAACTAGAACTGGAGCATTTGAGATTAGAGCTTAAACTCGCTCGAAGGACTGTTGGCATACCAGAGACCACACATACTTTACTTTTCCTCTTAGGAGATCCGTTAGAGGTGCGACCACTGTAGAAAAATTCCTACAAAAACACCTATAGTAGCCCACCATACCAAGAAATCTCATAAGCTCCTTCTTTGTCGTTGGGGATGGAAAATTATCAATTGCACACACTTTAGCACGCACTGGTCTCACTGAGCCCTGACCTATCACACGGCCCAAATAGACCACAGTGGCTTTAGCAAATTCACATTTTGCCAAATTCACTGTTAAACCCGCTTGAGCTAAACGCACAAACAAAGCTTCAACACGCTCCAGATGCTGTTCCCAGCAGTCCGCATACACCACCACGTCATCCAAATACACTGCGCATCCTTCCAGGTCACGCACCACTAAGTTCATTAGGCGCTGGAAAGTGGCCGGTGCATTTCTCAAACCAAAAGGCATAACATTATAAGAGTACAGCCCACCTGGTGTAATAAAAGACGCAATCTCCCTTGCCCTTTCCGTCAATGGCACCTGCCAATAACCTTTAAGTAAATCCAGTTTAGTCACAAACTTCGCCCCCGCCACTTGATCAACACAATCCTCCATACGAGGTAAAGGGAAGGAGTCAGGCTTTGTGACCGCATTTACTTTACGAAAATCTGTACAAAACCGGGGTGTATTATCTGACTTTGGGACCAAGAGACAGGGTGACGCCCAACTAGAGTCAGAGGGAACTGCTATCTTATTATGAACCATGTACTTAATCTCAGCCTCCAAGTTTTTACGCTTCTCTGGGTGAACACGATAAAATCTTTGCCTAATTGGCTTTGCATCCCCCACGTTTATATCATGCTCTAATAATCTTGTACGTGATGGCGTATCTCCAAATAGGCATGGAAAACTTATCAGTTTAACCAGCTGTTCCTTCTGAAATGATTCTAGATGACCCAATACGCTTTCCAATTTATCCAACGCTTCGTTATTTTTCAGCCGACCAGACATCATAACCTCATCAGGCTCTGCTAAATCTTCCATCTCCTCCAAAACTGAGGAAGATGACATAGCCAAACAAACAGGGTGATTTTTTGATAACTCTAACTCCCCTCCACTTCCAAATGACACACGCGACACATAAGGCTTCAAAAGATTAACATGACAGAGTCGGGTCTTTGTCCTACGAGCTGGAGTTGAAACTAAATAGTTTTGATCTGAGAGCTTCTTCAACATAGGAAAGGGTCCACAAAATTTCGCTTGCACGGGGAAGTAATTATAGGTAAAAGAGCCAAAACCTGGTCACCTGGGAGAAACTCTCTGTGCTCAGTCTGACGATCATAACAGTCCTTCATCTTAGTTTGGGCCCTAGCCAAATTTTTCCTGGCCACCTTCAGAGACATATAAAGTCTATACCTGAACCCATTCACAAAGTCCAGTAGGTTAGTTGGAGGCTGAGCCTCCTTCCAGTTGTCCTGCAAAAGAGCCAGGGGACCCCGCACTTTATGACTAAAGATCAGATCATTAGGGCTAAAACCTGTACTTTCTTGGATTACCTCTCTAGCAGCTAGCAACATCCACGGTAAAGCCTCTTCCCAATCACCCTGCATCTGAACACACAATGACCGCAACATTGACTTAAGTGTTTGGTGAAACCTCTCCAAAACGCCTTGGCTTTGAGCATGATAGGCCGAAGAAAAATTATGAACTATGTTCAACTGTTTCAGCACTTGAGCAAATAATTTTGAACAAAATTTTGAACCTTGATCTGACTGAATAACTCGAGGAAGCCCAAAAATAGAAATAAATTGGGACAATACACAGACCACAGACTTGGCCGTTATGCTACGCAATGGGTATGCTGCAGGGTATCTAGTGTTTTGACACATCACTGTCAATAAATACTTGGCACCAGATTTTGATGGGGGTAATGGCCCAACGCAGTCAATAAGATGTTCAAATGGTTGACTTATAGCTGGTATAGGAAAAAGTGGCACAGGTTTCAAAACCTGATTAGGCTTACCAGTCAACTGAAAGGTGTGACACAACTTAATGTATGCAGACACATCCTTTTTCAAGCAAGGCCAAAAAAAATACAACAAAACCCGGTCATACGTCTTCCGGACACCCATGTGTCCAGATTGATCATGAGAAATCTGCAAAACAATATCCCGATATTTCAAAGGAACAACCACTTGGTAAATCGGATCGCCAACAAAACCTTCAAACTGCGGCGTCCATTTTCTCATTAAGACATTGTTATGCAAAAAAAAACAATGAGAAAGATTTCTGACCTCGATAGGAGAACAAACCCCTTCCATACAAGACTTCAAAGTGCTGTCAGCTTTCTGTTCCTGGATTAGCTCATCATGAGAAACAGACCAGGGGACAACAGGTACCAGTAGATCAGAACTATAGGCCACGTCTTCAGAGTAATCATCATTCAAACGCTTTGAACGAGTTACTGCACAGGCACTGAACACATCAGGGAATTGTACCTCACTCTCATCAGGCTTACTGCACACGCCAGGAGTCAACGTCACCTTGGCAGGTGGAGATACATATGCCCAAACTTTATCACCAGCTATGTCATTACCCAGGATCATAGCAACGCAATCCACAGGCAATGCTGGTCGCACACCAACAGACATTTCCCCCTGGAAAAGATCACAATTCAGCATCATTTTGTGTTGTGGTACATTCAAAACATTTAAACCCATTCCTACTACAGGAATGTTAGAGCCTGTGAAGGTGTCATTTGAAAATGGCAATGTTGCTGCTATAATAAATGAATCAAACGCACCAGTGTCACGCAAAATCTTTATGCGCACTTGCTCTTTGCTTCCCTTTAATGAAACAAATCCTTCTGTAATAAAAGGCAAATACGATTTTAACTCCAGATCGCCTTCTGCAGGGATTCTGGTTAACTCCTTGACAGTGACAGATGCAGCACACATCACAGGATTAGTCCTAGGAAAATCTTGTTTTGGTCGAGACTTAAGAGCATAACAAGAATTTTTCCAATGTCCACGCCTATGACAGTAATTACAGATTTTCTCTGAGTCCACTGAAACACGACCCTTTTTATCTTCGAACAGCCTACTTGCTCTTGTTTCATAAGGGCCAGCACCACCTCTGGAAGTATGAATAAAAAAATAATCGTCAGCCAGTGCAGCAGCTTCCCCAACTGACTTAACTCCACGCTCACCAATATATGTAGCAATGCACTCAGGCACAGAGTTTGTAAACTGCTCCAAAATAACTAACTCATGCAGGCTTTTAAAAGAGTCAACCCCGGCAGCAGAGCACCACCGGTCAAAATGTCTAGCCAGATCACGCATAAACTCTAGATGTGACTTGTCTCCACGTCTCCAACCTCGAAAACGCAGTCGGTATGCCTCTGGGACAAGTTCATAAGCTTTTAGAACAGTAGTTTTAACCACAGAGTATGTATCACAATCAGTGCTGCTTAAAGCTGAAAAAGCCTGTCGTGCCTTTCCTGTTAACACACACTGTAACATTAACATACGTGTCGAGTCAGACCAACCTCGAGCATCTGCTAAACGCTCAAATAAGGTAAAGAATGTTTCCGGGTCCTCCTCATTAAACCTGGGAACTAACCTCAAATCACTTAAGTCATCGTGCTTCGTGCTAATTGCCTGCGCCACCACGGGGCGATCCGCCCAAAGCGCCTCGCCCTCCAATTTACCTTCTCTAATCAACAACAATTTTTGTCTCTCCAAATTTAACTTCTCTCGCTCCAAATCCTGTCTCATATTTCCCATCGCCTGCTCTTTCTCATGCTCAGCTTTAACACGTAACAAAAGCAATTCTTTCTGCTGTTCAAATGATAAACCCACTGGGCTTACACTTCCCGACAGAGACGCTTCAACCAAAGTGTCAACTTTACCTGGCATTAAAATACCACTTTTTAGCAACTCCACTTTCAAATTACTCTTAACACAATCTTTTGTTTTCCGGGCATCTCCTATATTAACCTTATAATACTCTGCAATTCTGATTAATTGTTTCTTAGTGCAAACATTCAATCCAGATTCGTCTGGCGATTCAATAAAATCTTCCACTACCTCATCCATGGCTGACAAATTCACCAATAAAGATAAGCTTAAATGACAATTTATCAGTACCCAAGGTCTGTTACAACCACAAACCAAGAACGGCGTTTCCCCGCTAACTACCTAGCCACAAGGCTAACTTACTGAACCCTAGTCTTCGTGAGGCGTAACGGTGGGTTTTTATGCATTTAGAACCCGCTGGCTCGGAAAAGGCGACCAGCAAGCTGACAACCCCTCTGAAACCACGGAAATGCTCCCGAGCCGATGTAGGGAACAAGGAAATGGGAAGCTCTACCCGCCGTACCTCCACACTAAAACAATAATCCAGCGAACCCCCTATTGGGAAACGCTGCTACACCTACAAGGAAAAACGCCAGTCCAAAACATGCAAGGGCACTTTCACAAACTATCACTTACCTACATAAGCCTCTGGAAACAACAACACACGCCCAAATAATCCCGCTTGAGTACGCCAACCCACAAATCAACATAAAAACTAATCAAACGCAGGCACGTCTCCCAGAGCGAAACAACTAACTATATACGGACAATGACGTCAAGATAATTCCCCCTTGATCGCCAATCACACGCACGGAAAACGAGCTACACTCGCCCTTCTGTGCCAACAAGCGCTCATAAACAAATTGCTAAATCAAATCTTAACGCGCACCAAACTTACTCAAATAACTAATAACGAAATGCGCAAAACCAAACAGACGAGCCCCCACTTTGTTACGACTGGCTCAGAGCCATAACAAAAGATAGGAGACCATGCCTCAAACGAGCGGTACAAAACATACATTTATTAAACATGTAACACAAGTTTAACCAACAGAACCAAAATATCAGGTGCGGAGGTAAATATCAGTAATGTAGTGCAAGTGCATGGAGGTATTTGTGTGTATGGATGTGGATGTGGATGTTGAGTGTAAACATAAAAGACATAAACTTAAATCATCTCAAACGTCCATCTGTGTAAACGGCTGACGTCCGAAGCGTGGAAGAACCTCCTGGTCCCACCTCCGAGCGTTTATTTACATTTACATTTAGTCATTTAGCAGACGCTTTTATCCAAAGCGACTTACAGATGAGGAAACATTGGAAGCAATTATAACAACATAGGCAACAAAATACATAAGTGCATCAAACTAGTCCATTAAAGCCTAGCACAGTATAAAAAGCTAAGAATAGTGAGGTTAGTAAGTTTTTTTATTTATTTTTTATTTTTATTTTTTTATAGAAGGAAAGGGAAGAGACTTAGGAAAAATCAATCAGCGACGTGTTGACGGAAGAGATGCGTTTTAAGGCGTTTTTTAAAGATGGCAACTGAGTCTGCTGATCTTGTAGCAGCTGGTAGATCGTTCCACCAATGTGGAACAGATCCAGAGAAGGTACGGGAGAGTGACTTTTTTCCTTTTTGGGATGGTACCACTAGTCGTTGTTCCTTTGCAGACCGCAGTGATCTGGCAGGAACATAAATTTGCATTATCGAGTGGAGATACGATGGTGCAGATCCGGTGTTGGTCTTGTAGGCCAGGAGCAAAGCTTTGAACTCTATAAGGGCGGCAACAGGGAGCCAGTGTAACCTGATGAAGAGCGGAGTTACATGCGCTCTCTTCGGTTCATTGAAGACCACTCTTGCCGCCGCATTCTGGATCATCTGGAGAGGTTTGATTGTGCAAGCAGGAAGTCCAGCCAGAAGCGCATTGCAATAATCCAGTTTGGACAGGACAAGAGCCTGGACTAGGACTTGCGTAGAGTGCTCCGATAGGAAAGGTCTAATTTTCCTAATGTTGTAGAGGATGAATCTACAGGACCGGGTGGTGCTGGCAACATGACTTGTGAGGTTAAGCCGATCATCGATTACCACCCCCAGGTTTCTGGCTGTGCTGGACGGTGTAATCGTTGATGAGCCTAGTTGAATGGTAAGGTTGTGGTGAATTTCAACACCATTCTTCCCAGGTGACAGCAATTAGGCCTGAAATAGAGGAGGGGCAAGAGAACCAGCAAAGACAGGCCAAGGGCCGTAACAGACACTGACTAGGATTCATTCTGCTGACAAAGGTGCCCACTGTAGTTATATAACACTGCTTAGACTGCGATACCGAGCTCAGCCGGTGGATGTCAATGTACCACATGCTGTTCACAACGTTACAGGTCCCGTTTAACAAATCGTTTAATTAATATAATTATTATATTAACATAAATCAAATATAAATTGTTAAATTATAAGGCACCAGCCAGACCGGTAAACAAACACCGACCAGAAGTGAACTGCAGTCCAGGCACGCGTGTCCAATGAAACGGTCGGTCTGTTTTGAAGTGAAGCTTCAACTTTAATAATTCTCTGTAACTTTAATAACTGCATTAACTCATCTACTGCACTGTAACTGTAATAACTGCATTAACTCATCTACTGCACTGTAACTTTAATAACTGCATTAACTCATCTACTGCACTGTAACTGTAATAACTGCATTAACTCATCTACTGCACTGTAACTGTAATAACTGCATTAACTCATCTACTGCACTGTAACTTTAATAACTGCATTAACTCATCTACTGCACTGTAACTCTAATAACTGCATTAACTCATCTACTGCACTGTAACTGTAATAACTGCATTAACTCATCTACTGCACTGTAACTTTAATAACTGCATTAACTCATCTACTGCACTGTAACTTTAATAACTGCATTAACTCATCTACTTCACTGTAACTGTAATAACTGCATTAACTCATCTACTGCACTGTAACTTTAATAACTGCATTAACTCATCTACTGCACTGTAACTTTAATAACTGCATTAACTCATCTACTTCACTGTAACTGTAATAACTGCATTAACTCATCTACTGCACTGTAACTGTAATAACTGCATTAACTCATCTACTGCACTGTAACTGTAATAACTGCATTAACTCATCTACTGCACTGTAACTGTAATAACTGCATTAACTCATCTACTGCACTGTAACTGTAATAACTGCATTAACTCATCTACTGCACTGTAACTGTAATAACTGCATTAACTCATCTACTGCACTGTAACTTTAATAACTGCATTAACTCATCTACTGCACTGTAACTGTAATAACTGCATTAACTCATCTACTGCACTGTAACTTTAATAACTGCATCTATTAACTTTATGAGAAAATGCTTTGTCTTTGAGATTAAAACGCCTTATCAATTTGGTATTTTAATTAGTTGTAAGTTATAATCATCACAATTAAAATAAATAAACATTTGAAATATATCAGTCTGCGTGTAATGAATTAATATAATTTACCAGTTTCACTTTTTTAATGGAAATAGTGAAATGCATCACTTATGGTATTCTAATGATATGACCAGCACCTATGGTTTCCGTAAGCCTGCCATCTAGTGGTAGTTCTTATTTTCTGCACGGTTGCACATGGATCTGCAGTTGCGTGTGTGTGGATTGTCCAATGCAAAACCGCGTAAAAAAGTCTCAAGTTTTATTTTATTTTATTTAGAACATGCAAATAACATTACAGAAAAAACAGGCATGAGTAACATAAAAGAAAAGAAAAAAAGAAAAAAAAAAGAAATAAAGACAAAAAAAGAGACATTCACAAGACACCAAATACAGATTCATAATATCTTACAATAGACATAGCTTTTGAGTTTTTAACAATTTTAAGAGACTTCATTAACAGAATGAGTTCGTTAGAGAAAACGTCTCGGTTACTTTCGTAACCTCGGTTCCCTGAGAAGCGGGAACGAGACATTGCGGAGACCGCATATGAAACTCCTCCTCTTTTTCACTTTTCCTGAAGTCCTATAGGATAACGCCAGTTAAAAAACTGGCCAATTGTCGCAAGACATGCACAGTATGCAAATACTGACAAATCTAGACAGTATAAATACAGTGCATGAGACGACAATACCTCAGAATCTACGATAGAACGCTTGACCAGAGATAAGCAGCGAACACGGCGTTCTCCGCAATGTCTCGTTCCCGCTTCTCAGGGAACCGAGGTTACGAAAGTAACCGAGACGTTCCCTTTCGAGAGCGGTCACTTCGACATTGCGGAGACCGCATATGGAACGGTAGTACAATCCCGCCGTGAGAGCTAGCAAAAACAGCCCGATAACTGGGATAACACGTACACAGTATGCGGAGCAGACAAACCAACCATTCGCGAGGTTGCCCCAAGCGTTAACCGCTGATTGGCTGAAACCGGCCTATGAGCTGCTAGATCACTGAGCACGCCAATGAACTGCTAGATTGGTCTTTTGTCGAATTTGCATATCCAAACCCAACGAATGCAGCGGGCTGCGCTGAACAGGGCAGACACCACAGCAGTAGAACCAGCACGGAAACCCGGGCGATATAATAACGAACATAAGTACACCAAGCACCGTGTAAACAGCAATGCGGCAACAACTGTGTAGCACAATACATTACAAGGTAGAAGATAAGCTTAATCAGCACTCACCGAGAGGACTTGAGAAGCCAATGAGGACACATCCAATCTGTAGAACCTGGCGAAAGTATTCTGAGAAGACCAGCCAGCTGCACAGCATATGTCCTGAATAGATGTGCCCCTAGACCAGGCCCACGAAGAGGCGATAGCCCTATTCGAATGAGCTCTGATACCGAAGGGGCAGTTCTGACCCTGGCTTTCGTACGCCAAGGTAATAGCGTCCACTACCCAGTGAGAGAGCCTCTGTTTTGAGACAGCCCGGCCTTTAGTACCCCCACCAAAAAAATAAAGAGCTGCTCCGACTGCCGAAACCCGGCCGTGCGATCTATGTAAGCCCGCAATACCCTTACCGGGCATACCGCTCTCTGAGCGTCAGCATCCTGTGAGTCTGACGACTCGGAAGACAAGGCGGGCAAGGAAATGACCTGAGCTCTAAAAGGGGTAGACATGGACTTTGGCACATAACCCGATTTTGGCCGGAGAGTGACGCTGCAGTCGCCTGGCCCAAAACGAATGAAATCAGCGCCGACTGAGAGCGCTTGCAAATCCCCTATGCGCTTAGCCGAAGCAAGGGCGAGAAGGAGAACGGTTTTTAGAGTGAGCTCTCTTACCGCAGCCGCGTCCAAAGGCTCAAAGGGGGGAGAAGAGAGAGCCTTCAACACCAGTGCTAAGTCCCAAGGTGGCACCGAAGGGGTTCGCGGGGGGAAAAGTCTCCTCGCTCCTCTGAGGAATCTGACCACCAGCATGTGCCTACCAATCGATTGCCCATCAACCGGGGAACGAAACGAGGCGATGGCCGCTACGTAAACCTTCAGCGTTGACGGGAGGCCGCCGCTGTCCAGCCTGTGCTGCAGGAAAGACAAAATATCAGACACGGGGCAAGACGCCGGGTCGATATTGTTGCTGCTGCACCATTTAGCAAACACCCCCCATTTTAGAGCGTATAAACGTCTGGTAGACGGCGCGCGAGACTCCGAAATAGTATCCAGCACACGCTGAGGGAGTGCAGTTAGAATCCCCGAAGCGGCCAGGCATGGAGGTTCCACAACTCCGGGCTGGGGTGCCAAATCGTGCCGTTCACTTGGGACAACAGGTCTCTCCTGAGGGGAATCCGCCACGGCGGTGCCGTCAACAACTCCCTCAGGTCCGGGAACCATGGTTGATTCGGCCAGAACGGAGCGACGAGAATCACCGACGCCGTCTCCTCTCTGACTTTGCACAGCACTAGGGGTAAAATCTTCACCGGAGGAAACGCGTAAAGCCGAACGACCGGCCAACCCCCCGTCAGCGCGTCGCTCCCCATAGGGGAGTGGATCAGCGAGAAATACAACGGGCAGTGTGCGTTCTCGCTTGTCGCGAATAGATCCACCTCCGCTTTCCCGAAGCGTTCCCAAATTAACAGGACTGTGTCGGGATGAAGCCTCCATTCCCCGTGCTGAAGACCCTCCCTCGAAAGCATGTCCGCTCCGCGGTTCAGATGACCGGGGATATGCGCTGCTCTGATAGAGAGTATATGCCGATCCGCCCACAGTAGGAGGTGGGGCCTGTTTGAAAAGAGCTCCGGAACGGATCCCTCCCTGGCGATTTATGTACGAAACCACGGACATGTTGTCGGTGCGAATCAGAACATGTTTCTGCTCCAGCCTCGACTGGAAAGTATGAAGAGCTAGAGACACCGCCTTTAGTTCCAAGCGATTTATGTGCCATTTCCTCAGGGACTGTGACCAAAGGCCGGATGCCGGCATGCCCTCGCACACCGCGCCACATCCCGAGGACGATGCATCCGTCGTAACGACTGTGCGTCTCGTCACCAGCCCCAGGGGAACTCCCCGACTGAACATGCTCGGGTCGCGCCATGGACTCAGGGCGTCGAGGCAGCGGCGTGTAACCGGGACTCGCGCCTGACCCGAGGACCATGCTCTCCATGGAACCCGAGCCTTCAGCCAGAACTGAAGCGGTCGCATGTGCAGAAGACCTAGGTGGCAGACCGCCGACGCCGATGCCATGAGACCCAAAAGCCTCTGGAACTCCCTCAGGGGAACAGACCGGCCCAGCCTGAGCAAATGTAGAGCTGAAGAGATGGACTCCGTCCTCTCTAGGGAGAGACGAGCGCGCATCTCCACTGAGTCGAAACATACCCCCAGATACGTTATAGACTGACTCGGCGTGAGTTTGCTCTTCTGCATGTTCACGCGCAGCCCCAGGGATGCCAAGTGACCAAGCAGCATCTGCGTGTGACCGATTAGCGCCTTCCGAGAGTGGGCTAAAATCAGCCAATCGTCCAGATAATTGAGAATGCGCATTCCGCTCGCTCTGAGAGGGGAAAGCGCCGCGTCCACGCACTTCGAGAATGTGCGCGGAGCTAATGCCAGCCCGAATGGGAGGACGGCAAATTGGTACGCTGAATCCTCGAATGCGAATCGCAGGAACCTTCGGTGGCGCTTGTTTATCTGAACATGGAAGTACGCATCCTTCAGATCTACGGAAACAAACCAGTCCCCGGGACGCACTTGTGCCAGGATCTGTTTTAGAGTTGTCATTCTGAACGCTCGCTTGTGAAGCGCTCGGTTGACGGGTCTCAAGTCCAGAATCGGACGCAGACCACCATCTCTCTTGGGCACTACAAAATACCGGCTGTAAAACCCGCTTTCCAGCTCGTTCGGGGGGACACGCTCGATCGCTCCCTTCGCGAGCAGGCTGCGGATTTCCTGCCTTAGCACAGGTGCGTTTTGCGCTGACGTAAGCGACGGGACCACACCGCTGAAGCGGGGAGGTCTGCGCCTGAACTGCAGGGAGTACCCGTGTTCTATCACGTTTAGCAGCCAAAGAGAGATGCCTGGGATGGCTTTCCACGCGTCCAGAAACAGACATAACGGCCGAATCTGATCGGGGGTTACCGTCATCGGACCGTTTAGGGTAGCGCGCTGGCCCAGCGAGGCTAAATGCACTGGCGGGAAAATATCTCGCGCGTGAGACTCCAGCGGTCCCTCGTCCACGGGAGTGTCCGTGGACGAGGGAATGCTGGTTATAGTTGTGACTAGCTGCGGCTTCGCGCTGCACCGTGGCAGGGCAAGGGACGCAGCATTGTGTGTGTGAGGGGGAAAAAGCTCCTTCTGTGAACAGGTATGTGTTTTTATTGCATTCACACAAACAACACTTACAACATTGCAATAATCGCCCGCAACCGCGGGGGAAAACTGTTGCAAACAGCGGCGCTTTGGGGCCGCCGGCACGCTCACAGACTCTCTCCTCCTCTTCCCAGGTCCGTCAGGACGACGGCTTGGCAGCAGATGACGCTTCGCCGTCGTGGCGTGGACCTCTCTTCGGCCCGTACCTCTTCTTTGCTGGGCCCGACCATTGTTTAGGACGGACGTCCGGTTCGCGACCTCGACTAGCCGGTGCGGGAGCCGCGTGCTGTTTGGCGGGTCTCTGCGAGGAGTGAGGCGCGGATGAAGAGCGGGCTCTCGGAGACGGTTGGTAAGAGCGTCGAGGCAGCACGTGACTCATGGCCTTGGCGCGCTTTTGCGCCTCACCAAAACGCTCTACTACCGACTCCACGACGTCACCAAAGAGGCCGGAGGGAGTGATCGGCGCGTTGAGCAGGGACTTACGATCGGCGTCCTTTAGATCCGCCAGCGTAAGCCACAGATGACGGTGGAGGACGACCATAAACCCCATAGATTTGCCGATAGCCTGAGCGGTGCGTTTCGTAGCCATCAGCGCGAAGTCGGTCGCTGCCCTCAGATCCCGTGTAGCGTCCGTCTCCAGGCTGCCCCTATCCAGCGACTGAAGGATCTTTGCCTGGAACACCTGCAGCACCGCCATAGTGTGCAAGGCGGAGGCGGCCTCGCCAGCGGACGCGTATGCCTTACCAGCGAGATGGGCGGTAAACCTGCACGGCTTCGAGGGCAGGCCTGGGTCCGAGCCCAGCGAGGTGGCGGAAGGGCACAAATGAGCGGCGAGGGTCTCCTCGACGGGTGGCATGCGCACGTAACCGTGGGCCTCGGCCCTGACCACGTGGGCGAACATGGCCGGCGTAGCAGCGTGGACGCGCGCCGACTGAGGTGCTGACCACGTCTTCACCACGTGCTCGTGGACATCTGGGAAGAACGGCGAACTCCTTTTCGACGTGGCCTGGCGGCGACTCGCCTGAAAGTACCAGGAGTCGAGCTTACTCTTCGCCGGCATCTCAGGTGGATCCCAGGTGATGTCGAGCTCGCTTACAGCTTTTTCGAGAACCCTGACGAACTCCTCGTGGAGGTCCGGGGTGCTCTCCGGATCGGGACGATCACGCTCCGATCCTGCCAAGTCCTTGTCCGAAGCTGATATGGACATGGAGTCATCGTCCTCCTCGACGCCGAAGGAAACGGCGTCCGCGATGGAAGGCGGAGGACGAAGGACCTCGTCGACGTAGAGGACTGGGGAATGAGGTGACGGCAGAGGACGGGGGCCCGGAGCCGGGTCGTCGCCGCCACCTCGTGGAGTGGGTGGACTCACCAGCGGCTCGTTGGCTGCGGTGAGCCTCGACCCTATGAGTCCACGAGCAATGTTCCTGCGAGTCCTCAAAACACGCGCCGGCAGGTCCGCACAGTGCGCGCAATCGGACTCGCAGAGTGCATCCTCCGCATGGGCAAGGCCCAGGCAGGCAATGCAGTGCTCGTGAGTATCCTGCGGGCCGATGGGGCCCGCGCAGAGACGACAGAAAGAAGCCATCGGATGCGGTGAAGAAGTATCCAGTTGCGTCTTCAACGATGGCAGCGTGAAAAAGAAGATTCTGAGGTATTGTCGTCTCATGCACTGTATTTATACTGTCTAGATTCGTCAGTATTTGCATACTGTGCATGTCTTGCGACAATTGGCCAGTTTTTTAACTGGCGTTATCCTATAGGACTTCAGGAAAAGTGAAAAAGAGGAGGAGTTTCATATGCGGTCTCCGCAATGTCGAAGTGACCGCTCTCGAAAGGGAACCTTGTATAAAAGGAGGAGATCTTGACAATCTAGATTTATGAATAAAAAATTTGCCATTCAAGATGACAAAATTTACAAAGTTCTGAATATTTTTATCATCATTCTAAAAATCGCAAATAATTTCTTTCACATTCAGTGATATCATTAGATTAATTTTAACTGAAAAAGTAAAAAAACTATCTTTCCAAAATGACTTTACACTTAGGCAATCAGCAAACAAATGCTTTAAAGATTCCTCGCAGTTGTTACAAAAGGAACATTCTTTCCCAATATCCATAAAATTAGAAAGCCACATATTAGTTGGATACATTTTGTGTAAGATCTTCAGATGAATTTCTCTTACTTTATTAGAAATACAAAATTTGTAAGGGAGCAGCCATGCTTTTCTCCAATTAACATCTCTTAAAATGGAGTTCCAGTAAAATTTCCCTCTTGGAGTAACTTTCTTTTGTTCGTTAAATACTTGTCTTATATCTTTGTTAGTAAATTTTTTATCAAATATATATTTACCATTTATAAGGAGATCGTAATCTTTATTTTCAACTTTATAATAAGTCAGGTGGCTGCACATTAAATTAATAAGCACAGAGGGAATAGCTTTAATAACTACCGAAAATTCTTTAAATTTTATAGGAAAATTGAATTTGGACAAAAAAGAATCATAAGAGTGAATTTTTTCCCAAAACCAAATGCATGTAAACTTTGTAATAAAAATTGGTGTTCAATTGTGTCAAACGCCTTGTAAAAGTCAAGGAATAAAATGAGTGCATCTGAATTAACAAATTGGTTATAATCTAACAGGTCCAATATAAGCCTAATATTTGAACTAATATGACGCTTTGCCATAAAACCGGTTTGAGATTCTCCAATTATTTTATTTAAATCACTCTTTAATCTGGCAGCATAAACTAATGCTAAAATTTTATAATCAATATTTAATAACGTTATTGGTCTCCAATTGTCAATGATCAAGGGGTCTTTGTCTGGTTTTGGAATTAAACTGATAATACCTTGTTTCATTGTTGTACTCATTTCTGTCTGGTCTAAGCATTCTTTATACATGCTAAATAAAGGATTTTCTATCAGATCCCAAAAGGCACAATAAAATTCAACAGTTAACCCGTCTGTTCCAGGGGATTTTCCTTTCTTCATTGAAAAAAGAGCTTTAGAGTAGAGCCCGACCGATATGGATTTTTGGGGGCCGATGCCGATGCCGATATTAACTTGAAAAGAGCCGATTTATAAGCCGATATTTTGATTTTGAAAATAAACTGGATATTAGACCCATTTCCTATAAACTGCACTTACACAACATTCAATAGCAAAATATCTGCCTGTTCTAGGTATGTGGGCTGTATAAACCATTTTCCAGAAGGGATGTAAAAAAAAGCCTTAGATTACAGTCTCAATGACTAAACAATTGCACATCTAAAGTATATATTTTTCAATGATCACAAAACAGTCTGGTTTTAAACATTTAACACTTTTATTTACTTCCAGTTGAAGCTGGTTTTAACAGTGTGTACTGTAAATAAATTATAAGTTAAAGTTAAAGTAAAAGAGCTATACCAAACAAATTCAATATTCCACAAACAGTTGTTTTTTCGAGGCACGCTGTACATAACTTCTAGTCATTTACTACACGCGCCCCCTGCCACAGATACGCGGTCATTATGTGGGAAACACTGCAGATATATTTAGAATAAGTTAAACGCTAACGTTATAGTTTGACCTCTTATTAACGTTCGCGTTCTTCCACTGATAAACATGGTTTTAGCAATGCATTAGCGGCTGTAAGTGATCTTACAGAATATTTAGAAGTGATAATGATAGGACCGTTAGCTAGAACTATCACACCGTTTTTATATGCAGTGTATGAACTAAATCTACAATAATTTCACATGACGAACGACAGACTCGCCGTCAAAACAGTATCTCCATGCCGGGTGTAATGCTGCCACTGGCTTGCTGAGAGCTTTCTTCTGTAGTGGATTTCTGGCGCTGTTGTCAACTGGGGAGTTGCAGACCGCCCTCTGGTGGGCAAACTATGCAACACTCATAACATGAGTGAAGCATGAGACTCTGTTTCTCATGTTTTATCGGCCGTTATAAACGCAGATGCCGATTTAAATGCCATTAGCTCATATCGGCCGATAATATCGGCCGGCCGATATATCGGTCGGGCTCTACTTTAGAGATCTCAGCTTTGGAAATATCTTCTTCACAATATTCATTATAATCATTAGAAACTGTTGGAACAAAATGTTTAACTGTTTGTATATAAGTGCTTATTTTTTCATTGTCAGAATGGGAAGTATAAAGTTTTTCATAAAAGGAATAGACGAAAGATGCTATATCTGAAGGATTATTAGAGATTCTTCCATTTATAGTCAAAGATGAAATAGAGTTTCTTGTATAACTTCTTTTTTCAAGAGAAAAAAAATAACTAGTATTTCTTTCCCCTTCCTCAAACCATTTGGCTCTTGACCTCACATAAGCACCTTTAGCTAATTCTATATATAGATTATCTATTTCTAAATTAAGAAGATATAATTTAGACTTGTCATCTTCGGATAGAGTATTTTGTTTAATTAAAGTATTAAGTTGCTCTGTTATCTCTGTAATCTTCCTAAGTTTATTTTCCTTTAATTCTTTACTCTTCTCATAGCAATTGTCCTGACTTTAAACTTAAATAACTCCCACTTTTGGACAGAATTTAAAGTATTATTTTCAAAAATATTTGCAATCAATTTAACTTGTTCAACAAAACAATTGTCAGAAAGTAGACTGTTATTAAATTTCCAGTATCCACGAATAATACTACTCTTACATCCATCAAAAAAGACTGAAATCAATTTGTGATCTGTTAGAGGGGCACAATAAATTTTTGTTTCTGAAACATAGTTGATTAAGTCATAAGAAATCAACCAGTAATCTATTCTTGATTTTGAAGTAAAAGAGCTATTATTGTCATGATCCTGCCTCTCCTTGTCTTGGTTTTCGAGTCTTGTGTCAGGATCATGTCAGTCCCATGTGTTTTGTGTGGAGAAAGAGCATTGTTTTGGTTTGAGAAGCCATGCTCTCTCTCCGGTGTCACGTCCTTTAGTCCGGCCCCCTTGTTTCCCCGGTTAGTGGTCCATTAGTGTTAGTCTTGTCTCAAGCCCTGATCCATCTTTCCCTTAGTGTTTCAGTCCCCTCACCTGCCTCATGCAATCCTCCTGTTAGCTTTCCCTTAGTGTTTCATCCATGTCACCTGCCGCCACTCTCCCTGTGTCATCAGTCCTTGTTAGTGTTTCCCTTTATCAAGCCCCAGTTTCCCTCTGTCCCTTGTCGGTTCATTTTGCACACTTTGCACAATTACCCTTCGTCTGTCTGGATTACCCGTGTTCCTGTTCCCTGGACTCAAGTTTGTGGACTTAGTTTGTTTTTCTTAAGACCTTGTTTGTTTTGTCCCCCTTGTGGGAAGTTTTAGTTTTCAGTCTTGTTTGTGTTCATGTTTTCCCCATCGAGGGTCTTTGTTTTGAAAAAAAGTCTTGTTGTTCGACACATGTCTGCCTGCGCTTGGGTTCTGTCCACAACCATAACAATTATTCCAAGTATAATCACAGCAATTTGGATTCAAATATCTCCACACATCAGAAACTTGTAATATGTCAGTTATGAAATCAAATAAATCTGAAATTTGTGAACTATGTTTGGGTGGAAAGCGATCAACAGAATCGTTTGGAGCATCGTTGAAATCACCACCAATAATTACATATCCATCCTTATACTTCTTCTTTAAACCTGTTATTGTATCACAAATCTTCTTAAACATTTCCAAATTGTGTACTGTGTATTAAATCCATAAACATTGCAAATTATTAAAGTGGAATTGTCCAGTTTAACAGTCAGTACAATCCATCTTCCATTATCTGAACGAATAGACTCCAAAACACTGCCTTTAAATTTGTTAAAGACAATTGCGACACCTGCTGAGTGATTGGTTCCATGACTAAAAATCGCATAATCTCCCCATTGGGTTTTCCAAAAATACGAATCAGAGTCACAAGAATGAGTCTCTTGAAAAAAAACGTATTTGAGCTTCTGTATGTCTTCCAAAAAGAAAGATAGCTTTCCTTTTAACAGCGTCACGAATGCCTCGAACATTTAAAGAAATTAATTTGAATTTACCAAACTTGTAATCCACCGTACAAAAATTTAACTAATTAACCAGTATAGAACAAGTACCTTTGGAGAAAGAGAAAACTGAGAAAGCATGAAACATTACATCAGTCATAACACTTGCTTTGACCCCGATATGTATCCAAAACTGCTGACGGGCACCATCCGCTCAGGTAATGTCAGGAACACTAATGGGCACCCCTTCAATGTAGGCAAATCCTCCTCGAAAGCCGGCCTTCTTACCCTCTTCTCTTGCACGTTTCACCAGTGGCCATGCTTTTTTTCTTGCGGCTCGTTCTTCCGAAGACTGATGTGTAGCCCGTTTTCCTTCAGATAGTGGTTGTTTTTGGCATCTCTCCACACTGTATCTCGATAAAGACGCATGGCGAACTGAATAATTTTCACTCTGGGGCGACCATCACCTCTTGCCGGCGGTCCCAGTCTATGAACCGAATCCACGACATCTGGAAGTTTGTGCGCATTCTTTGGGGACACTTTAGAGAGGATCTTGATAACAAGATCTCGTGTGGTAACGGTACTCTCCTTGTCCGGATTACTTTCCTTTACCCCGTAAATCCTGAGATCCCATCTTCTTTTGTAGTTCTGCATCCCCAAACACACCTCCTTCAGTTGCTTATTTTCTTGTTGCAACACAGCAACATTTTTTTCGAGTTTCAGGATCTTCTCTTTATGGGACATGCTCTCACGTAACAGATCACTTACGGTGGTAGAAAGAGAGGTAATAGACGAAGCATGTAAGTTCGATGTAAGTTCAGCGACAGCATTAATGAGTGAATCAATTTTCTCATCCATGTTCATCTTTAATTTACCCTTTTTTCCCGGTGGACTTTTACTCATGGAAAAGATGGAAAAGATGTAGCAAATTCTTCTTCTGTGTCCATCTCGTCGACACTTTTGCATTTGTCAGTCGCCATGTCTGTGTAGCACGAGGGCACTATAAACACTCGAAGATTAAGATGCCAAATCAACATCGCCTGACTACGCCGCCCTGAATCCCTCTCAGGGAGAGTTAAGTTAAATTATGGACACAGATTCATTGTGTGCCTTATAAACAGAAGGAATAGAGACGAGTTTCTCAAAAATAGTACAAAATTCACAGTTTATTGACAAACATCTTATAAAAAAGGACACGCCCTATTAAAAGGCCTAAATGGTTAACCAGGATAATCACAAATGGGAGCGGTAATCTTAAAATAGAGAACACCAACTTTAAGAGACAGAACAAACCCAAAGAAAACAAAGTAGCGGATACTCGAGGAGGACTGACCGGCCACTGGCATGGGCCCACACTATTGCCCCTGTGATATTCACCCGTACACGTGCCTAACAAAAAGGAAACACACACACACGCACGCACACGCACAGAGAAATAATTGTGAACAACAGTGTACATGCAGCACCACAGGAGAGTATCCACCAAAGAGACCACACCAGTGTTCCAGCCAGCACTCCCCAGTGATCCGCTAAACAAAAGACAAAGATAAAACAAATTAGTTGGTTCTCGGAGTAAAACTGATGCTCAGGAAGCTAACAATTGTGGTTTAAACAGCCCTGATGCAGACTAAGAGCAAACATATCCAGCCGTATTAGACATGTCACAAAATAGGCAATTATCCGACGAACCCCACAAAAAGAAAAGGTTACATAAAACCAAAAGGGGAGAAAAGACAGCAGCGGCAAAGATATTGGAAATCCTAAGAAGAAAAAAAATAAACCAAATGTTACATCAAATAAATATAACATCATCTACACAAATAAATATATTGCCACTGCCGCAGCTAAATCACTCCCAAAACACATAAAACCTACCGATGCTCTAAAAGGATGAACAGTACCACTTTCCAGGGTCACTAACGTGCATCCACCAGCCCCACGACCATCAAGGAGATCTAACCAGCCTAAAACACATCCCCAAAACAAGGTTAAGAGCAAATTCCCACTTGCAATTGAAATCAAATTCTAACTTTATACACACACGAGTCTCAACCAGTGTGAGGGTTCTTCCACAAATTTTCAGGAGGCATTCATATAAAGTTCAAACATTGGCTTTTATTCACCGCCAACTAACCCACTATTCATAGGGGTGTACAAAAACCAGAACAAAATAAAATTGAAAAGACAAACTATAACACCGGAACCATCCGCATGGGCTCTGGGCTCAGATGTTTCTCACAGGAGCCCTCACCAGAACTAACTCACCACCGAAAATTCAACTCTCTTTAAACACATGGGCTAAACCATTTGCTGATTGCAGGGGTCTCAGTTCAATAAATCAACCCCATTAAAGAATATATAATATATACAAGACAAACCCCACATACATAAAATCACATGCAGCAAAGCAGTAAAACAATAAACACAAAAAATGAACTCTACAAAGAAATTTAAATGAACAATCCCAATACAACAATAAGGTACTCCAAACTACATTTCCCATGATGCCTGCCACAGGATATAAGGGTGATCAGGAAATGCCGCGCCCTTAATAGCCAACCTTTGTTCCATGCTGCAGCCACAGAACCAGGTGGGACCACGGGTAAGATACTCAATGGTTTAGACTACTATTTGAACTATTAAATGAATACCTCAATAAAGAATATTAAAACCCGTATCTGTATCAATATTTTCTACCCCTGGGCGATGCTTCACAATGAAGCGAAAGGGTTGTATAGACAAAAGCCATCTTGTCAAACGGGAATTTGTATCTTTCATTCTGTGTAGCCATTTCAGAGCTTTATGGTCAGTTTCTACGGAAGCCGTAAAGTGCCAAACACAACACCAAATCTGAAAACACATTAACAAACCATAAAGCGCAACAACAATTCCGGAAACAAAATAACAAATCAGAAAACACAACGACAAGTCAGAAAACACAACGACAAATCCGGAAACAAAATAACAAATCAGAAAACACAACGACAAATCCGGAAACAAAATAACAAATCAGAAAACACAACGACAAGTCAGAAAACACAACGACAATAGAGTTGACGGAGTTGTTTTTAACCCTTTTATTCCCAACAACTGATACACCTGCTGCAGAAGTAGCGATGTAAAATTAGTTCCTCTATCCGTCAGGATTTCTTTTGCAAAACCTACTCTTGAGAAAAACTGGACCAGACAGGAAGCGATAGCCTTAGCTTTTATGTTTTTTAACGGAAATACTTCTGGAAACCGAGTCGCATAATCACAAATAACTAACAGATACTTTTTGCCGCTCTTACTTCGTTCCAATGGACCTACAATGTCCATGCCCAGCGCTGAAAGGGAACATCAATGACTGGTAAGGGAATTAACGGTACTTTGCGGGGTTTGCGCACTCCGCTGTATTGACATTCGGGGCAAGCTTTACAAAAACCAGCAATGTCTTTGGACATACCCAGCCAGTAAAAATGCTTACTAATTCTAGAATGCGTTTTCCGCTTTCCCAAAATGTCCTGCCCACGGAATGGAATGCCCTAACGTCATCACCGTATTCCGTACACCAACGGGTAAGACCACTTGTAATTCCTGCCCGGTTTTACGATACAGTAAGTCATTCATTACACAAAAATTTCGCCCTTGAAACATGAATACATTTGACCCTTTTTGCGCTGCTTCTACCACCTGAGAATGCAATTTTAAAATTTCAGCATCCTCCTTCTGCAGCTGCCTCAAATCTTCAGGTATCGGAATGTGATCAGGGTTCAAAAGGTTATCAGGGGTTTTTAATTCTCTATGGTGTGCTATGGTTCTTTCCCATTTTTCCTGTTTTCTTTCCCTCCTAGACTTCTTTACTTTACCCTGGTTCACAGACAGTTCGGAATCATAAAAGGGCAAAGACCATAATGGGTGTTCCTCATCATCACCTTCATTTTGTTTACTTTGCGCTCGCCTCAGAACAACATTACAAATATCCCGTAACAGATCCATCAGAACCGGGAAATCATGACCTAATATCATTGGATACGGTAAGTTCTGAGCAAGTCCTACCTTCATCAAATAGGTTTGCCCCGCTATCCCTATATACACCACAGTGACCGAATACTGCCGCTCCTCCCCGTGAACGCATTTCACTATGACCAGAACACCAAGACCAGCACCTAACTCCGGTACCAGTTCTGATTCTTCTAGGGTTTGCGTGCAACCTGTATCTATTAAGGCAGTGACTTTTTTCCCGTTCAACTCAACAGTTCTTAGAACCTGATTTGGAACGGGTAGACCAACAGGTTCAGGTACAGTCTCACGAGGCACATAACACACATTAGTAAGTGTCTTCGTCAAATACGGGCACATTGGTTTTTTATGACCTAATTGTCCACATTTATAACACTTAACATTCTCAAAACCAGAGGCACCCAAGTTCTCAGTTCGTTTCGCACTTGCCTCGTTTGTAGACCTTCTTCCTTGAAATGGGGTATTCAGTCGTGGAGAAGATCCATCTCGAGCCGTCTTCCAGCGTGAGAGACTCCAAGGCTCGAACTCTAGGTCGTGCTGCCACGAAAACATCAGCTAGCCGGGCCGCCTCCTCCGCTGTAGACGGGCCGTGTTCTTTAATCCATGTTTGCAATTCTGGGGTAAGCATCCGCAAGAATTGCTCAAGGATAATCATCTCTCCGATCTCCTGGTTCGTTCTCTCTGCCGGTCTCACCCATTTCTGATACAAGTCTTTCAATCGAACATACAGCTCCTTAGGGGTCTCTTCATCCAACACCTCAATAGCACGAAATCTCTGTCGGTACGTTTCATGGCTGATCGAATATTTCTTCAAGATAGCCTCTTTTACTTGCGCATAGTGGATTGCATCCGCAACATCCATGGCCACATATGCGCTGCGCGCCTTGCCGGTCAGCAACGGAATCAGCCTAATAGCCCAATCTTCCCTCGGCCATCGGCACACCTCAGAAATTCGTTCAAACGTGGTTAGATAATGCTCTATGTCACATATGTCAGAGTCAAGGCCCGCGGGCCACATCCGGCCCGCGAGAAGGTTTTTTACGGCCCCTGGGATGATCTTGATTTATTATTAGAACCGGCCCGCAGACCGCAGCAAGCCGGCAGCCCGCAGATCTTTTACACGCACCAATACTACATTTCCCACAATGCAACGGTGACGCACCGAGCAGTAGGCTGCTTCATTTCAATATTTATTGGCACAGCAGTCGTCAGCATCACAGTAAAATTAACTTTCAGATACCCATCAAAAATGGCAAAACGGAAGGTGGACACTGAGAACCGGGGGTTTCAAACAAGGTGGGAGTCGGAGTATATGTTCACGGAGGTAGCTGGAAAACCTGTGTGTCTTCTGTGTGGAGAAAGTGTGGCGTTACTGAAAGAGTATAATCTGAGACGACATTATGAAACGAAACACGCGGACAAAAACAAGAATATGGACATGGAACAAAGGCTACAAAAGGCAGAGGAATTAAAACGAGGCCTCAAATCTCGACAGGCTCTGTTCAAAAAAGCCAAATCACAAGGCCAGGCTGCTGTCAAGGCCAGTTTTATTTTGGCAGAAGAGATCGCTAAATCAGCCCGGCCATTTACGGAGGGGGATTTCATCAAAAACTGCATGATTAAAGTTTGTGACGAAGTTTGCCCAGAAAAAAGGCAACTCTTTTTAAATGTGAGTCTGAGCAGAAACACCATTGCCGAGAGAGTAGACCAGTTGTCCATCAATCTAAAAGAGCAGCTTGTGAAAAAGGGAAAAGATTTCATTGCATATTCCTTGGCTGTGGATGAGAGCACCGACATTTCTGACATTGCCCAGTTGTCAATTTTCATCCGCGGAGTGGACTCCAGCCTAAGCGTGACAGAGGAGTTTTTGGCTTTACGTCCTATGCATGGCACAACTACGGGGCATGATTTGTATGAAGAGGTGTCAAGATGTGTAAATGAGATGGAGCTGCCTTGGGAAAAACTCGTGGGTTTGACAACCGACGGAGCACCTGCGATGTGTGGACACAGGAGCGGACTGGTGGCGAAGATACGGGAAAAGATGCAAGAGGAAAACGCGACAGGTGAGCTGACAGCTTATCATTGTATCATACACCAGGAAGCGTTGTGCGGTAAAGCCTTGAAAATGGAGCATGTAATGAGCATCATCACGCGCACAGTTAACTTTATCAGAGCCAAAGGTTTGAATCACCGCCAGTTCAAGGCATTTCTGACGGAGTTAGAAACGGAGCATGGTGATTTGCCTTATCACACAGAGGTGCGATGGCTAAGCCAGGGAAAGGTGCTTCAAAGATGTTTCGAGCTTCGTGAGGAGATTTGTCTGTTCTTGGACAGCAAAGGGAAAGACACAACACAACTCCGAGACGAAATGTTTCTGTGTGAAATGGCTTTTCTGTGTGACATTACGAGTCATCTGAATGCAATGAACTTGCAGCTGCAGGGTCGGGATCATGTCATCTCTGATATGTACAGTACAGTGAAGGCATTTAAAACCAAACTGACTCTGTGGGAGACGCAGATGCGGAAAGAAAATTTGAGCCACTTTCCCAGCTGCCAGACCATGAAAGAGAAGCTCTCTACCAGTGCGTTCCCGAGCGCACAGTTGGCTGATAAAATAGGTATGCTTGCCGCTGACTTTCGACGCCGATTTGCTGACTTTGAAGCACAAAAAAGCAGGTTGGAACTGCTCGGTAACCCATTTGCTGTTGACGTGGAAAGCTCACCACCAAACCTCCAAATGGAGTTGATTGACCTCCAATGCAATGATGCACTGAGGGCAAAATATGCGGCAGTGGGTGCTGCGGAGTTCGCCCGTTTCCTCCCCGACACAATGCCCCAGCTGCGCATCCAGGCTGCTCAAACGTTGTCTATGTTTGGCAGCACATACCTGTGTGAACAACTGTTTTCTTTGATGAACCTGAACAAAACATCACACAGAAGTCGACTTACTGCTGAACACCTCCACTCAATTCTGAGGATTTCCTCAGCTCAGAGCCTTACCCCGAACATTGATGAACTTGTGGAAAAGATGGGACACCACCAAGTATCACCCTCAACCTCAAACAAGTGAACATTACTGTGCAATCACATATTTAGAGTTTTTACTCAGTTCAGTTCAACATTATTCATAGTGGAGCATTGCCTCTGAGTAACACTGTATGTAACATTTTAATCATATACCATGTTTTTGGTTGTTTTAGCAGCTACACTAAGCATATTTCTGTGGTGAAACAGAATAGATTTTAAATTCATTTTACATGGCTATTATTCATAATATAATTCATAAATTCATCAAACAGGTCAGAGAGGGTTTAATTTAAATTCAGATTAAAAATATAACAATTACTTTGACCATAACACGACTGTTTCACCCTCAACCTCAAACAAGTGAACATTACTGTGCAATCACATATTTAGAGCCATAAGAAAATATTGCTTTATTTATCTGATCATATTGGAATATATTTGTTAGGTTTTCAGTAGGTTCAATTAGGTTCACTAGACTATATGCGTCATTTAAAAAATTTTCAATGAACATTCGAACAGTCCGGCCCTCGGCTTGTAGCTAAATTTTTTATTTGGCCCTCCGTCCATTTGACTTTGACACCCCTGCTCTATGTCATCGGACTCACGTAATTGTTGCATCTTTGGTTCCTGCAATGCATATCCATGGCTCATATTACGAGAGGGCCCCGAAACTCCCGGCGATTCCTCTGGCTCGTCCGTTCCCCTGTCTCGCAGATCCTCCACGGACGTTCGCTGGCTGACCTCACCCTGGAGAAGACGGAACTGATGTTGCAGAGATTTCCATCTTGTCTCTTGTCGCACTACTTCTTGTACTACGTGCATCTCTGTCTTGCTGATCTTGCATAATCCGCTTAAGCTCCATCACGTCACTCCCCGACTCTTCGTCAGACCCAGGCCCAGCCACACTTATCCTGTCCTCCGTCAGTATCTCTTCCTCATCGTGTACGATCTCGATATCAGCCGGAACAACAGTGCGCACGGCTTTCTTGGGCGCCATTCTGCCTTCTTGACTCTCTATATGCAGCCTCCTTCTGGACAAGATCCCACCACTGCCACCATCTTGTGAGGGTTCTTCCACAAATTTTCAGGAGGCATTCACATAAAGTTCAAACATTGGCTTTTATTCACCGCCAACTAACCCACTATTCATAGGGGTGTACAAAAACCAGAACAAAATAAAATTGAAAAGACAAACTATAACACCGGAACCATCCGCATGGGCTCTGGGCTCAGATGTTTCTCACAGGAGCCCTCACCAGAACTAACTCACCACCGAAAATTCAACTCTCTTTAAACACATGGGCTAAACCATTTGCTGATTGCAGGGGTCTCAGTTCAATAAATCAACCCCATTAAAGAATATATACAAGACAAACCCCACATACATAAAATCACATGCAGCAAAGCAGTAAAACAATAAACACAAAAAATGAACTCTACAAAGAAATTTAAATGAACAATCCCAATACAACAATAAGGTACTCCAAACTAAACATTTCGGATCATTATCTGGTATCATGCTTGCTTCACTAACCAATGGTGGCAAATCAAACTCCAAGTTAAAAATATTGTAGAACATTAACTTCGACTACAAAAGATGCGTTTCTTGATAATTTGCCTGAATTGTCTCAAATCTCTAGCATGAGTAATAACGTTCAAGATCATGACTTTACCATTGAAAATATTAATGCCACCTTCTCGGAAAGGCTAGACACAGTTGCTCCTCTGCGCTTAAAGAAGATTAAAAATGACAGACCGACACCGTGGAAAAATGAACTTACTCAGGCTCTAAAGAAAGCGGCACGAAAAATGGAGCGCAACTTTAAGAAAACTAAATTAGAGGTATTTCGTATTGCCTGGAAGGATAGTATTAAAAAATACAGGAAAGCACTAAAAACTTTGAGATCTGCCTACCTTTCATCACTAATAGAAGAAAACCAGTATAACCCTAGGGTTTTTATTTGATACAGTGGCTAAATTAACCAAAAATAAATCGTCAGCGACTTCTGATTCTGTATACCAGCATAGCAGTGATGATTTTATGAACTTTTTCACAAATAAAATCCAAGATATTAGAGAAAAAATTATAACTATGCAACCAGAAGTGAATCCCGCTGAACAAACGACTAACTACAGCGTCTCTAAGGAGAAATTACGTTTATTTTCTACTATAGATCACGATGAACTCTCTAAAATCATTAGATCATCTAAATCAACTTCATGCATGTTAGACCCTATACCTACAAATCTACTGAAAGAGATGCTCCCAGAAATTAAAGATCCTCTACTTAGCATTATTAACTCATCTCTGACATTAGGACATATGCCTTAAGCATATAAGGTGGCTGTTATAAGGCCCCTTGTCAAAAAACCCCATCTGGACCCTGGGGAACTAGTTAACTACAGACCTATTTCGAATCTACCTTTCTTATCTAAAGTTCTGGAAAAAGTAGTCTCAATTCAAATTTGCTCCTTCCTCCAAAGGAATGAGATTAATGAAGATTTCCTGTCTGGATTTAGAGCACATCACAGTACAGAGACTGCTCTGATTAGAGTTACAAATGATCTGCTTATGGCGTCCGACAGAGGTTGTATCTCCTTATTGATGCTGCTAGATCTTAGTGCTGCATTCGACACCATTGACCACAGCATGCTCCTACATAGACTCGAAAATAATGTCGGTATTAAGGAAATAGCTTTGAAATGGCTTAGATCTTATTTATGCGACCGTATTCAATATGTAGCAATAAACAATGAGGTATCACGCAAATCGAAAGTCCAGTACGGTGTACCACAGGGCTCAGTCTTAGGGCCTATGCTCTTCGCATTATACATGCTACCTCTAGGAGATATAATAAAGCGACACGGAGTAAGCTTTCACTGTTATGCTGATGATACGCAACTTTATATTTCCTCGAAGCCTCATGAAACACAGCAATTCCATCGAATAGTGGAATGCATAGTCGATATAAAAAAGTGGATGAGTAGCAATTTTTTATTACTGAACTCGGACAAAACTGAAGTGTTACTTATCGGACCGAAAACCGCCCTACGTAACAACCAAGAATACTGCTTAACTATTGATGGATGTTCCATAAAACCCTCATCTTTAGCTAAGAATCTTGGCTTTATATTCAATAGTACTCTGTCATTTGAGAACCAGGTCGCCAACACCTGTAAAATTTCGTTTTTCCATCTTAAAAATATATCTAAACTACGTCATATTCTGTCACCATCAGATGCAGAGAAGCGTATACATGCCTTTATGACATCAAGACTAGATTACTGTAATGCACTATTAGGTGGTTGCCCTGCAGGCCTATTACAAAAACTCCAACTGGTCCAAAATGCGGCAGCTCGAGTTCTTACGCGTACAAAAAAGTATGAGCATATTAGCCCGGTTCTGTCAACCTTGCACTGGTTACCTGTAAAGCATCGCATTAACTTTAAAATCTTGCTTATTACCTATAAAGCCTTGCATGGTTTAGCTCCTCACTACTTGAGAGAACTTCTAACGTATTATAGTCCATCACGTGCACTACGCTCTCAGGTGTCCGGTCAGTTGGTAATACCTAGAATTTCAAAATCAAGTGCAGGCGGCAGATCATTTTCCTATCTAGCGCCTAAACTTTGGAACAGTCTTCCCTGCACTGTCCGGGAGGCAGACACACTCTGTCAGTTTAAATCTAGACTAAAGACGCATCTTTTTACTCTTGCATACACTAGACTATCATAATATATATATTTCAAAGATCTAGGCTGCACTAGTTAGATCAACCGGAACCAGGGACACTTCCAATAACAACTGATGCATTTGTTGCATCAAAGAGTGCAGAACAGTACTCTACTCTCAGCCAGTCTTGTCTCATTGTTCCAAGGTTACCAGAGCGGGCAGGACGCAGTCCAAGGTTACCAGAGCGCGCAGGACGCAGTCCAAGGTTACCGGAGCGGGCAGGGCGCAATCCATTCCCAGACCTGACAAATGCTGGACGAAGGACGTGGCTACTCTACAAAACTTCAGTCGCTATTAGATTATTAATGATCATTTTAAATCTAACTTTGTTTTTTATTTTGCCTTGTTGTGCAAGCACTGTCGAGCTTGTGCAGAGGCTGCAGTTTTTGCCAGAGGGGAACTGGAATCCCCTGGTTAGGCCTGGTATCCCTCTGAGGTTTTTTTCTCCTCCAATGGAGTTTTGGGTTCCTCGCCACCGTTTTTATACTGTTTTGCACTGTTTGCCTGGCCGGGGGGGCGGCTAGAATTTGATAGTCTTATTTAATTAACACTGCATATAGGAATTTATTGTGTGTCTGTTATTTGACCTGTGTTTTGACTTCCATAACCTTTTATGTTTTACGAATAGTCAATGTTTTCTGTCAATGAAAATTGTAAAAAGCGCTATATAAATAAAGCTGACTTGACTTGACTTAAATTTCCCATGATGCCTGCCACAGGATATAAGGGTGATCAGGAAATGCCGCGCCCTTAATAGCCAACCTTTGTTCCATGCTGCAGCCACAGAACCAGGTGGGACCACGGGTAAGATACTCAATGGTTTAGACTATTATTTGAACTATTAAATGAATACCTCAATAAAGAATATTAAAACCCGTATCTGTGTAGTGATTTTTTCAACCCTAGCGTGCACTCTAGTGCTGAAATGTTGTCCCGTTAGTAGATGTTCAATGCGCTCATACAGACAAAATGCTACTTACACGATACTTTCGGGTGAATTGTTAACGAAAGAAAAATATGTATAAACACACAGAAACCAAATAGTAAAGACAAAATCCATTTTTCCTAAAGAAAAAAATATAAAGAGGAAACTTTGAACTAGATAAGTGTGGCCTTAGCCATCACAACCAGCAAACAAAGCCAATTGCAAATAACTGCTTCTCTGGTCTTATAAAGCACCTGGGAACCTAATCATGTGCACAACTCCGCCCCTAAGGAAATGCTCTTAATGGGGAAATGCTCTTAAGGGGGACATGCTCTTAAGGGGGAAATGCCACTTTTCCCCCTGCTACAATCCACCCCCCACTCTGTATCGGCGCCCCGACGATAACAAAACATAATTTAAGGGCATATCAAAAAAAAGGAATAACCAGAAATTATAATAATAATAATCTAAATCCAGGGTCTAAACGTGGCCTGCATCATATTACTAGACCCAGGGACTGGAGGGACTGCAACCCCATGTGCCCTAGTCCTTGTTCCCACTGGCAAATGGTAGACGTTAGAATGCTTTCCTGCGGTTTCCCGACCACTCCGTCTAGGTTCGTAATCACGGTAATGTAAGCAACATTTAAAAACAGACTCGCCGTGAACGGTTAAACTATGTAACGTTAGCCTACAAAACAAAAAATGTGCTGCCAGTTGTGCCACCTGGCCGTCAAATGTTTCATCGCCTGCGTCACGGTCCCAATAGTGTAGGAAAACAATGACGTTTTCTAATACGTAATTACGCGCATGCTCAGAACGGATCGTGCAGGTGGAACGGATCGTGTACTGACACCGTACATGGCATTCCTAATCGACGGAGACACAGATGTTGTAAATGTATCTAAACCAACTGTATTTCAGTTCAGTGAAGCATACTTTTTCAGTAAGTTACCTTTCCTTTTTAAAAATTTAAATTTTTACCAGATTGTTAGTTAATCATTAACAAGTCTATATCGCCTAAATGGGATCCGGTCGAACATTTGGGTGCACCCAAACTTTATGCTGATGCACCTAAAAAAAAAATTAGGCAACCAGTGCAAAAAGTTAGTCTAGAGCCCTGGAAGATCTTTTTTACAGTGTAACCAAATGGTAGAATTTTTAACTTAGAATTGCAGATGTGCCCAAACAAATTCACACTATTGCATCCACTGCAAATGCAAAGCTAACAAAAATTCATGTTTATGTATGCATAATGCAAGCAAAAACATGCAAGGTGGGAAGAAAGTCATATCTGGCAATGAGATTATTGTATAGAAGTGGGCTATTTTGACTTGCGACTACCCACAGCAGATAAGCACCCACATACCAACATGTCAAAACCACTCAGAACACGTTATCAAGCACGTTACAATGCGCCGGCGACCACAACGCTTCAACATCGTATCACCGAGGATTACATGGATTTCCTACATCATTCAAGTAACGATCAATCACATGTTTTTAGCTTCACAAGGTACAATTATAAAACACACACGTATTATCAGGTCCACCCAACAAGTAATAATAATGTGCATTAAAGCTTATGTTGCAGTATTTTGTAGAAGAATTCCAGTACGGAAACACTTTCTACCCAGGATTTAGAGTGATGTGACATGTCTCCCAAACCAAGACATTAACAGTACACTAATAACAGTAAATATCTTCATTCGGGGAAAAACACATGATGTGTTTAACACAACAGTTAAGCATCTTTAATTGACAAATGACAACTAGAACGCTCTAGAAACCACGTGACTTACTGTACCGTGCTTATGAAAAGAAATATTTTCAATTTTTCACGTTTTTACTTGATGTTGTGGAAAATAAATCAGAGACCAAAGGAATATAGTAGAAAAGACTTTGCAGTCATTTCTGTGTACATGAAAACGATAAAAAAAAAAGATAAATTCACAGACGTTTCCGGGAAAAAGACCTTGGGAACCTTGCTTACGTCATAATAACAATCCGTTATTTCGACCAACATCCTCATCACGCAACTTTATCTGCCCTGTTACTGGACGATAATAGTGATATAGACTTTCTGACCTCTCAGCCATTCCATGGATGACTGACTACTACTTTGTTATTAAAGGGATAGTTCACCCAAGAACAAAAATGTTGTCATCGTTTACTCACCCTCATGACATTTCGAACCTGTCTGACTTACTTTCTTCAGCAGAACATAGAAGAAAATATTTTGAATACAGTTGGTAACAGAAAACCGTTGCTCCCCATTGACTTGCACTTTTTGTGATCCCATACAATAGAAGTCCAGGTGGACAAACGATGTTCTGTTACAAACATTCTTCAAAATATCTTCTTTTGTGTTGTGCAACAGAAAGAAAGGCCTACAGGTTTAAAATGACAAGATGATGAGCACATTTGAGCAATTCCTAATCACATCAATTCTAAGAAACTACCGTATATAATTGTTAACCGGGGTATAAAGTGACGCCTTTTGTTATAAAGAAGCATTATTATAAAGAAGATTCTCTTTAACATCTTTTTTCATAGACAGATATGTTGAAAGTGACACTATAAGGACCAGCACCGCACTTCCACTTGTAACAACCCACTTGTGAGTCAATTTTAAGCTCATCTTCGACCCAGAAAGGTCTTTGAACTGATGCTAGTCCCTCAAAGTCGCCTATAGAAATCTTTTCTGTGTGTGTTTTTGTGGAACAAAAGGGACAGTCACGGTTAGTCCAATCTGGTTAGTTTATTTTATAGTAAAGAAGCAATAATAATAGTGAATCGTGTCTGAGGCTGTGCCCGACTGACTATACAGTTGCTACAAAATGTTTTATTCTTGATGAAATGTTGCACTTATTTTGGAAATTGAGACAATTTTACATTTATACCTCTTGGTGTGTATTTGAGAGCAAATGCCTTTTATATAAGGTTTGTGTGCTAAAGATGTATTTGTAAATGTATGTTTTTGTATAAATAATAAAGCAATGTAACACAATGTGATGTTTTCAATATTTGAACGTTGTTTATTTTGATGTTTATTATGGTACATGTTAACTTAAATCAACATCCTTTCAATACCACGCAAACCAATTGCATTGCGTTCCTATTGAAAATGGCCCGAGTTGATTCTGTAAAGTCTAACAGAATTCAAAGTTACAGGCATCTAATCCAATAGCGTCGATTTCTCTGTTAGTTTTGAATGGCACGTCTGACATTGATTCGTTATCCCATGAATTGATATATTGAATAACATTTGAGTGAGAAACACGTGTCGCCGTGTTAATATTGTTATTGTTATGCATTGCAAGGTTTCTGACGGTCTCCAAGGCAACGGCTTGGGTCCTCATGTGACAAGACTATGGCGTCACAAAGCGCGCTCCCTCTTTAAAAGCCGCCGCCTCACAACAGTCTTCGTTGGTTTGAGTTTGGCGTTGAACAGATAAGTTGAGCTCCTGAGAGTTCGAGGCTTTTCTGTGTGATTCTTGCGTGTTTTGCTTTTCTGCTGGTTGTTTGTTTTCCGTGAAGAAAGTGAGACCGAATATTTCACCGAAAGGTGTTTATTCGTCGACTCCTGACTGATCGTCGAACAGCGCCACAGTTCACCTGCATCGAGTCGTTTGGCTGCACACCGCCGTTAACCGAACCGCGATGGATGCTTCTGTTGTTCCTCCGTCCGTCGAGGACTTTGACTTTGATCTCCAGCTCTCAAAATCATGGGCGGATATAGTCGAGGAGACCGAAGTTGATCCGTCAGACATAGTCATTCCGTCCTATGCTGTTTTGGATTACCCGGTGGTCTTAAATGGATTTCTTGTGAAGTATAAAGATCCGGAGACCTCATCCCCAGTCCAGAGGAGATACGAGAAACGTGAGTTAGATATTTTCTGACCAACACTTTAAATGCTTCTGTGTGACTCTGCCTGTGAAATGCCAGGTGAAGTAATGCATTTGTTATTAGAGGTTTATTACATTCGGTTTACAGTTTGATATCTTGTTTATTGCCCGAGTAAGACCATGACATTGGTGCTCAATCTTATAAAAGCGTTGAGATTTGAGCCTGGATTTCACAGAGAGGCTCACGTGGTTTCATACTGGATGTCTGATCGTGACTGATGCAGTATGTCTGTCTGATCACTAATATTCTCTATATTGGGCATTAACTCTGAACTACACCTTTAATCTTATAAAGGAAAATATTTGTAGACATTATTTTCAAATAAAAGATGTAATAACTGCATAGAAGCCATAAATCCCCACAAAATTCAAATGACTATTTACCGTCATTGACCTTCTGTTATTTGTTTTGTACAGCGAAGAGTTTTATCCAGAGAGACTTCCGGCTGAAGACCGAGTCTAATGTGTGGAGGAAGCCAGCAGGGTGAGATGAGCAGCTCTCTTGATTTCAACACCACGTGAATATCAAACAATACTTGCGATACATGTCATCATTCTTAATGGTATTAAAAGTACTTTTCTTGTATTAGGTGTAGATCTCCTCACTCTGGCTTCTTTAAAAGGCCCGAACGTCCCGTCAGAGAAGCGTCATCAACTCAGTGAGTTAAAAAATCTGTCTCCATTAATAAATGCCACAGTTTTTGCCAGAGCTGTACGTAATATTAATTTCGTTGTATTGCAGGCGTAGATCTCCTCCTTTGGGTTCCTGTCTTAGTCAGGATTACCGTGTCAGAGACGCTTCAAAAGCTCAGTGAGTAGATCAAATGTTTTCGCTTGATAAATGTTTGCTGAAAATGGTACTTAATATACATTTCTTTGTATTTTTAGGCAAAGATCTTCTCCTTCAGACGGAGATAGAGCGACCCCACCGGACAGCCAGAACACGACTCTGGGTACAGTATCAATGCTCTTTATCTTTCAAAACCCTGGTTGGGGATGAACATGTGTCTCATTTATCTATTCTCATTTGATCTCAATAGCCGTCGCACAAAAGCAGGAGATGGGTGGGCCAGAAATGTCCAGCAAGCCCCCCACCACACCAGCTCCTGTATCTGAGTGAGTAGATCAAATTGTCTCCATGTATAAATGTTCAAGTGTTTGCTTAAACTGTACCTAAAGTCTCCATTAATAAATGCCACAGTTTTTGCCAGAACTGTACGTAATATTAATTTTGTTGTATTGCAGGCGTAGATCTCCTCCTTTGGGTTTCTGTCATAGTCAGGATTACCGTGTCAGAGACGCTTCAAAAGCTCAGTGAGTGGATCAAATGTTTTGGCTTGATAAATGTTTGCTGAAACGGTACTTAATATACATTTCTTTGTATTTTTAGGCAAAGATCTTCTCCTTCAGGCGGAGATAGAGCGACCCCACCGGACAGCCAGAACACGACTCTGGGTACAGTATCAATGCTCTTTATCTTTCAAAACCCTGGTTGGGGATGAACACGCGTCTTATTTATCTATTCTCATTTGATCTCAATAGCTGTCGCACAAAAGCAGGAGATGTGTGGGCCAGAAATGTCCAGCAAGCCCCCCACCACACCAGCTCCTGTATCTGAGTGAGTAGATCAAATGGTCTCCATGTATAAATGTTCAAGTGTTTGCTTAAACTGGACCTAAAGTCTCCATTAATAAATGCCACAGTTTTTGCCAGAACTGTACGTAATATTAATTTCGTTGTATTGCAGGCGTAGATCTCCTCCTTTGGGTTCCTGTCATAGTCAGGATTACCGTGTCAGAGACGCTTCAAAAGCTCAGTGAGTAGATCAAATGTTTTCGCTTGATAAATGTTTGCTGAAACGGTAATTAATATACATTTCTTTGTATTTTTAGGCAAAGATCTCCTCCTTTAGGCGGAGATAGAGCGACCCCACCGGACAGCCAGAACACGACTCTGGGTACAGTATCAATGCTCTTTATCTTTCAAAACCCTGGTTGAGGATGAACACGCGTCTCATTTATCTACTCTCATTTGATCTCAATAGCTGTCGCACAAAAGCAGGAGATGGGTGGGCCAGAAATGTCCAGCAAGCCCCCCACCACACCAGCTCCTGTATCTGAGTGAGTAGATCAAATGGTCTCCATGTATAAATGTTCAAGTGTTTGCTTAAACTGTACCTAAAGTCTCCATTAATAAATGCCACAGTTTTTGCCAGAACTGTACGTAATATTAATTTCGTTGTATTGCAGGCGTAGATCTCCTCCTTTGGGTTCCTGTCACAGTCAGGATTACCGTGTCAGAGACGCTTCAAAAGCTCAGTGAGTAGATCAAATGTTTTGGCTTGATAAATGTTTGCTGAAACGGTACTTAATATACATTTCTTTGTATTTTTAGGCAAAGATCTTCTCCTTCAGACGGAGATAGAGCGACCCCACCGGAAAGCCAGAACACGACTCTGGGTACAGTATCAATGCTCTTTATCTTTCAAAACCCTGGTTGGGGATGAACACGCGTCTCATTTATCTATTCTCATTTGATCTCAATAGCTGTCGCACAAAAGCAGGAGATGGGTGGGCCAGAAATGTCCAGCAAGCCCCCCACCACACCAGCTCCTGTATCTGAGTGAGTAGATCAAATGGTCTCCATGTATAAATGTTCAAAGTGTTTGCTTAAACTGGACCTAAAGTCTCCATTAATAAATGCCACAGTTTTTGCCAGAACTGTACGTAATATTAATTTCGTTGTTTTGCAGGCGTAGATCTCCTCCTTTGGGTTCCTGTCATAGTCAGGATTACCGTGTCAGAGACACTTCAAAAGCTCAGTGAGTAGATCAAATGTTTTGGCTTGATAAATGTTTGCTGAAACGGTACTTAATATACATTTCTTTGTATTTTTAGGCAAAGATCTCCTCCTTTAGGCAGAGATAGAGCGACCCCACCGGACAGCCAGAACACGACTCTGGGTACAGTATCAATGCTCTTTATCTTTCAAAACCCTGGTTGGGGATGAACACGTGTCTCATTTATCTACTCTCATTTGATCTCAATAGCTGTCGCACAAAAGCAGGAGATGGGTGGGCCAGAAATGTCCAGCAAGCCCCCCACCACACCAGCTCCTGTATCTGAGTGAGTAGATCAAATGGTCTCCATGTATAAATGTTCAAGTGTTTGCTTAAACTGTACCTAAAGTACCTTTTATCTTCTATTATTAGGCATAAATCTCCTTGCTATGGATATAAAAAGTCGCTCACAGAGGCTGCACCACTTCGGTGAGTTGATCACATTTTCTCAGTTTATAAATGTTTGAATGTTGTTTGAAGCTTTACTTGATATGCTGAACATTGTCTTTGTGTTTCTAGTCCCAGACCTCATCCTCCAGGCTTGTTTAATAGGCCGGAGTCCGCTGACACACAAGCTTCACAATCTGAGTGAGTTGAATAAAGGGCTCAGTTTATGAATGTTTGCCCGAACTGTACCTGATAAACATTTCCTCGCTCAGAGGCTCCACCACTTGAGTTGAACAAATTCTCTGTTTATACATGATCAAATGTTTGAAACGGGCTTTAAAGTAGTTTTCCTTGTATTTTTAGACATCAAGATTCTTCAACACGCTCCTCCTCCACAGCAAAAGGAGCGAGACCACGAGAAGGACCGAATACTACTGCACAGAGTACGATGAAGATGCTCTTTATTTTTCCAAACTGTTGATTTCAGACGTTGGATGTGTTATTCATCTACTCTGATTTGTTCTCAACAGCTTTTCCACAGAGGCAGGGGGTGAGGAGTTCTTTGAGGACAGGCTGCAGTGTTGACGAACTCTGTAATCTGTTGGCTGCAATGCACCTGTCCGAAAAGACTTGCTGTACAACACCGAACAGGCCAAAGCCTCTTCTTCGTCCAGCCACTTTTGTTTTTCAAAAACAACCAACGTTTGGTAAGTTGTTAGTTCTGTCTGACCAACAGTTTTGACACTCTTTAAATACTGAAAACCTTTGTCTTTGATATTCATGTTTGGATGAACAGGTGTGTCATTTATCTACTTGGATTTGTTCTCAACAGCTTTTCCACAGAGGCAGGGGGTGAGGAGTTCTTTGAGGACAGGCAGCAGTGTTGACGAACTCTGTAATCTGTTGGCTGCAATGCACCTGTCCGAAAAGACTTGCTGTACAACACCGAACAGGCCAAAGCCTCTTCTTCGTCCAGCCACTTTTGTTTTTCAAAAACAACCAACGTTTGGTAAGTTGTTAGTTCTGTCTGACCAACAGTTTTGACACTCTTTAAAAACTGAAAACCTTTGTCTTTGATATTCATGTTTGGATGAACAGGTGTGTCATTTGTCTACTTGGATTTGTTCTCAACAGGTTTTGCACAGCATCCGATGGTGGCTGGACAAGAAACACGGACGAAACCCCCTACACCGGCTTCTGCACCTCAGTAAGTTAAATAAATTCTCAGCTTTACCTTTAAACATTGTGACATTAACACTGCGCATGTTAAAATAAAAACAACAGACAATTATTTATTTGATGGTTTGCAGAAACTGTGTTCTATTTGTATTTCTAGGCATTTATATGCTCCCTACTCTAACCGTCAGCCCTGTCTCCGGAAAGAGAGTCTCAGCTGCAAACGTCATAGACTTTCAGCTTACAGGTACAGTGATATGAGACCATAAACATTAATAATCAGTTTATTATCATTGTACTTAATGTTTATTTGTTGTTTTTGCAGCTAAAGAGTCTGGATGGAGCCAGGAGACACCAAATGGTCTAAATAAATAAATTTAATGCCCTTGATGTACATACAGTATTTCTAAACTCACAATCAGGCGATCAAACCGTTATTTCTGCATAACAATCCTAAACTTTGATTTACCACATAGCAGGAACAGACCAGCTTTATGATATTCCTAAACTCAAAACTCTTCTTAATCATCAGTCAAAGTAACACTGGATTCACACCAAATGCGAATTAACCGTTTGGCGCATGTAAATTGCATACAAAGTCAATGCGAAGACTCGTTTGTCAATTTCATCTTCCACGAAGGTTCAAAAATATTTGTCAGATCGCGTCACTCGCGGGAAAAGTTTGTCATTTCGTGTGAGTAATAAAGAGCGTGGAGCGCGATTGATCGTGTTTGGTGTGAACCCATCATAATAAACAGAACTATAAGATGATTAACCTCAAAAACGTCATGAGCAGATTTGAGATACTTAAAGGAATTGTTCACTTTCAACATACATTTTCATGATAATTTACTCGCCCCTGTTGTCATCCAAGATGGGTTTTTCTTTAGTTGAAAAGAAATTATGTTTTTTGATAAACTATTACTTTTCAGCGTTATTACGTGACGTCGTGAGCGCACTTTGCAGAACGGAGCAATGCGAGCATTTGTGTTTATAAAGCATGTACATTTTTATTTTAGAAAATGACTGATCGTTTCGCTAGATAAGACCCTTATTCGTCGTATGGTATTAGCTGCACTGAAACTGTAATTTTCACCTTCAACCGTTTGGAGTCCATTGAAGTCCACTATATGGAGAATAAGGTTTTTGATGAAAACATTCCAGGATTCATTTCTTTTCGACTAAAGAAAAAATACATCAACATCTTGAATGACAACAGGGGTGAGTAAATGTTCATGAAAATGTTGGAAGTGAACAATTCCTTTAACAGAGGAAATACTGGAAGCCACGGTTTTCGATATAGTTGAAGTGTTTTCTGTTATTCTATGCTACGGTTACAGGAGCAGTAAGAGGTTTATTGCAATGTTTTTAATTTTACAAGAAAATATTTTAAATACATTTAAATTGCTTAAGTTATGCCATTAAAACAGTGACATTTGCTGATGTACACAATGCTTTGTTTTCACGGGAGAACATGCCAGCTGAAGATGAGGAAATGACGTCGCTTCCTTTCCCAAGTGCATTCCAAACGTCTACATAATGGCACGCAGATGCCCTGTTCCCTCAAGTCTAAACTCCAAGGGCTCTGCCCTTCGAAGGGAGTAGGGCATAGGAATGATTTCTTCGTTTGGAATTTGAACCGTGATAAATATGAACAAGATTGAATGTAACATAAAAAAAAAGACTGTCGATAAAATATTTATTAATGCGACCTGAAATTTATCCAGCATGGCTGCTCAAGCGAGTATAATGCGTTACGCTTCCTTTTGAACTGAGGTCTGTTTGAAGGGCTATATGGCCATTCCTTTCCCCCTACCCCCTCGAAAACACTCCTTCACGTGAACACCCTTAATGGAGGGGTAATGGGTAGAAATGTGATTGCCCCTTACTCACAGGGAGGTGTTTATCCATCTTGGCGCATAGACTCATAAGCAACAACAACCCGCTAATTCATTGAGAAATAAAATGCACCAAAAAAATTTATCTACCGATGACACAATTCACCAATTAAAACTGTGAATGACATATTAAACAGTTTAAAATCATATTGACGATTAAGAATTCTGTAGTAACTACAGCACAGAGACGGCACTCCTCAAAGTGACAAACAACATCTTGTCTAGATCTTAGTGCAGATTTTTATTTCATACATCATAGTTTTCAATTATATCCATTGAAATGCCATGTTGTCTTTAGCAGGCAGGTGTTACCCATGTAATAACCCTTGTCTTGTTTTCTTGTCTCATTCTCGGGACATGCGAGTCTGACTGAGCCGATCCGGTTGGACGGAATGCTCAACCTCATGATGACCAAAGAAGATGCCTTCATCAACAGCAGGTAATGGGAGTCTGCAGCGGCGAAGGGATGCTGACAAAAGAGAAAGGTATGAGGCTGCTTAAATGCATCCTGTTAAATGATTCGTTTTCAAGAATTTCACTTAAACCAGTTTTGACACATGTGTGTTTAATTTGTATTGTGGCTGTCAACTTTAATGAATCAATAATAAATCTGTATTAGAGGAAGCCACAAATTATGTGAAATATTAAATTGTGTAAAAGCACTTTTGCTTTAGTTTTTGATGGCATGGATGTGTCTTTACATTGTTCCCATGAGCTTTCTGAATGTAATTGAATTGTGTGTTGTATATGTTATCATTCATGTCCATGCAACAATGATTGAATCACTATTAAAGCATAATTCCTCATGGATCTGGTCACTTACTTGTTCCTTGACAATGTTTGGCTTTTATGAAACATTATGAAGTTGAACTGAGCCGTTATTTGACTCCTTCACTGATCCTGTGGCTCAGTTGGAGCATTGGGTTAGTAGCATAAATGGTTGTGGGTTCGATTCCCAAGGACCACATCATGAAAACGCATTGAAAATCACAGTGTCTGACTACAGATTGGAACTGATCTTTGGATTATCATACAATATGTTGTATGTTAAATCTTCAGGATGACACTGTTACGACTGGCTCAGAGCCATAACAAAAGATAGGAGACCATGCCTCAAACGAGCGGTACAAAACATACATTTATTATACATGTAACACAAGTTTAACCAACAGAACCAAAATATCAGGTGCGGAGGTAAATATCAGTAATGTAGTGCAAGTGCATGGAGGTATTTGTGTGTATGGATGTGGATGTTGAGTGTAAACATAAAAGACATAAACTTAAATCATCTCAAACGTCCATCTGTGTAAACGGCTGACGTCCGAAGCGTGGAAGAACCTCCTGGTCCCACCTCCGAGCTTTTATTTAAACACCATTCTTCCCAGGTGACAGCAATTAGGCCTGAAATAGAGGAGGGGCAAGAGAACCAGCAAAGACAGGCCAAGGGCCGTAACACCCCCCCCTAACAGGACAGGGACCCATAAGGGTACCCTTGAGCCAGTATCCCATGATACTAAATCTTTTAGGGTAGGCATATCTTACCTAACACATTGGTGACCGGGACAATGCGTCTGCCACCACATTGTCCCGCCCCTTGATATGCTGAATGTCCAAGGTGTAAGACTCGAGGTAGAGAGCCCAGCGCATCAGCCGTTGGTTAGGAGTCTGTAGAGTGCTAAGGAAAGTTAGGGGATTATGGTCGGAAAAAACTACCACTGGACCAAAGCCCAGATATACACTAAAATGTTGTAACGCCCAAATAAGCGCAAGCGTTTCTTTTTCTATGACGGAGTAGTTTAACTGATGGCAATTAAATTTCTTAGAAAAGAAACATACCGGCTTGTTAACCCCCCATCATCTTTCTGCAGTAACACTGCAGCAGGCCCAGCCATGCTGGCATCCAACTCCAGATGAAATTCACGATCCCATCGAGGAGCAACTAAACTGGAGCATTTGAGATTAGAGCTTAAACTCGCTCGAAGGACTGTTGGCATACCAGAGACCACACATACTTTACTTTTCCTCTTAGGAGATCCGTTAGAGGTGCGACCACTGTAGAAAAATTCCTACAAAAACACCTATAGTAGCCCACCATACCAAGAAATCTCATAAGCTCCTTCTTTGTCGTTGGGGATGGAAAATTATCAATTGCACACACTTTAGCACGCACTGGTCTCACTGAGCCCTGACCTATCACACGGCCCAAATAGACCACAGTGGCTTTAGCAAATTCACATTTTGCCAAATTCACTGTTAAACCCGCTTGAGCTAAACGCACAAACAAAGCTTCAACACGCTCCAGATGCTGTTCCCAGCAGTCCGCATACACCACCACGTCATCCAAATACACTGCGCATCCTTCCAGGTCACGCACCACTAAGTTCATTAGGCGCTGGAAAGTGGCCGGTGCATTTCTCAAACCAAAAGGCATAACATTATAAGAGTACAGCCCACCTGGTGTAATAAAAGACGCAATCTCCCTTGCCCTTTCCGTCAATGGCACCTGCCAATAACCTTTAAGTAAATCCAGTTTAGTCACAAACTTCGCCCCCGCCACTTGATCAACACAATCCTCCATACGAGGTTAAGGGAAGGAGTCAGGCTTTGTGACCGCATTTACTTTACGAAAATCTGTACAAAACCGGGGTGTATTATCTGACTTTGGGACCAAGAGACAGGGTGACGCCCAACTAGAGTCAGAGGGAACTGCTATCTTATTATGAACCATGTACTTAATCTCAGCCTCCAAGTTTTTACGCTTCTCTGGGTGAACACGATAAAATCTTTGCCTAATTGGCTTTGCATCCCCCACGTTTATATCATGCTCTAATAATGTTGTACGTGATGGCGTATCTCCAAATAGGCATGGAAAACTTATCAGTTTAACCAGCTGTTCCTTCTGAAATGATTCTAGATGACCCAATACGCTTTCCAATTTATCCAACGCTTCGTTATTTTTCAGCCGACCAGACATCATAACCTCATCAGGCTCTGCTAAATCTTCCATCTCCTCCAAAACTGAGGAAGATGACATAGCCAAACAAACAGGGTGATTTTTTGATAACTCTAACTCCCCTCCACTCCCAAATGACACACGCGACACATAAGGCTTCAAAAGATTAACATGACAGAGTCGGGTCTTTGTCCTACGAGCTGGAGTTGAAACTAAATAGTTTTGATCTGAGAGCTTCTTCAACATAGGAAAGGGTCCACAAAATTTCGCTTGCACGGGGAAGTAATTATAGGTAAAAGAGCCAAAACCTGGTCACCTGGGAGAAACTCTCTGTGCTCAGTCTGACGATCATAACAGTCCTTCATCTTAGTTTGGGCCCTAGCCAAATTTTTCCTGGCCACCTTCAGAGACATATAAAGTCTATACCTGAACCCATTCACAAAGTCCAGTAGGTTAGTTGGAGGCTGAGCCTCCTTCCAGTTGTCCTGCAAAAGAGCCAGGGGACCCCGCACTTTATGACTAAAGATCCGATCATTAGGGCTAAAACCTGTACTTTCTTGGATTACCTCTCTAGCAGCTAGCAACATCCACGGTAAAGCCTCTTCCCAATCACCCTGCATCTGAACACACAATGACCGCAACATTGACTTAAGTGTTTGGTGAAACCTCTCCAAAACGCATTGGCTTTGAGCATGATAGGCCGAAGAAAAATTATGAACTATGTTCAACTGTTTCAGCACTTGAGCAAATAATTTTGAACAAAATTTTGAACCTTGATCTGACTGAATAACTCGAGGAAGCCCAAAAATAGAAATAAATTGGGACAATACACGGACCACAGACTTGGCCGTTATGCTACGCAATGGGTATGCTGCAGGGTATCTAGTGTTTTGACACATCACTGTCAATAAATACTTGGCACCAGATTTTGATGGGGGTAATGGCCCAACGCAGTCAATAAGATGTTCAAATGGTTGACTTATAGCTGGTATAGGAAAAAGTGGCACAGGTTTCAAAACCTGATTAGGCTTACCAGTCAACTGAAAGGTGTGACACAACTTAATGTATGCAGACACATCCTTTTTCAAGCAAGGCCAAAAAAAATACAACAAAACCCGGTCATACGTCTTCCGGACACCCATGTGTCCAGATTGATCATGAGAAATCTGCAAAACAATATCCCGATATTTCAAAGGAACAACCACTTGGTAAATCGGATCGCCAACAAAACCTTCAAACTGCGGCGTCCATTTTCTCATTAAGACATTGTTATGCAAAAAAAAACAATGAGAAAGATTTCTGACCTCGATAGGAGAACAAACCCCTTCCATACAAGACTTCAAAGTGCTGTCAGCTTTCTGTTCCTGGATTAGCTCATCATGAGAAACAGACCAGGGGACAACAGGTACCAGTAGATCAGAACTATAGGCCACGTCTTCAGAGTAATCATCATTCAAACGCTTTGAACGAGTTACTGCACAGGCACTGAACACATCAGGGAATTGTACCTCACTCTCATCAGGCTTACTGCACACGCCAGGAGTCAACGTCACCTTGGCAGGTGGAGATACATATGCCCAAACTTTATCACCAGCTATGTCATTACCCAGGATCATAGCAACGCCATCCACAGGCAATGCTGGTCGCACACCAACAGACATTTCCCCCTGGAAAAGATCACAATTCAGCATCATTTTGTGTTGTGGTACATTCAAAACATTTAAACCCATTCCTACTACAGGAATGTTAGAGCCTGTGAAGGTGTCATTTGAAAATGGCAATGTTGCTGCTATAATAAATGAATCAAACGCACCAGTGTCACGCAAAATCTTTATGCGCACTTGCTCTTTGCTTCCCTTTAATGAAACAAATCCTTCTGTAATAAAAGGCAAATACGATTTTAACTCCAGATCGCCTTCTGCAGGGATTCTGGTTAACTCCTTGACAGTGACAGATGCAGCACACATCACAGGATTAGTCCTAGGAAAATCTTGTTTTGGTCGAGACTTAAGAGCATAACAAGAATTTTTCCAATGTCCACGCCTATGACAGTAATTACAGATTTTCTCTGAGTCCACTGAAACACGACCCTTTTTATCTTCGAACAGCCTACTTGCTCTTGTTTCATAAGGGCCAGCACCACCTCTGGAAGTATGAATAAAAAAATAATCGTCAGCCAGTGCAGCAGCTTCCCCAACTGACTTAACTCCACGCTCACCAATATATGTAGCAATGCACTCAGGCACAGAGTTTGTAAACTGCTCCAAAATAACTAACTCATGCAGGCTTTTAAAAGAGTCAACCCCGGCAGCAGAGCACCACCGGTCAAAATGTCTAGCCAGATCACACATAAACTCTAGATGTGACTTGTCTCCACGTCTCCAACCTCGAAAACGCAGTCGGTATGCCTCTGGGACAAGTTCATAAGCTTTTAGAACAGTAGTTTTAACCACAGAGTATGTATCACAATCAGTGCTGCTTAAAGCTGAAAAAGCCTGTTGTGCCTTTCCTGTTAACACACACTGTAACATTAACATACGTGTGGAGTCAGACCAACCTCGAGCATCTACTAAACGCTCAAATAAGGTAAAGAATGTTTCCGGGTCCTACTCATTAAACCTGGGAACTAACCTCAAATCACTTAAGTCATCGTGCTTCGTGCTAATTGCCTGCGCCACCACGGGGCAATCCGCCCAAAGCGCCTCGCCCTCCAATTTACCTTCTCTAATCAACAACAATTTTTGTCTCTCCAAATTTAACTTCTCTCGCTCCAAATCCTGTCTCATATTTTCCATCGCCTGCTCTTTCTCATGCTCAGCTTTAACACGTAACAAAAGCAATTCTTTCTGCTGTTCAAATGATAAACCCACTGGGCTTACACTTCCCGACAGAGACGCTTCAACCAAAGTGTCAACTTTACCTGGCATTAAAATACCACTTTTTAGCAACTCCACTTTCAAATTACTCTTAACACAATCTTTTGTTTTCCGGGCATCTCCTATATTAACCTTATAATACTCTGCAATTCTGATTAATTGTTTCTTAGTGCAAACATTCAATCCAGATTCGTCTGGCGATTCAATAAAATCTTCCACTACCTCATCCATGGCTGACAAATTCACCAATAAAGATAAGCTTAAATGACAATTTATCAGTACCCAAGGTCTGTTACAACCACAAACCAAGAACGGCGTTTCTCCGCTAACTACCTAGCCACAAGGCTAACTTACTGAACCCTAGTCTTCGTGAGGCGTAACGGTGGGTTTTTATGCATTTAGAACCCGCTGGCTCGGAAAAGGCGACCAGCAAGCTGACAACCCCTCTGAAACCACGGAAATGCTCCCGAGCCGATGTAGGGAACAAGGAAATGGGAAGCTCTACCCGCCGTACCTCCACACTAAAACAATAATCCAGCGAACCCCCTCTTGGGAAACGCTGCTACACCTACAAGGAAAAACGCCAGTCCAAAACATGCAAGGGCACTTTCACAAACTATCACTTACCTACATAAGCCTCTGGAAACAACAACACACGCCCAAATAATCCCGCTTGAGTACGCCAACCCACAAATCAACATAAAAACTAATCAAACGCAGGCACGTCTCCCAGAGCGAAACAACTAACCATATACGGACAATGACGTCAAGATAATTCCCCCTTGATCGCCAATCAAAACGCACGGAAAACGAGCTACACTCGCCCTTCTGTGCCAACAAGCGCTCATAAACAAATTGCTAAATCAAATCTTAACGCGCACCAAACTTACTCAAATAACTAATAACGAAATGCGCAAAACCAAACAGACGAGCCCCCACTTTGTTACGACTGGCTCAGAGCCATAACAAAAGATAGGAGACCATGCCTCAAACGAGCGGTACAAAACATACATTTATTATACATGTAACACAAGTTTAACCAACAGAACCAAAATATCAGGTGCGGAGGTAAATATCAGTAATGTAGTGCAAGTGCATGGAGGTATTTGTGTGTATGGATGTGGATGTTGAGTGTAAACATAAAAGACATAAACTTAAATCATCTCAAACGTCCATCTGTGTAAACGGCTGACGTCCGAAGCGTGGAAGAACCTCCTGGTCCCACCTCCGAGCTTTTATTTCAACACCATTCTTCCCAGGTGACAGCAATTAGGCCTGAAATAGAGGAGGGGCAAGAGAACCAGCAAAGACAGGCCAAGGGCCGTAACAGACACTGACTAGGATTCATTCTGCTGACAAAGGTGCCCACTGTAGTTATATAACACTGCTTAGACTGCGATACCGAGCTCAGCCGGTGGATGTCAATGTACCACATGCTGTTCACAACGTTACAGGTCCCGTTTAACAAATCGATTAATTAATAGAATTATTATATTAACATAAATCAAATATAAATTGTTAAATTATATGGCACCAGCCAGACCGGTAAACAAACACCGACCAGAAGTGAACTGCAGTCCAGGCACGCGTGTCCAATGAAACGGTCTGTTTTGAAGTGAAGCTCATTGAATTGTTTGCTGGTTTCCAGATCAGCTCAAAAATTCTGCGATGTTTTCTAAATGTTGATACGTGCACGAGTGTGATGTGTGTGCGGTGTAGCTCACGTGCAGTTTTGCTAATCATGTGATGCGAGCTAATATGCTAATGCACGACAATTAAAGAATCTTTCTCTGATTACCCGCCTGACGTTCATTCTATACAAAATATACAGTTGAGGTCAAAGGTTTACATCACTCTTGCAGAATCTGGAAAATGTTGAAAAACTGTGGAGAATGAGAGAAATGTATTTTTATTTTAGTCCTGCCCTGAACAAGTTATTTCACGAAAGAAATGTGTCATTTAATAAAATAAAAAGTTAACGAATACTGGTCCAGCTCTTTATTCTATTCAATTTTATTTATATAGCGCTTTTCACAATGTGCATTGTTCCAAAGCATCTTTACAGGGAAAATAAGAAAAACACGAAAGCGGTAAAACACAGTACATGGTGTTGATATAAAAAGTTAAATTATTCTAGATTATTATTATTCTAAATATCTAATGTCAGCAGTCTCCCGGTGGTTTATTTAGCATTAAGTGAATGCTTGGCTGAGCAGATGTGTCTTTAATCTAGATTTAAATTGAGCGAGTGTGTCTGATCCTCGAATAGTATCAGGGAGGCTGTTCCAGAGTTTAGGTGCTACGTATGAGAAAGCTCGACTGCCTTTGGTGGATTTAGTTATTCTAGGTGTTATCAAAAGTCCTGAGTTTTGAGATCTTAGAGAGCGTGATGGGTTGTAGTGTGATAGAAGCTCTGTTAGGTAGGTAGGGGCTAAACCCTTGTTGTGGAATTTTCTTATTCCTTAATCAAGGTGAGTCAATTTTGACAAACGCAATATACAGAGACATCAGGTACTTTGCAAAGTATTTTATTGTCGTTTAATCTGCATCATAAGCAATGAGCATGTGCAGAGAAAAGGCACTCTTTCCTCCTGCACCCAGAGTTTATATATTAATTACGTGAAAACCCCCTCCCTTTGCCCCCTAGCCAGAATCCCGAGCTGGTTTCCGAGAAGTGATGCCCGCTATTCCAAACAGAACATCTTGGCCTCTGCTCGAGGGCAAAGGCAGAGTGGTATGACGCGTATAGAGAAAAACATGATAACATAGAGAAGAAAACATAGATAGAAACTTCATAAACATATAGATAGACACATCAAGAAGCTAGACTAGAAAATTTCCATTACATTCCCCCCTTTTATCATATATGATAACCAAAATCTTTATACTTTGACCATGTAAGATGAGCAACGCCCTTTCTCTTACAGGTTTCATTCTTCTATCTAAACAGTTCTTAAAATCCCACTAGAATTGGTAACACCACCTGCTTCAGCCTTCATCACTTTCCATATTTCCACTCTCATTTGTGAAGTTGCTCCCGTTCCCTCATAACTAAAATTTTTCTGAGTTAGAGCTAGTCTAAAACTTTCTCTTTTTCCTTTTTATTTGGCCGTCCCAGGGGACATAATGGCCCACATTTTCAAATTTTGTTGCCTTATCCAGAACATCAACTGAGGTACACGTACCTCTACACAAATACATATTTGTTCCCCAGTACCTAGCAGAATTAGGGTAACACTGTCCCTCCCCATACCATTTTATTAAACTTGGAATATAGTGTTGCACAAAAACAAAATTCTATAATCTCTAATTTATAATTCTCGAACTGTGGATTCCCTTTGTGAGCACCAGCAGTGTCGCTCCTCCTGTCGCTTGCACGACCATTGCGAAGAGCCATTGTGGATGCCATTTTGATGGCCTACAGGTTGGAGTTGCCACTCCTTGGACACCTTTTTGCAGTGGGAGGCATGTCTTTCCTACGACTTCCTGGAAGCTGTGTAATGATTTGTCAGCTCCATTTGCTCCTGCTCTTTTGACCTGCACAAACATTTTGAGAGCAAAAAACACAAAAACACATTGCCTTGTAACATCCCCCCTTTTGACGCGTGGTCTAGGCCATGCGTCAAAATCGCAAAAGCAGAGAAAAAATGTTTTGGCAAACAGGTGAGGACATTTGGGCCCCCCCAAACATTGTCTGTGTATTTACATGAGCACTCCTTCCAGAGTGCACGCTCAGCTGGTTCTGCAAAATGTTTGCATCTCTGCAAGAGAAAGAGTTTTGTTAGTGATTTCTGGAGACAATCTGTCTGTCTCTGATGTTGCTTGCTTTGCTGCAAGGTCAGCTCGTTGGCTTCCTGCAAAAATTGTTTCTGATACAAAAGTGTGTGTGGCATAGTCACACACAACAATGGCTGCTGGTAGAAGAATGGCAGATAGCATATCAGCAACCTGTGTGTAAGAATCTTTTTACCATCAGCTTTCAAAAAGTTTCTGTGTTTACACAGTGTGCCAAAATCATGAGTTACACCAAATGCATATCTACTATCTGTGTGAATGTCTACATTTTATTCTTTGCTAATTTGCATGCGTGTGTGAGTGCAATGAGCTCTGCTGTCTGAGCAGAGAACTGGTCCCTAAAAATGATATCAATTGCTTCTTTGCTTTTGGACTTGCGATGTCTGTAATTGCAGACACGCTTTGCGGACAGCTGTCTGCCGCGGTCAGTAATTTCGTGACCTAAAAATGAGCAAATCGTTTTGCCAGCTGGACTTTGGAGACATTTACTTCTACTCTCTTATCTTTTAAACTGGAAACAAAGGCCTGCGCACCGGTAAATTTGGACATGGCACAACTATGACTTTATTTTTAATCTTTTTAAACTCATTAAATATTGGCCTTATGCCATTGAGGGCTTCTGGTTTGAGGCTTCTGTTTTGAGGGGGAATTGCTGTTTGCGTGGACGAAAATTACCCTTGGGCTTTATCACACAACAGGTTCACAGTTCCTAATCAACCAAACATAATATTTTCCTGTTATCAACAGTTGTACGGGCACCTTTACCAAAATTTCTGGTCTGTCAATACTCATCATTAATCTTTTTTGTGTGTGAAAACACTTCAAGTCCCCTTGTTGCTGACAGACAGGCATGATTCTCACGATGGGCATGCAACAAATTTGAATATTGCACGTCATCCCTTTTAACCCATTCTATGGCGTGCGCATATTTGTCAGCAAAACACCCACAGCTCCCCACACCATTGTAATCAACGTCATGAGGCTCTGTGAGGCAATACTTTCTACATCATACTTACATAATTCAATATTACATCGTACAGCTGTACGAGCGCTGCACTCGGGTCGTGTTGGTATCATGCTCAATCTGTCATCATACACATTATGACTCTGCCCAGCAAATGAATCGGGCAGCAGTCAGACATGAGAAACCTGTGTTGAAATTTGACACTCCCCAACTCACATTGCACCCTTTTGACATCAATTATTTTACATTAGAGCCACTAGCATTTAGGGAAAACACAGCTAGTTTAGACTCTGGTAAATTTAAACACTTCTTGTGAATCACAGTAGGCTATTTGTTGCCCCTGAATCTATCAAAAATTCAAGCGGTTTGTTGCACACAAGCATTGTGCATTTTAGCAAAGTTCAGAAAGCGTTTTCATTCATCATGGAATGTGAGCTAAGCAGATCTTCATTGCATACAGTAGGAAAAAGCATTTCTTCATTGCATATTCTAAGGGAAATCATACTCACCACCCTCGGAATGATGCCTCACCTCCTCACTTCCATCTACCTTTTGTTTTGACCTCCGCACTCCTGGAGGCTCAGGACAATCATTTCGCCAGTGCCCCGTCTTTCCACAATTAAAACACTTCTCTGGATCATAATTACTAGAGGGTTTAAAACCTCCTCGCCATCTTCCTATTCTTCCGTGTTCTCCTCCGATATTCATTAGAGCCATGTGGAGTTCTTTATCTTGTGTGTTTTTCTTCTGAAGCTGTTTCTTGTCTGTTTGTCTTTCGGCGTGTACAGCATGACGGACAATCTCACTCATTCTCGCGCGATCTGGCTCGATGCATGATTTTTCCACTTCTCGCCTCAGCTCTTCTCTGAGGTTCCGCAGAAAAGCGGATCTGAGATGTCCTTCGAACGGACCAATGTCCGGTCCGTCTGAATCAGGTTGAAGTCCAGAATGTTCTTTAAACACTTCCTCCACAGGCCATTTACCCTGTAACTTTCTCAGGTCAGATGGTTTCAGTTTGACTTTCAACAGTCTCTCTAATTCTTTCATTGAGGGTGAGAATTCTTTGCAAAATGTCAAAAGTTCTTTGTCTGTCGGTGCTGGTTGCGCTCTTTCTTGCTTTTGACACACCACGGGCTGTGGTGGAGACGGCACTTGTGCTGGTGGAGACACTGGTGGGGGCACTGGAGCTGCCTCGATCGGGTTCAGATGTCGGTGAGGAGGGACACAATCATCCTCCGGTTGGTGTTTGTACTCAATCATAGATGGGGGTAAAGAAGACAGAGGGGTTAAATCATTATATTCAAGCAAAACAGGGTACAATGGAGTTTTCGGTGGTGGCAGTTCTTCAAATGCCATTTCTTTAAAAACATAGTCACGTCTATTTGCTTCCTTTTCCCATAATTCTAAACATTTACACGCTTCGTCATATTTTTCCCTTTCTTTTGTAGACATTTTAAATATGTCCTTTTTCCCCATGTGTTCTCTTATTTTCTCTAATTTTGTGGTACTAAATGTACCGTTTTCTGGAAAGTTAGCTTTTTCTATTAAATAGGGTACACCTTGTAAACTTCCCGTTCCCCACCTTTTCCTCATTTCTCTGTATGTTGGTTTATCCATAATTCTGAATAGTCTCCCAGACTGTTTAGAATCTATCTTGATTCTGAGTAGTCTCCCCTCTTTAACTGTCTTAAGCAGTCCTCCAGACTGTTTAGAATCTATCTCGATTCTGAGTAGTCTCCCCTCTTTAACCAGACTGTTTAGAATCTGTCTTGATTCTGAGTAGTCTCCCCTCAGACTGTTTAGCGCTAAGTAGTCTCCCCTTTCTTCTTAGACTGTTCAGAATATTTTCAACTCACCGTTTTTCACTTTTGTGCCTTGCACTGAGTTCTTTTGGGATCACGTCAGCTTGGGGTCCGGAGTAGAGTTCTCTCGTCCCTGTATGGGGTTAGAGCTGGATTTGCTATGTCCAGGATGATCAGTCAACTCTAGTCCGTTCTCCGTCAGCCTTGTGATCCCATACCTCGTCGCCAAATTGTTGTGGAATTTTCTTATTCCTCAATCAAGGTGAGTCAATTTTGACAAACGCAATATACAGAGACATCAGGTACTTTGCAAAGTATTTTATTGTCGTTTAATCTGCATCATAAGCAATGAGCATGTGCAGAGAAAAGGCACTCTTTCCTCCTGCACCCAGAGTTTATATATTAATTACGTGAAAACCCCCTCCCTTTGCCCCCTAGCCAGAATCCCGAGCTGGTTTCCGAGAAGTGATGCCCGCTATTCCAAACAGAACATCTTGGCCTCTGCTCGAGGGCAAAGGCAGAGTGGTATGACGCGTATAGAGAAAAACATGATAACATAGAGAAGAAAACATAGATAGAAACTTCATAAACATATAGATAGACACATCAAGAAGCTAGACTAGAAAATTTCCATTACACCCTTTAAGGCTTTATAAGTGATTAAAAGAACTTTAAAGTCAATACGATACTTAATGGGAAGCCAGTGAAGGGTTGATAACATTGGGGTCATGTGATGGTATTTTCTGGACCTGGTTAGAACTCTGGCAGCTGCGTTCCGAACTAACTGTAGTTTGTTTATTGATGATGCAGGACAAACACTAAGAAGCGCATTAGAGTAGTCAAATCTTGAGGTCATAAATGCATGAATAAGCTTCTCCGCGTCAGCAACACATAGAATATTTCCTAATTTGGCAACATTTCTTAGGTGGAAAAAGGCTGTTTTTGTGACATTTGACATGTGATTTCGAAATGACAGGTTGCGGTCTCATATATTACTCCTAGATAATTGACTGCATTAACTCATCTACTGCACTGTAACTTTAATAACTGCATTAACTCATCTACTGCACTGTAACTTTAATAACTGCATTAACTCATCTACTGCACTGTTACTGTAATAACTGCATTAACTCATCTACTGCACTGTAACTTTAATAACTGCATTAACTCATCTACTGCACTGTAACTTTAATAACTGCGTTAACTCATCTACTGCACTGTAACTGTAATAACTGCATTAACTCATCTACTGCACTGTAACTTTAATAACTGCATTAACTCATCTACTGCACTGTAACTTTAATAACTGCATTAACTCATCTACTGCACTGTAACTTTAATAACTGCATTAACTCATCTACTGCACTGTAACTTTAATAACTGCATTAACTCATCTACTGCACTGTTACTGTAATAACTGCATTAACTCATCTACTGCACTGTAACTTTAATAACTGCATTAACTCATCTACTGCACTGTAACTTTAATAACTGCGTTAACTCATCTACTGCACTGTAACTGTAATAACTGCATTAACTCATCTACTGCACTGTAACTTTAATAACTGCATTAACTCATCTACTGCACTGTAACTTTAATAACTGCATTAACTCATCTACTGCACTGTAACTTTAATAACTGCATTAACTCATCTACTGCACTGTAACCTAATTAACTGCATTAACTCATCTACTGCACTGTTACTGTAATAACTGCATTAACTCATCTACTGCACTGTAACTTTAATAACTGCATTAACTCATCTACTGCACTGTAACTTTAATAACTGCGTTAACTCATCTACTGCACTGTAACTGTAATAACTGCATTAACTCATCTACTGCACTGTAACTTTAATAACTGCATTAACTCAGCTACTGCACTGTAACTGTAATAACTGCATTGACTCATCTACTGCACTGTAACTTTAATAACTGCATTAACTCATCTACTGCACTGTAACTTTAATAACTGCATTAACTCATCTACTGCACTGTAACTTTAATAACTGCATTAACTCATCTACTGCACTGTAACTGTAATAACTGCGTTAACTCATCTACTGCACTGTAACTGTAATAACTGCGTTAACTCATCTACTGCACTGTAACTTTAATAACTGCATTAACTCATCTACTGCACTGTAACTTTAATAACTGCATTAACTCATCTACTGCACTGTAACTTTAATAACTGCATTAACTCATCTACTGCACTGTAACCTAATTAACTGCATTAACTCATCTACTGCACTGTTACTGTAATAACTGCATTAACTCATCTACTGCACTGTAACTTTAATAACTGCATTAACTCATCTACTGCACTGTAACTTTAATAACTGCGTTAACTCATCTACTGCACTGTAACTGTAATAACTGCATTAACTCATCTACTGCACTGTAACTTTAATAACTGCATTAACTCATCTACTGCACTGTAACTTTAATAACTGCATTAACTCATCTACTGCACTGTAACTTTAATAACTGCATTAACTCATCTACTGCACTGTAACCTAATTAACTGCATTAACTCATCTACTGCACTGTAACTGTAATAACTGCATTAACTCATCTACTGCACTGTAACTTTAATAACTGCATTAACTCAGCTACTGCACTGTAACTGTAATAACTGCATTAACTCATTTACTGCACTGTAACTTTAATAACTGCATTAACTCATCTACTGCACTGTAACTTTAATAACTGCATTAACTCATCTACTGCACTGTAACTTTAATAACTGCATTAACTCATCTACTGCACTGTAACTGTAATAACTGCGTTAACTCATCTACTGCACTGTAACTTTAATAACTGCGTTAACTCATCTACTGCACTGTAACATTAATAACTGCATTAACTCATCTACTGCACTGTAACATTAATAACTGCATTAACTCATCTACTGCACTGTAACTGTAATAACTGCATTAACTCATCTACTGCACTGTAACTGTAATAACTGCATTAACTCATCTACTGCACTGTAACTGTAATAACTGCATTAACTCATCTACTGCACTGTAACTTTAATAACTGCATTAACTCATCTACTGCACTGTAACTGTAATAACTGCATTAACTCATCTACTGCACTGTAACTGTAATAACTGCATTAACTCATCTACTGCACTGTAACTGTAATAACTGCATTAACTCATCTACTGCACTGTAACTTTAATAACTGCATTAACTCATCTACTGCACTGTAACTTTAATAACTGCATTAACTCATCTACTGCTTTGTAACTGTAATAACTGCATTAACTCATCTACTGCACTGTAACTTTAATAACTGCATTAACTCATCTACTGCACTGTAACTGTAATAACTGCATTAACTCATCTACTGCACTGTAACTTTAATAACTGCATTAACTCATCTACTGCACTGTAACTGTAATAACTGCATTAACTCATCTACTGCACTGTAACTTTAATAACTGCAATAACTCATCTACTGCACTGTAACTTTAATAACTGCATTAACTCATCTACTGCACTGTAACTTTAATAACTGCATCTATTAACTTTATGAGAAAATGCTTTGTCTTTGAGATTAAAACGCCTTATCAATTTGGTATTTTAATTAGTTGTCAGTTATAATCATCACAATTAAAATAAATAAACATTTGAAATATATCAGTCTGGTTGTAATGAATTAATATAATTTACCAGTTTCACTTTTTTAATGGAAATAGTGAAATGCATCACTTATGATATTCTAATGATATGACCAGCACCTATGGTTTCCGTAAGCCTGCCATCTAGTGGTAGTTCTTATTTTCTGCACGGTTGCACATGGATCTGCAGTTGCGTGTGTGTGGATTGTCCAATGCAAAACCGCGTAAAGAAAGTCTCAAGTTTTTTTTTTTTTATTTAGAACATGCAAATAACATTACAGAAAAAACAGGCATGAGAGAAAAGAAAAGACATAACATAAAAGAAAAGAAAAAAAGAAAAAAAAAGAAATAAAGAAAAAAAAGAGACATTCACAAGACACCAAATACAGATTCATAATATCTTACAATAGACATAGCTTTTGAGTTTTTAACAATTTTTAGAGACTTCATTAACAGAATGAGTTCGTTAGAGAAAACCTTGTATAAAAGGAGGAGATCTTGACAATCTAGATTTATGAATAAAAAATTTGCCATTCAAGATGACAAAATTTACAAAGTTCTGAATATTTTTATCATCATTCTCAAAATCGCAAATAATTTCTTTCACATTCAGTGATATCATTAGATTAATTTTAACTGAAAAAGTAAAAAAACAATCTTTCCAAAATGACTTTACACTTAGGCAATCAGCAAACAAATGCTTTAAAGATTCCTCGCAGTTGTTACAAAAGGAACATTCTTTCCCAATATCCATAAAATTAGAAAGCCACATATTAGTTGGATACATTTTGTGTAAGATCTTCAGATGAATTTCTCTTACTTTATTAGAAATACAAAATTTGTAAGGGAGCAGCCATGCTTTTCTCCAATTAACATCTCTTAAAATGGAGTTCCAGTAAAATTTCCCTCTTGGAGTAACTTTCTTTTGTTCGTTAAATACTTGTCTTATATCTTTGTTAGTACATTTTTTATCAAATATATATTTACCATTTATAAGGAGATCGTAATCTTTATTTTCAACTTTATAATAAGTCAGGTGGCTGCACATTAAATTAATAAGCCCAGAGGGAATAGCTTTAATAACTACCGAAAATTCTTTAAATTTTATAGGAAAATTGAATATGGACAAAAAAGAATCATAAGAGTGAATTTTTTCCCAAAACCAAATGCATGTAAACTTTGTAATAAAAATTGGTGTTCAATTGTGTCAAACGCCTTGTAAAAGTCAAGGAATAAAATGAGTGCATCTGAATTAACAAATTGGTTATAATCTAACAGGTCCAATATAAGCCTAATATTTGAACTAATATGACGCTTTGCCATAAAACCAGTTTGAGATTCTCCAATTATTTTATTTAAATCACTCTTTAATCTGGCAGCATAAACTAATGCTAAAATTTTATAATCAATATTTAATAACGTTATTGGTCTCCAATTGTCAATGATCAAGGGGTCTTTGTCTGGTTTTGGAATTAAACTGATAATACCTTGTTTCATTGTTGTACTCATTTCTGTCTGGTCTAAGCATTCTTTATACATGCTAAATAAAGGATTTTCTATCAGATCCCAAAAGGCACAATAAAATTCAACAGTTAACCCGTCTGTTCCAGGGGATTTTCCTTTCTTCATTGAAAAAAGAGCTTTAGAGATCTCAGCTTTGGAAATATCTTCTTCACAATATTCATTATAATCATTAGAAACTGTTGGAACAAAATGTTTAACTGTTTGTATATAAGTGCTTATTTTTTCATTGTCAGAATGGGAAGTATAAAGTTTTTCATAAAAGGAATAGACGAAAGATGCTATATCTGAAGGATTATTAGAGATTCTTCCATTTATAGTCAAAGATGAAATAGAGTTTCTTGTAAACTTCTTTTTTCAAGAGAAAAAAAATAACTAGTATTTCTTTCCCCTTCCTCAAACCATTTGGCTCTTGACCTCACATAAGCACCTTTAGCTAATTCTATATATAGATTTTCTATTTCTAAATTAAGAAGATATAATTTAGACTTGTCATCTTCGGATAGAGTATTTTGTTTAATTAAAGTATTAAGTTGCTCTGTTATCTCTGTAATCTTCCTAAGTTTATTTTCCTTTAATTCTTTACTCTTCTCATAGCAATTGTCCTGACTTTAAACTTAAATAACTCCCACTTTTGGACAGAATTTAAAGTATTATTTTCAAAAATATTTGCAATCAATTTAACTTGTTCCACAAAACAATTGTCAGAAAGTAGACTGTTATTAAATTTCCAGTATCCACGAATAATACTACTCTTACATCCATCAAAAAAGACTGATATCAATTTGTGATCTGTTAGAGGGGCACAATAAATTTTTGTTTCTGAAACATAGTTGATTAAGTCATAAGAAATCAACCGGTAATCTATTCTTGATTTTGAAGTAAAAGAGCTATTATTGTCATGATCCTGCCTCTCCTTGTCTTGGTTTTCGAGTCTTGTGGCAGGATCATGTCAGTCCCATTTGTTTTGTGTGGAGAAAGAGCATTGTTTTGGTTTGAGAAGCCATGCTCTCTCTCCGGTGTCACGTCCTTTAGTCCCGCCCCCTTGTTTCCCCGGTTAGTGGTCCATTAGTGTTAGTCTTGTCTCCAGCCCTGATCCATCTTTCCCTTAGTGTTTCAGTCCCCTCACCTGCCTCATGCAATCCTCCTGTTAGCTTTCCCTTAGTGTTTCATCCATGTCACCTGCCGCCACTCTCCCTGTGTCATCAGTCCTTGTTAGTGTTTCCCTTTATCAAGCCCCAGTTTCCCTCTGTCCCTTGTCGGTTCATTTTGCACACTTTGCACACTTACCCTTCGTCTGTCTGGATTACCCGTGTTCCTGTTCCCTGGACTCAAGTTTGTGGACTTAGTTTGTTTTTCTTAAGACCTTGTTTGTTTTGTCCCCCTTGTGGGAAGTTTTAGTTTTCAGTCTTGTTTGTGTTCATGTTTTCCCCATCGAGGGTCTTTGTTTTGAAATAAAGTCTTGTTGTTCGACACATGTCTGCCTGCGCTTGGGTTCTGTCCACAACCATAACAATTATTCCAAGTATAATCACAGCAATTTGGATTCAAATATCTCCACACATCAGAAACTTGTAATATGTCAGTTATGAAATCAAATAAATCTGAAATTTGTGAACTATGTTTGGGTGGAAAGCGATCAACAGAATCGTTTGGAGCATCGTTGAAATCACCACCAATAATTACATATCCATCCTTATACTTCTTCTTTAAAACTGTTATTGTATCACAAATCTTCTTAAACATTTCCAAATTGTGTACTCGAGTATTAAATCCATAAACATTGCAAATTATTAAAGTGGAATTGTCCAGTTTAACAGTCAGTATAATCCATCTTCCATTATCTGAACGAATAGACTCCAAAACACTGCCTTTAAATTTGTTAAAGACAATTGCGACACCTGCTGAGTGATTGGTTCCATGACTAAAAATCGCATAATCTCCCCATTGGGTTTTCCAAAAATTCGAATCGGAGTCACAAGAATGAGTCTCTTGAAAAAAAAGTATTTGAGCTTCTGTATGTCTTCCAAAAAGAAATATAGCTTTCCTTTTAACAGCGTCACGAATGCCTCGAACATTTAAAGAAATTAATTTGAACTTACCAAACTTGTAATCCACCGTCCAAAAATTTAACTAATTAACCAGTATAGAACAAGTACCTTTGGAGAAAGAGAAAACTGAGAAAGCATGAAACATTACATCAGTCATAACACTTGCTTTGACCCCGATATGTATCCAAAACTGCTGACGGGCACCATCCGCTCAGGTAATGTCAGGAACACTAATGCGCACCCCTTCAATGTAGGCAAATCCTCCTCGAAAGCCGGCCTTCTTACCCTCTTCTCTTGCACGTTTCACCAGTGGCCATGCTTTTTTTCTTGCGGCTCGTTCTTCCGAAGACTGATGTGTAGCCCGTTTTCCTTCAGATAGTGGTTGTTTTTGGCATCTCTCCACACTGTATCTCGATAAAGACGCATGGCGAACTGAATAATTATCACGCTGGGGCGACCATCACCTCTTCCCGGCGGTCCCAGTCTATGAACCGAATCCACGACATCTGGAAGTTTGTGCGCGATCTTTGGGGACACTTTAGAGAGGATCTTGATAACAAGATCTCGTGTGGTAACGGTACTCTCCTTGTCCGGATTACTTTCCTTTACCCCGTAAATCCTGAGATCCCATCTTCTTTTGTAGTTCTGCATCCCCAAACACACCTCCTTCAGTTGCTTATTTTCTTGTTGCAACACAGCAACATTTTTGCTGTGAGTTTCAGGATCTTCTCTTTATGGGACATGCTCTCACGTACAGAGCCGGACAGTAACGGAGTACATTTACTCGAGTACAGTACTTAAGTACAATTTTGAGGGATCTGTACTTTACTTGAGTATCATTTTTGGGGAGTACTCATGACTTTACTCAAGTACATTTGAGAGGCAAATATTGTACTCTTTACTCCGCTACATTTCTATCCATAACCGTAAGTACACGTTACTTCTAAAAAGGAAAAAGAAAATCTCGGAAACCACCAATTTGTTTTTTCCCTCTCAAACGTGATTGGATTGTGCAGGCGCCACTTATTGGGCGAGCCTATCAGCAACAATCACCCAGACCTCAGAGCTCTATCATTTGCTGTACACAGCTGTCAATCATCTCACGTCTGCATGACACGTCCTGTGTACACTTCCTTATTCAGGACATCCGCGATGAAGCTAAAGTGACATTTCTTCACCAAAACAAGAAGCTAATAAATGCACGATTGAAGAATATGTGTTTTGTGTGTATTTTCATGCGATTTGGGGGTATTTTTATATGAATAAAGAATAAAGGTAAGGGAAGAGTAGCCAATAGCGTCATATAAAATGCTAAATATAACATGAAATGAACTTGAAAACATCGCGTCCGGTCAGCTGATTTTCTTTAATCATTATTATTTTCTCTTCTTTGCTCTATGCTGCGTGTATAACACGGTCAGGTTCAGAGGTGTGTCACAACATTGCTATATCGCCTTCTTTGCTGTTTTAGGTTTATTGATTTCAGGGGCGGCGTTTGTGTATGGCCCTATAGCGTTCAGAAAACATTGTTGAAACAAAGTACGTGTGCATAATGAGACTCATTAAAGATAATTAAACTGCTTTACACTGATGTGTACATGTAGCATAGGCGTCAGAAGCATGTGTATTTGAGAATGTATAAACACGTTAATTCACAAAGCGTCATTGACGTATAGTCGGTAAGACCGAAGATATGTAGTTTTGACGTGACATCATCGTAATGTTGGTTCGAAGCTCTTTTTGGCTAAACTCGTTTGTCTGCATTTTCCACATTTAAGATCATATACAGGCATTTATTTTCAATAAAACAAAGAAACTGTCTACAAAATGCCTAACAGTGGTTTGGAATCAAGTGTGAGGTTATGGGTAGTGGGGATGGTCTTTATTTTCCCAATTAGTTGGCATCCATTTAATAATTTTAATAAATCGAATAATTTACACTATTGTTATTGTATTTCATTCATAATGTACAACGCTATCTGTGAAAAATTTAAAAAATATATTGTACGGAAAGACTTTGTAGTGCAGTCGCAGTTTAGGCTATTATGTATTTTGCGATTTGCCCCTAGCTATGCCAGGATTAGCTTAAAAATGAAAAGAATCAAGGCTTAACAACCCTGCGACAAGGTAAGACATGTTTTATATTTAATCTTGTTTGCTGAATCTGATCAATGGTTGGTTTATATTTTAGTCTCATAGTCGATTAACGTAGTCGTTGGTGGTGGTTATGACAACATCTGGCTGGGTTATTTTTTACTACTTTAAGTTTTGTGGTTACATATATGCAGCCCCGGATTGGGTAATCGGGAGCACCGGGAGAATTCCCGGTGGGCCGGTCAGTTTTTTTGGCCGCGAGGGCCGGTATTGTCATGGCACGGTTGAAATGTGGCTTTCCCTGGGCTGCCTTCACTCACAGCAGCCCTAATCTTTTTATTTATTATTTTATCGCAGCCCCACTCTTTTTCATTTCATATTTTTTCGCAGCCCAACTCAGAGCGCAGCCTGCAGGTTAATGATGACGTGATTATCTTTTGACTCCCTGGCCCCGACAGCGCCACTGCAAGTTGCTCAAAATAAAAAACCGTCAGAAATAAAAATGGATGACAGAAAGCGCAAAGGCGGCGCTGAAAAGTCCAGAATAAAAAGCAAGAAAGCTCTGGAAACTGACCAAATGTTCTAAGAAGACCACATTTTTTCTCAAAGCAAATAAAGACGACGAGACGGCCGGTAAGCTAACGTTAAGGTATTTAGGAATAGGAGCACTGCAACATGCTAGTCGCCGTGCAAAAACATGTCTTAATAGGTGCAAGCTAGCTCATTGTTAGAGCGCCCGTCCCCCATTCGGACCGACGTCGGTTCGAAGCCCGCGTTAATTAATGTTTTAGGGTTGTCCATGTTTCCTTGAAGCTACACTTATGCAGAGGAAAAAGAGATGAAACAATCATTAGAAATCATTGTGAAAGAAAAGTCAGATAACAGTCCAATAGTTTTATTATTTAACTAATGTTCTCATATTTGTAAAAAAATATTTGAAGTTGTAAAGCAGATGTTTATTTAAAATAAATTATAGTGTCATTAGACAGTGCAATACATTTTATTTTAATCTTTTGTAATTTATATGTTTTTCCTTATTTCAATGTTTGGATATTTATGAACACTTATTCTTAAAGAAAATAGATTCTGATACTGTCCTGTTCTAATAAATCTTCACTGTGAAGCAAAACTTTATTTTCACTGAATGACAATGAATTCAAGGCTGTAGAGAACAGTGCGCTATTGCAGACTTAGGTTTTAATTATCATTATTTTAATATAGTCAGTCGTAAACTAAAGTGGGCCGGTCTAAGGCATGAAACTCCAGGGCTGAAAATGAGTCCCAATCCGGCCCTGCATATATGTGGTAACATTTGGTTTCATTGTGGTTCGTTTTTGTATGGTCTGAGGAAATTTCGCCATACCCTAGGTTTTGATGAAACGCCACTACTGATTGATGAAAAAACAGAGAAACTCACATGTACACACAATTGTTAGCTGAATTGTATTTTCTAATATTACTCATTAATGTAAGCCGAGTATTTGCTTTGATGTTCTTGAGTATGCGGTGTGTTGTTTAAAACTGTTCGGTTCAAATGTGGGTGCAAAAAATCCATTAAAACTCTAGCAGAGGTGAAAAGAATAAAGCATGGTAAAAAGATTAAAATTACTTTATTTTACTTTAAATTCCTTTAACATTCTCCAAGGTATTAACATTAAAATTTTTCATAACTCCATGTAGGACGTTTCTGTACATAAATGTAAGCACTGTGGCAGTAGTAATGCAATATTTCGAAAATGTACTCTTGTACTCTTGATACTCAAGTACTTTTAAAAACATGTACTTCAGTACTTTTACTTAAGTACACATCTGACTGTAGTACTTTTACTTGTACTTGAGTAAAATTTAGCAAGGGGTATCTGTACTTTTACTCAAGTAATGAACTTGTGTACTCTGTCCGCCTCTGCTCACGTAACAGATCACTTACGGTGGTAGAAAGAGAGGTAATAGACGAAGCCGTACTTTCCAAGACCTTCTCCATGGACTCAACTCTCTGAAATGTGCCGTCACACTTCGATGTAAGTTCAGCGACAGCATTAATGAGTGAATAAATTTTCTCATCCATGTTCATCTTTAATTTACCCTTTTTTCCCGGTGGACTTTTACTCATGGAAAAGATGGAATCTGTGTCCATCTCGTCGACACTTTTGCATTTGTCAGTCGCCATGTCTGTGTAGCACGAGGGCACTATAAACACTCGAAGATTAAGATGCCAAATCAACATCGCCTGACTACGCCACCCTGAATCCCTCTCAGGGAGAGTTAAGTTAAATTATGGACACAGATTCATTGTGTGCCTTATAAAGAGAAGGAATAGAGACGAGTTTCTCAAAAATAGTACAAAATTCACAATTTATTGACAAACATCTTATAAAAAAGGACACGCCCTATTAAAAGGCCTAAATGGTTAACCAGGATAATCACAAATGGAAGCGGTAATCTTAAAATAGAGAACACCAACTTTAAGAGACAGAACAAACCCAAAGAAAACAAAGTAGCGGATACTCGAGGAGGACTGACCGGCCACTGGCATGGGCCCACACTATTGCCCCTGTGATATTCACCCGTACAAGTGCCTAACAAAAAGGAAACACACACACACACGCACACACAAAGAGAAATAATTGTGAACAACAGTGTACATGCAGCACCACAGGAGAGTATCCACCAAAGAGACCACACCAGTGTTCCAGCCAGCACTCCCCAGTGATCCGCTAAACAAAAGACAAAGATAAAACAAATTAGTTGGTTCTCGGAGTAAAACTGATGCTCAGGAAGCTAACAATTGTGGTTTAAACAGCCCTGATGCAGACTAAGAGCAAACATATCCAGCCGTATTAGACATGTCACAAAATAGGCAATTATCCGACGAACCCCACAAAAAGAAAAGGTTACATAAAACCAAAAGGGGAGAAAAGACAGCAGCGGCAAAGATATTGGAAATCCTAAGGAGAACAAAAATAAACCAAATGTTACATCAAATAAATATAAAATCATCTACACAAATAAATATATTGCCACTGCCGCAGCTAAATCACTCCCAAAACACATAAAACCTACCGATGCTCTAAAAGGATGAACAGTACCACTTTCCAGGGTCACTAACGTGCATCCACCAGCCCCACGACCATCAAGGAGATCTAACCAGCCTAAAACACATCCCCAAAACAAGGTTAAGAGCAAATTCCCACTTGCAATTGAAATCAAATTCTAACTATATACACACACACGAGTCTCAACCAGTGTGAGGGTTCTTCCACAAATTTTCAGGAGGCATTCATATAAAGTTCAAACATTGGCTTTTATTCACCGCCAACTAACCCACTATTCATAGGGGTGTACAAAAACCAGAACAAAATAAAATTGAAAAGACAAACTATAACACCGGAACCATCCGCATGGGCTCTGGGCTCAGATGTTTCTCACAGGAGCCCTCACCAGAACTAACTCACCACCGAAAATTCAACTCTCTTTAAACACATGGGCTAAACCATTTGCTGATTGCAGGGGTCTCAGTTCAATAAATCAACCCCATTAAAGAATATATAATATATACAAGACAAACCCCACATACATAAAATCACATGCAGCAAAGCAGTAAAACAATAAACACAAAAAATGAACTCTACAAAGAAATTTAAATGAACAATCCCAATACAACAATAAGGTACTCCAAACTACATTTCCCATGATGCCTGCCACAGGATATAAGGGTGATCAGGAAATGCCGCGCCCTTAATAGCCAACCTTTGTTCCATGCTGCAGGCACAGAACCAGGTGGGACCACGGGTAAGATACTCAATGGTTTAGACTATTATTTGAACTATTAAATGAATACCTCAATAAAGAATATTAAAACCCGTATCTGTATCAATATTTTCTACCCCTGGGCGATGCTTCACAATGAAGCGAAAGGGTTGTATAGACAAAAACCATCTTGTCAAATGGGAATTTTTATCTTTCATTCTGTGTAGCCATTTCAGAGCTTTATGGTCAGTTTCTACGGAAGCCGTAAAGTGCCAAACACAACACCAAATCTGAAAACACATTAACAAACCATAAAGCGCAACAACAATTCCGGAAACAAAATAACAAATCAGAAAACACAACGACAAGTCAGAAAACACAACGACAAATCCGGAAACAAAATAACAAATCAGAAAACACAACGACAAATCCGGAAACAAAATAACAAATCAGAAAACACAACGACAAGTCAGAAAACACAACGACAATAGAGTTGACGGAGTTGTTTTTAACCCTTTTATTCCCAACAACTGATACACCTGCTGCAGAAGTAGCGATGTAAAATTAGTTCCTCTATCCGTCAGGATTTCTTTTGCAAAACCTACTCTTGAGAAAAACTGGACCAGACAGGAAGCGATAGCCTTAGCTTTTATGTTTTTTAACGGAAATACTTCTGGAAACCGAGTCGCATAATCACAAATAACTAACAGATACTTTTTGCCGCTCTTACTTTGTTCCAATGGACCTACAATGTCCATGCCCAGCGCTGAAAGGGAACATCAATGACTGGTAAGGGAATTAACGGTACTTTGCGGGGTTTGCGCACTCCGCTGTATTGACATTCGGGGCAAGCTTTACAAAAACCAGCAATGTCTTTGGACATACCCAGCCAGTAAAAATGCTTACTAATTCTAGAATGCGTTTTCCGCTTTCCCAAAATGTCCTGCCCAAGGAATGGAATGCCCTAACGTCATCACCGTATTCCGTACACCAACGGGTAAGACCACTTGTAATACCTGCCCGGTTTTACGATACAGTAAGTCATTCATTACACAAAAATTTCGCCCTTGAAACATGAATACATTTGACCCTTTTTGCGCTGCTTCTACCACCTGAGAATGCAATTTTAAAATTTCAGCATCCTCCTTCTGCAGCTGCCTCAAATCTTCAGGTATCGGAATGTGATCAGGGTTCAAAAGGTTATCAGGGCTTTTTAATTCTCTATGGTGTGCTATGGTTCTTTCCCATTTTTCCTGTTTTCTTTCCCTCCTAGACTTCTTTACTTTACCCAGGTTCACAGACAGTTCGGAATCATAAAAGGGCAAAGACCATAATGGGTGTTCCTCATCATCACCTTCATTTTGTTTACTTTGCGCTCGCGTCAGAACAACATTACAAATATCCCGCAAACGTAACAGATCCATCAGAGCCGGGAAATCATGACCTAATATCATTGGATACGGTAAGTTCTGAGCAAGTCCTACCTTCATCAAATAGGTTTGCCCCGCTATCCCTATATACACCACAGTGACCGAATACTGCCGCTCCTCCCCGTGAACGCATTTCACTATGACCGAAACACCAAGACCAGCACCTAATTCCGGTACCTGTTCTGATTCTACTAGGGTTTGCGTGCAACCTGTATCTATTAAGGCAGTGACTTTTTTCCCGTTCAACTCAACAGTTCTTAGAACCTGATTTGGAACGGGTAGACCAACAGGTTCAGGTACAGTCTCACGAGGCACATAACACACATTAGTAAGTGTCTTCGTCAAATACGGGCACATTGGTTTTTTATGACCTAATTGCCCACATTTATAACACTTAACATTCTCAAAACCAGAGGCACCCAAGTTCTCAGTTCGTTTCGCACTTGCCTCGTTTGTAGACCTTCTTCCTTGAAATGGGGTATTCGGTCGTCGAGAAGATCCATCTCGAGCCGTCTTCCAGCGTGAGAGACTCCAAGGCTCGACTCTACGTCGTGCTGCCACGAAAACATCAGCTAGCCGGGCCGCCTCCTCCGCTGTAGACGGCCGTGTTCTTTAATCCATGTTTGCAATTCTGGGGTAAGCATCCGCAAGAATTGCTCAAGGATAATCATCTCTCCGATCTCCTGGTTCGTTCTCTCTGCCGGTCTCACCCATTTCTGATACAAGTCTTTCAATCGAACATACAGCTCCTTAGGGGTCTCTTCATCCAACACCTCAATAGCACGAAATCTCTGTCGGTACGTTTCATGGATGATCGAATATTTCTTCAAGAAAGCCTCTTTTACTTGCGCATAGTCGATTGCATCCGCAACATCCATGGCCACATATGCGCTGCGCGCCTTGCCGGTCAGCAATGGAATCAGCCTAATAGCCCAATCTTCCCTCAGCCATCGGCACACCTCAGAAATTCGTTCAAACGTGGTTAGATAATGCTCTATGTCATCGGACTCACGTAATTGTTGCATCTTTGGTTCCTGCAATGCATATACATGGCTCATATTACGAGAGGGCCCCGAAACTCCCGGCGATTCCTCTGGCTCGTCCGTTCCCCTGTCTCGCAGATCCTCCACGGACGTTCGCTGGCTGACCTCACCCTGGAGAAGACGGAACTGATGTTGCAGAGATTTCCATCTTGTCTCTTGTCGCACTACTTCTTGTAGTTGGCGTGCATCTCTGTCTTGCTGATCTTGCATAATCCGCTTAAGCTCCATCACGTCACTCCCCGACTCTTCGTCAGACCCAGGCCCAGCCACACTTATCCTGTCCTCCGTCAGTATCTCTTCCTCATCGTGTACGATCTCGATATCAGCCGGAACAACAGTGCGCACGGCTTTCTTGGGCGCCATTCTGCCTTCTTGACTCTCTATATGCAGCCTCCTTCTGGACAAGATCCCACCGCTGCCACCATCTTGTGAGGGTTCTTCCACAAATTTTCAGGAGGCATTCATATAAAGTTCAAACATTGGCTTTTATTCACCGCCAACTAACCCACTATTCATAGGGGTGTACAAAAACCAGAACAAAATAAAATTGAAAAGACAAACTATAACACCGGAACCATCCGCATGGGCTCTGGGCTCAGATGTTTCTCACAGAAGCCCTCACCAGAACTAACTTACCACCGAAAATTCAACTCTCTTTAAACACATGGGCTAAACCATTTGCTGATTGCAGGGGTCTCAGTTCAATAAATCAACCCCATTAAAGAATATATAATATATACAAGACAAACCCCACATACATAAAATCACATGCAGCAAAGCAGTAAAACAATAAACACAAAAAATGAACTCTACAAAGAAATTTAAATGAACAATCCCAATACAACAATAAGGTACTCCAAACTAAACATTTCGGATCATTATCTGGTATCATGCTTGCTTCCCTAACCAATGGTGGCAAATCAAACTCCAAGTTAAAAATATTGTAGAACATTAACTTCGACTACAAAAGATGCGTTTCTTGATAATTTGCCTGAATTGTCTCAAATCTCTAGCGTGAGTAATAACGTTCAAGATCATGACTTTACCATTGAAAATATTAATGCCACCTTCTCGGAAACGCTAGACACAGTTGCTCCTCTGCGCTTAAAGAAGATTAAAAATGACAGACCGACACCTTGGAAAAATGAACTCACTCAGGCTCTAAAGAAAGCGGCACGAAAAATGGAGCGCAACTTTAAGAAAACTAAATTAGAGGTATTTCGTATTGCCTGGAAGGATAGTATTAAAAAATACAGGAAAGCCCTAAAAACGTAGAGATCTGCCTACCTTTCATCACTAATAGAAGAAAACCAGCATAACCCTAGGTTTTTATTTGATACAGTGGCTAATTTAACCAAAAATAAATCGTCAGCGACTTCTGATTCTGTATACAAGCATAGCAGTGATGATTTTATGAACTATTTCACAAATAAAATCCAAGATATTAGAGAAAAAATTATAACTATGCAACCAGAAGTGAATCCCGCTGAACAAACGACTAACTACAGCACCTCTAAGGAGAAATTACGTTTATTTTCTACTATAGATCACGATGAACTCTCTAAAATCATTAGATCATCTAAATCAACTTCATGCATGTTAGACCCTATACCTACAAATCTACTGAAAGAGATGCTCCCAGAAATTATAGATCCTCTACTTAGCATTATTAACTCATCTCTGACATTAGGACATATGCCTAAAGCATATAAGGTGGCTGTTATAAGGCCCCTTGTCAAAAAACCCCATCTGGACCCTGGGGAACTAGTTAACTACAGACCTATTTCGAATCTACCTTTCTTATCTAAAGTTCTGGAAAAAGTAGTCTCAATTCAAATTTGCTCCTTCCTCCAAAGGAATGAGATTAATGAAGATTTCCAGTCTGGATTTAGAGCACATCACAATACAGAGACTGCTCTGATTAGAGTTACAAATGATCTGCTTATGGCGTCCGACCGAGGTTGTATCTCCTTATTGGTGCTGCTAGATCTTAGTGCTGCATTCGACACCATTGACCACAGCATGCTCCTACATAGACTCGAAAATAATGTCGGTATTAAGGAAATAGCTTTGAAATGGCTTAGATCTTATTTACCGTTTTCAATATGTAGCAATAAACAATGAGGTATCACGCAAATCGAAAGTCCAGTACGGTGTACCACAGGGCTCAGTCTTAGGGCCTATGCTCTTCGCATTATACATGCTACCTCTAGGAGATATAATAAAGCGACACGGAGTAAGCTTTCACTGTTATGCTGATGATACGCAACTTTATATTTCCTCGAAGCCTCATGAAACACAGCAATTCCATCGAATAGTGGAATGCATAGTCGATATAAAAAAGTGGATGAGTAGCAATTTTTTATTACTGAACTCGGACAAAACTGAAGTGTTACTTATCGGACCGAAAACCGCCCTACGTAACAACCAAGAATACTGCTTAACTATTGATGGATGTTCCATAAAACCCTCATCTTTAGCTAAGAATCTTGGCTTTATATTCAATAGTACTCATTTGAGAACCAGGTCGCCAACACCTGTAAAATTTCGTTTTTCCATCTTAAAAATATATCTAAACTACGTCATATGCTGTCACCATCAGATGCAGAGAAGCTTATACATGCCTTTATGACATCAAGACTAGATTACTGTAATGCACTATTAGGTGGTTGCCCTGCAGGCCTATTACAGAAACTCCAACTGGTCCAAAATGTGGCAGCTCGAGTTCTTACGCGTACAAAAAAGTATGAGCATATTAGCCCGGTTCTGTCAACCTTGCACTGGTTACCTGTTAAGCATCGCATTAACTTTAAAATCTTGCTTATTACCTATAAAGCCTTGCATGGTTTAGCTCCTCACTACTTGAGAGAACTTCTAACGTATTATAGTCCATTACGTGCACTACGCTCTCAGGTGTCAGGTCAGTTGGTAATACCTAGAATTTCAAAATCAAGTGCAGGCGGCAGATCGTTTTCCTTTCTAGCGCCTAAACTTTGGAACAGTCTTCCCTGCACTGTCCGGGAGGCAGACACACTCTGTCAGTTTAAATCTAGACTAAAGACGCATCTTTTTACTCTTGCATACACTAGACTATCATTATATATATATTTCAAAGATCTAGGCTGCACTAGTTAGATCAACCGGAACCAGGGACACTTCCAATAACAACTGATGCATTTGTTGCATCAAAGAGTGCAGAACAGTACTCTACTCTCAGCCAGTCTTGTCTCATTGTTCCAAGGTTACCAGAGCGCGCAGGACGCAGTCCAAGGTTACCGGAGCGGGCAGGGCGCAATCCATTCCCAGACCTGACAAATGCTGGACGAAGGACGTGGCGACTCTACAAAACTTCAGTCGCTATTAGATTATTACAGTTTTTCTCAAATGCTAAAACACATTTCACAAACGCTTCCTCCATGTTCCCCAATGTCTAAACACAACACCCTTTTCTAAAGCTACATAAACACAACCACACCTTCTCACTTCAAAACTCAAACTTTCACACCAAAAGAGCAGCTCGAAGCTTTCAAAAATGTAAACACTATACACATCATTACACACAACAGCAAAAAAATGTAAAACACAATGCTCAATTTGTGAGAAGGTTCTTTGTTTCATAACTGCCAATGCATATTTTTAGAAACTTTACAGTAATGGATCTTCTTAGATCTCTGCAGAGCCTTAGGGATTTAGATTTCTGAGTTTCATATGAAGAGAATAAATCTATAGTAAATTCTGCATGTACAGTACTGTAACACAAATCAATCCAAAAACTGAATCTATTGCACAACAGTACTCTTGAAAACATGATCAGGGTGTGAAGTTTTTTTATTTACTTTATTCACACCACACACACACCACAATCACTGTGCGGCATCATGTCGCTGAGCTGCATCGGGCCACATCCCCTCATCCACATCGCAGGCTATATTGTCTCTTGCCAGGCACTGCGGGAAAAACACCCTGGAATTGCGAATCCATCCATGGAGGGCCTCCACTGGGATGTCAACACAGGCCAGCTCCATTGCCCTTAGGAGGTTCTGTCTAGTGTATGGTTGTCTGTCATAAACCTTCCATCTCCACGATGAGAAGAGCTCCTCTATAGGATTCAGGAAAGCGGAGTATGGTGGCAGACAAAGGTGGTTACTGTACAAACCACTCTCTGATTTGTTTTGTTCTGTGGAAGCTTACATTGTCCCAAATGATCACATAAATGTGATGGGCGGTCCAGTAGGATGTCTTTTAGCTCCTCTAGGAAGGTGAGGAGACGTTGGATGTTGTAAGACCCAAAGGACAGAATGCCGGTGGACAAGCCCCTCCAAACCCATGGCCGCACAAAGAGTGATATTACCCCCCCACCCACCCCCCGTTGGCCAGGAACCTCAGGTGATGGCTCTTTGGCCAATGATGTTACGGCCTCTTTGCCTTCGTTTCTGCAGGTTGAAGCCAGCCTCATCCAGGAAGAGGTACTCATGAGGTCTGGCCATCGCGTCCAACTGTAATATCCTCTGTGAAAATGTGAAAGTGCACAGGTGTTCAGAACAACAGTCAATCAGGTAGCACAGTATTGTCCAGAAGCAATGTAGGCCACTGAGTAACACAGTATGTCCACTAACTGTACTGTGAACATGGATGTATACTTACTTGCACATAGTCGTAACGTAGGTCTTTGTGTCGCGCAGAGTTGCGCTCAAAGGGAACCCTTTAGACCTGTTTCGTCCGCATCTTTTGAGACCGGAGAACTCGGTCTATTGTGGCCAAGCTGACATCAATGCTCTCAAAGTTGACATTATCGGCAGTGACTTTGTCTCTGATCTCCCGGACTCTGATCTCCCGGAGTCATCTCCCGGAGATGAGGTTGTTCTCACAAACCATATCCAAAATGAGGGTTTCTTGTGCCGCTGTAAATATGGCAACCCTCCCACCTCGATGTGGCATTCTTTCAACTCTAAAGAAAGAAACATGTGTTGTCAATTGACATGTTTTACAAATACAGTAACAACTTATTTGAAACAAATAGACTACTTTCACAGGCTTGTAAATTGTATTGTGACAAAGAAAGCAATAGAATACCTGTTGTGTTGTCTGAATGCCCTGATAATGGTTGCCACGGTGAACCTACTCAGGTTTGGACGGACACTTAGTCCTACTTCAGCCATTGTCATGCCATGGACAATGACATGGTCAATGACTGTTGCTTGCATCTTGTCTATAATGATGGTGGGAGGTTGTCTTGCTCTCCCTCCTGGACCTTCTCCTCTCCCTTGTTGGCCTCCTCCTCTTCTTCCATAGCCAGCTCTTCTCCCTCCTCTGACTCGAATCTTCAGCAAACTGTGCCCTCTGAACTTGCTTTTATACATGAGGTCACAGCATTGGCAACAAGTGTCTTAAATTTTGAGTCGAAGTGTGTAATGAATGGTGCCAGGTGTGTTCATTGTGTTCAAATATTGCTGACTGTGGCAAGCATTTTGCATCACATGAGCTTTCATCTGAGAATATGAGCAGAGTTATTTTGCAACTTGTGTTTTAACAAGGAAAAATGTGTTAAGATTTATAAGAATGGAGGATTGTGTTTTGTGAATTGTGTCTTCATGTGAAATGTGTTTATGATATTGGAAAATGATGGCTATATTTAGTAAATGTGTTTAGACAACTGGACATTTGGTTTAGAGGATTGGCTTTTGAGTTTTAGCATTTGAGAAAAACTGTAATGATAATTTTAAATCTAACTTTGTTTTTTATTTTGCCTTGTTGTGCAAGCACTGTCGAGCTTGTGCAGAGGCTGCAGTTTTTGCCAGAGGGGAACTGGAATCCCCTGGTTAGGCCTGGTCACCCTCTGAGGTTTTTTTTCTCCTCCAATGGAGTTTTGGGTTCCTCGCCACCGTTTGCATACTGTTTTGCACTGTTTGCCTGGCCGGGGGGGCTGCTAGAATTTGATAGTCTTATTTAATTAACACTGCATATAGGAATTTATTGTGTGTCTGATATTTGACCTGTGTTTTGACTTCCATAACCTTTTATGTTTTACTTATAGTCAATGTTTTCTTGTACAGCTGCTTTGTAACAATGAAAATTGTAAAAAGCGCTATATAAATAAAGCTGACTTGACTTGACTTAAATTTCCCATGATGCCTGCCACGGGATATAAGGGTGATCAGGAAATACGCCCTTAATAGCCAACCTTTGTTCCATGCTGCAGCCACAGAACCAGGTGGGACCACGGGTAAGATACTCAATGGTTTAGACTATTATTTGAACTATTAAATGAATACCTCAATAAAGAATATTAAAACCCGTATCTGTGTAGTGATTTTTTCAACCCTAGCGTGCACTCTAGTGCTGAAATGTTGTCCCGTTAGTAGATGTTCAATGCGCTCATACAGACAAAATGCTACTTACACGATACTTTCGGGTGAATTGTTAACGAAACAAAAATATGTATAAACACACAGAAACCAAATAGTAAAGACAAAATCCATTTTTCCTAAAGAAAAAAATATAAAGAGGAAACTTTGAACTAGATAAGTGTGGCCTTAGCCATCACAACCAGCAAACAAAGCCAGTGCAAATAACTGCTTCTCTGGTCTTATAAAGCACCTGGGAACCTAATCATGTGCACAACTCCGCCCCTAAGGAAATGCTCTTAATGGAGAAATGCTCTTAAGGGGGACATGCTCTTAAGGGGGAAATGCCACTTTTCCCCCTGCTACGATCCACCCCCCACTCTGTATCGGCGCCCCGACGATAACAAAACATAATTTAAGGGCATATCAAAAAAAAGGAATAACCAGAAATTATAATAATAATAATAATAATCTAAATCCAGGGTCTAAACGTGGCCTGCATCATATTGCTAGACCCAGGGACTGGAGGGACTGCAACCCCATGTGCCCTAGTCCTTGTTCCCACTGGCAAATGGTAGACGTTAGAATGCTTTCCTGCGGTTTCCCGACCACTCCGTCTAGGTTCGTAATCACGGTAACGTAAGCAACATTTAAAAACAGACTCGCCGTGAACGGTTAAACTATGTAACGTTAGCCTACAAAACAAAAAATGTGCTGCCAGTTGTGCCACCTGGCCGTCAAATGTTTCATCACCTGCGTCACGGTCCCAATAGTGTAAGAAAACAATGACGTTTTCTAATACGTAATTACGCGCATGCTCAGAACGGATCGTGCAGGTGGAACGGATCGTGTACTGACACCGTACATGGCATTCCTAATCGACGGAGACACAGATGTTGTAAATGTATCTAAACCAACTGAAATGTATTTCAGTTCAGTGAAGCATACTTTTTCAGTAAGTTACCTTTCCTTTTTAAAAATTTAAATTTTTACCAGATTGTTAGTTAATCATTAACAAGTCTATATCGCCTAAATGGGATCCGGTCGAACATTTGGGTGCACCCAAACTTTATGCTGATGCACCTAAAAAAAAATGAGGCGCACCAGTGCAACCAGTGCAAAAAGTTAGTCTAGAGCCCTGGAAGATCTTTTTTACAGTGTAACCAAATGGTAGAATTTTTAACTTAGAATTGCAGATGTGCCCAAACAAATTCACACTATTGCATCCACTGCAAATGCAAAGCTAACAAAAATTCATGTTTATGTATGCATAATGCAAGCAAAAACATGCAAGGTGGGAAGAAAGTCATATCTGGCAATGAGATTATTGTATAGAAGTGGGCTATTTTGACTTGCGACTACCCACAGCAGATAAGCACCCACATACCAACATGTCAAAACCACTCAGAACACGTTATCAAGCACGTTACAATGCGCCGGCGACCACAACGCTTCAACATCGTATCACCGAGGATTACATGGATTTCCTACATCATTCAAGTAACGATCAATCACATGTTTTTAGCTTCACAAGGTACAATTATAAAACACACACGTATTATCAGGTCCACCCAACAAGTAATAATAATGTGCATTAAAGCTTATGTTGCAGTATTTTGTAGAAGAATTCCAGTACGGAAACACTTTCTACCCAGGATTTAGAGTGATGTGACATGTCTCCCAAACCAAGACATTAACAGTACACTAATAACAGTAAATATCTTCATTCGGGGAAAAACACATGATGTGTTTAACACAACAGTTAAGCATCTTTAATTGACAAATGACAACTAGAACGCTCTAGAAACCACGTGACTTACTGTACCGTGCTTATGAAAAGAAATATTTTCAATTTTTCACGTTTTTACTTGATGTTGTGGAAAATAAATCAGAGACCAAAGGAATATAGTAGAAAAGACTTTGCAGTCATTTCTGTGTACATGAAAACGATAAAAAAAAAAGATAAATTCACAGACGTTTCCGGGAAAAAGACCTTGGGAACCTTGCTTACGTCATAATAACAATCCGTTATTTCGACCAACATCCTCATCACGCAACTTTATCTGCCCTGTTACTGGACGATAATAGTGATATAGACTTTCTGACCTCTCAGCCATTCCATGGATGACTGACTACTACTTTGTTATTAAAGGGATAGTTCACCCAAGAACAAAAATGTTGTCATCGTTTACTCACCCTCATGACATTTCGAACCTGTCTGACTTACTTTCTTCAGCAGAACATAGAAGAAAATATTTTGAATACAGTTGGTACCAGAAAACCGTTGCTCCCCATTGACTTGCACTTTTTGTGATCCCATACAATAGAAGTCCAGGTGGACAAACGATGTTCTGTTACAAACATTCTTCAAAATATCTTCTTTTGTGTTGTGCAACAGAAAGAAAGGCCTACAGGTTTAAAATGACAAGATGATGAGCACATTTGAGCAATTCCTAATCACATCAATTCTAAGAAACTACCGTATATAATTGTTAACCGGGGTATAAAGTGACGCCTTTTGTTATAAAGAAGCATTATTATAAAGAAGATTCTCTTTAACATCTTTTTTCATAGACAGATATGTTGAAAGTGACACTATAGGGACCAGCACCGCACTTCCACTTGTAACAACCGTCTGGAGAGTTTTGTGAGTCAATTTTAAGCTCATCTTCGACCCAGAAAGGTCTTTGAACTGATGCTAGTCCCTCAAAGTCGCCTATAGAAATCTTTTCTGTGTGTGTTTTTGTGGAACAAAAGGGACAGTCACGGTTAGTCCAATCTGGTTAGTTTATTTAATAGTAAAGGAGCAATAATAATAGTGAATCGTGTCTGAGGCTGTGCCCGACTGACTATACAGTTGCTACAAAATGTTTTATTCTTGATGAAATGTTGCACTTATTTTGGAAATTGAGACAATTTATAGTAGCATATACTTTACATTTATACCTCTTGGTGTGTATTTGAGAGCAAATGCCTTTTATATAAGGTTTGTGTGCTAAAGATGTATTTGTGAGTGTATGTTTTTGTATAAATAATAAAGCAATGTAACACAATGTGATGTTTTCAATATTTGAACGTTGTTTATTTTGATGTTTATTATGGTACATGTTAACTTAAATCAACATCCTTTCAATACCACGCAAACCAATTGCATTGCGTTCCTATTGAAAATGGCCCGAGTTGATTCTGTAAAGTCTAACAGAATTCAAAGTTACAGGCATCTAATCCAATAGCGTCGATTTCTCTGTTAGTTTTGAATGGCACGTCTGACATTGATTCGTTATCCCATGAATTGATATATTGAATAACATTTGAGTGAGAAACACGTGTCGCCGTGTTAATATTGTTATTGTTATGCATTGCAAGGTTTCTGACGGTCTCCAAGGCAACGGCTTGGGTCCTCATGTGACAAGACTATGACGTCACAAAGCGCGCTCCCTCTTTAAAAGCCGCCGCCTCACAACAGTCTGCGTTGGTTTGAGTTTCGCGTTGAACAGATAAGTTGAGCTCCTGAGAGATCGAGGCTTTTCTGTGCGATTCTTGCGTGTTTTGCTTTTCTGCTGGTTGTTTGTTTTCCGTGAAGAAAGTGAGACCGAATATTTCACCGAAAGGTGTTTATTCGTCGACTCCTGACTGATCGTCGAACAGCGCCACAGTTCACCTGCATCGAGTCGTTTGGCTGCACACCGCCGTTAACCGAACCGCGATGGATGCTTCTGTTGTTCCTCCGTCCGTCGAGGACTTTGACTTTGATCTCCAGCTCTCAAAATCATGGGCGGATATAGTCGAGGAGACCGAAGTTGATCCGTCAGACATAGTCATTCCGTCCTATGCTGTTTTGGATTACCCGGTGGTCTTAAATGGATTTCTTGTGAAGTATAAAGATCCGGAGACCTCATCCCCAGTCAAGAGGAGATACGAGAAACGTGAGTTAGATATTTTCTGACCAACACTTTAAATGCTTCTGTGTGACTCTGCCTGTGAAATGTCAGGTGAAGTAATGCATTTGTTATTAGAGGTTTATTACATTCGGTTTACAGTTTGATATCTTGTATATTGCCCGAGTAAGACCATGACATTGGTGCTCAATCTTATAAAAGCGTTGAGATTTGAGCCTGGATTTCACAGAGAGGCTCACGTGGTTTCATACTGGATGTCTGATCGTGACTGATGCAGTATGTCTGTCTGATCACTAATATTCTCTATATTGGGCATTAACTCTGAACTACACCTTTAATCTTATAAAGGAAAATATTTGTATACATTATTTTCAAATAAAAGATGTAATAACTGCATAGAAGCCATAAATCCCCACGAAATTCAAATGACTATTTACCGTCATTGACCTTCTGTTATTTGTTTTGTACAGCGAAGAGTTTTATCCAGAGAGACTTCCGGCTGAAGACCGAGTCTAATGTGTGGAGGAAGCCAGCAGGGTGAGATGAGCAGCTCTCTTGATTTCAACACCACGTGAATATCAAACAATACTTGCGATACCTGTCATCATTCTTAATGGTATTAAAAGTACTTTTCTTGTATTAGGTGTAGATCTCCTCACTCTGGCTTCTTTAAAAGGCCCGAACGTCCCGTCAGAGAAGCGTCATCAACTCAGTGAGTTAAAAAATCTGTCTCCATTAATAAATGCCACAGTTTTTGCCAGAGCTGTACGTAATATTAATTTCGTTGTATTGCAGGCGTAGATCTCCTCCTTTGGGTTCCTGTCTTAGTCAGGATTACCGTGTACGAGACGCTTCAAAAGCTCAGTGAGTAGATCAAATGTTTTCGCTTGATAAATGTTTGCTGAAAATGGTACTTAATATACATTTCTTTGTATTTTTAGGCAAAGATTTCCTCCTTCAGACGGAGATAGAGCGACCCCACCGGACAGCCAGAACACGACTCTGGGTACAGTATCAATGCTCTTTATCTTTCAAAACCCTGGTTGAGGATGAACACGCGTCTCATTTATCTATTCTCATTTGATCTCAATAGCTGTCGCACAAAAGCAGGAGATGGGTGGGCCAGAAATGTCCAGCAAGCCCCCCACCACACCAGCTCCTGTATCTGAGTGAGTAGATCAAATGGTCTCCATGTATAAATGTTCAAGTGTTTGCTTAAACTGGACCTAAAGTCTCCATTAATAAATGCCACAGTTTTTGCCAGAACTGTACGTAATATTAATTTCGTTGTATTGCAGGGGTAGATCTCCTCCTTTGGGTTTCTGTCTTAGTCAGGATTACCGTGTCAGAGACGCTTCAAAAGCTCAGTGAGTAGATCAAATGTTTTCGCTTGATAAATGTTTGCTGAAAATGGTACTTAATATACATTTCTTTGTATTTTTAGGCAAAGATCTCCTCCTTCAGGCGGAGATAGAGCGACCCCACCGGACAGCCAGAACACGACTCTGGGTACAGTATCAATGCTCTTTATCTTTCAAAACCCTGGTTGGGGATGAACACGTGTCTCATTTATCTATTCTCATTTGATCTCAATAGCCGTCGCACAAAAGCAGGAGATGGGTGGGCCAGAAATGTCCAGCAAGCCCCCCACCACACCAGCTCCTGTATCTGAGTGAGTAGATCAAATGGTCTCCATGTATAAATGTTCAAGTGTTTGCTTAAACTGTACCTAAAGTCTCCATTAATAAATGCCACAGTTTTTGCCAGAACTGTACGTAATATTAATTTCGTTGTATTGCAGGCGTAGATCTCCTCCTTTGGGTTCCTGTCATAGTCAGGATTATCGTGTCAGAGACGCTTCAAAAGCTCAGTGAGTAGATCAAATGTTTTCGCTTGATAAATGTTTGCTGAAAACGGTACTTAATATACATTTCTTTGTATTTTTAGGCAAAGATCTCCTCCTTCAGACGGAGATAGAGCGACCCCACCGGACAGCCAGAACACGACTCTGGGTACAGTATCAATGCTCTTTATCTTTCAAAACCCTGGTTGGGGATGAACACGTGTCTCATTTATCTATTCTCATTTGATCTCAATAGCCGTCGCACAAAAGCAGGAGATGGGTGGGCCAGAAATGTCCAGCAAGCCCCCCACCACACCAGCTCCTGTATCTGAGTGAGTAGATCAATGGTCTCCATGTATAAATGTTCAAGTGTTTGCTTAAACTGTACCTAAAGTCTCCATTAATAAATGCCACAGTTTTTGCCAGAACTGTACGTAATATTAATTTCGTTGTATTGCAGGCGTAGATCTCCTCCTTTGGGTTTCTGTCTTAGTCAGGATTACCGTGTCAGAGACGCTTCAAAAGCTCAGTGAGTAGATCAAATGTTTTCGCTTGATAAATGTTTGCTGAAACGGTACTTAATATACATTTCTTTGTATTTTTAGGCAAAGATCTTCTCCTTCAGACGGAGATAGAGCGACCCCACCGGACAGCCAGAACACGACTCTGGGTACAGTATCAATGCTCTTTATCTTTCAAAACCCTGGTTGGGGATGAACACGTGTCTCATTTATCTCCTCTCATTTGATCTCAATAGCTGTCGCACAAAAGCAGGAGATGGGTGGGCCAGAAATGTCCAGCAAGCCCCCCACCACACCAGCCACCACACCAGCTCCTGTATCTGAGTGAGTAGATCAAATGGTCTCCATGTATAAATGTTCAAGTGTTTGCTTAAACTGGACCTAAAGTCTCCATTAATAAATGCCACAGTTTTTGCCAGAACTGTACGTAATATTAATTTCGTTGTATTGCAGGCGTAGATCTCCTCCTTTGGGTTTCTGTCTTAGTCAGGATTACCGTGTCAGAGACGCTTCAAAAGCTCAGTGAGTAGATCAAATGTTTTCGCTTGATAAATGTTTGCTGAAACGGTACTTAATATACATTTCTTTGTATTTTTAGGCAAAGATCTCCTCCTTCAGACGGAGATAGAGCGACCCCACCGGACAGCCAGAACACAACTCTGGGTACAGTATCAATGCTCTTTATCTTTCAAAACCCTGGTTGGGGATGAACACGTGTCTCATTTATCTATTCTCATTTGATCTCAATAGCCGTCGCACAAAAGCAGGAGATGGGTGGGCCAGAAATGTCCAGCAAGCCCCCCACCACACCAGCTCCTGTATCTGAGTGAGTAGATCAAATGGTCTCCATGTATAAATGTTCAAGTGTTTGCTTAAACTGGACCTAAAGTCTCCATTAATAAATGCCACAGTTTTTGCCAGAGCTGTACGTAATATTAATTTCGTTGTATTGCAGGCGTAGATCTCCTCCTTTGGGTTTCTGTCTTAGTCAGGATTACCGTGTCAGAGACGCTTCAAAAGCTCAGTGAGTAGATCAAATGTTTTCGCTTGATAAATGTTTGCTGAAACGGTACTTAATATACATTTCTTTGTATTTTTAGGCAAAGATCTTCTCCTTCAGACGGAGGTAGAGCGACCCCACCGGACAGCCAGAACACAACTCTGGGTACAGTATCAATGCTCTTTATCTTTCAAAACCCTGGTTGGGGATGAACACGCGTCTCATTTATCTGTTCTCATTTGATCTCAATAGCTGTCGCACAAAAGCAGGAGATGGGTGGGCCAGAAATGTCCAGCAAGCCCCCCACCACACCAGCTCCTGTATCTGAGTGAGTAGATCAATGGTCTCCATGTATAAATGTTCAAGTGTTTGCTTAAACTGGACCTAAAGTCTCCATTAATAAATGCCACAGTTTTTGCCAGAGCTGTACGTAATATTAATTTCGTTGTATTGCAGGCGTAGATCTCCTCCTTTGGGTTCCTGTCATAGTCAGGATTACCGTGTCAGAGACGCTTCAAAAGCTCAGTGAGTAGATCAAATGTTTTCGCTTGATAAATGTTTGCTGAAACGGTACTTAATATACATTTCTTTGTATTTTTAGGCAAAGATTTCCTCCTTCAGACGGAGATAGAGCGACCCCACCGGACAGCCAGAACACGACTCTGGGTACAGTATCAATGCTCTTTATCTTTCAAAACCCTGGTTGGGGATGAACACGTGTCTCATTTATCTATTCTCATTTGATCTCAATAGCTGTCGCACAAAAGCAGGAGATGGGTGGGCCAGAAATGTCCAGCAAGCCCCCCACCACACCAGCAACTGTATCTGAGTGAGTAGATCAAATGGTCTCCATGTATAAATGTTCAAGTGTTTGCTTAAACTGGACCTAAAGTCTCCATTAATAAATGCCACAGTTTTTGCCAGAACTGTACGTAATATTAATTTCGTTGTATTGCAGGCGTAGATCTCCTCCTTTGGGTTTCTGTCATAGTCAGGATTACCGTGTCAGAGACGCTTCAAAAGCTCAGTGAGTAGATCAAATGTTTTCGCTTGATAAATGTTTGCTGAAACGGTACTTAATATACATTTCTTTGTATTTTTAGGCAAAGATCTCCTCCTTCAGACGGAGATAGAGCGACCCCACCGGACAGCCAGAACACGACTCTGGGTACAGTATCAATGCTCTTTATCTTTCAAAACCCTGGTTGGGGATGAACATGTGTCTCATTTATCTATTCTCATTTGATCTCAATAGCTGTCACACAAAAGCAGGAGACGGGTGGGCCAGAAATGTCCAGCAAGCCCCCCACCACACCAGCTCCTGTATCTGAGTGAGTAGATCAAATGGTCTCCATGTGTAAATGTTCAAGTGTTTGCTTAAACTGGACCTAAAGTACCTTTTATCTTCTATTATTAGGCATAAATCTTCTCGCTCTGGATATAAAAAGTCGCTCACAGAGGCTGCACCACTTCGGTGAGTTGATCACATTTTCTCAGTTTATAAATGTTTGAATGTTGTTTGAAGCTTTACTTGATATGCTGAACATTGTCTTTGTGTTTCTAGTCCCAGACCTCATCCTCCAGGCTTGTTTAATAGGCCGGAGTCCGCTGACACACAAGCTTCACAATCTGAGTGAGTTGAATAAAGGGCTCAGTTTATGAATGTTTGCCCGAACTGTACCTGATAAACATTTCATTGTGTTTAGGCATCGAGGTCTTACAACAAGCTCCTCTGAAAATAGAGCGACCCCACCGGACAGCCACAACACGACTCTGGGTACAGTATCAATGCTCTTTATCTTTCAAAACCCTGGTTGGGGATGAACACGTGTCTCATTTATCTCCTCTCATTTGATCTCAATAGCTGTCGCACAAAAGCAGGAGATGGGTGGGCCAGAAATGTCCAGCAAGCCCCCCACCACACCAGCCACCACACCAGCTCCTGTATCTGAGTGAGTAGATCAAATGGTCTCCATGTATAAATGTTCAAGTGTTTGCTTAAACTGGACCTAAAGTACCTTTTATCTTCTATTATTAGGCATAAATCTTCTCGCTCTGGATATAAAAAGTCGCTCACAGAGGCTGCACCACTTCGGTGAGTTGATCACATTTTCTCAGTTTATAAATGTTTGAATGTTGTTTGAAGCTTTACTTGATATGCTGTACATTGTCTTTGTGTTTCTAGTCCCAGACCTCATCCTCCAGGCTTGTTTAATAGGCCCGAGTCCGCTGACACACAAGCTTCACAATCTGAGTGAGTTGAATAAAGGGCTCAGTTTATGAATGTTTGCCCGAACTGTACCTGATAAACATTTCCTCGCTCAGAGGCTCCACCACTTGAGTTGAACAAATTCTCTGTTTATACATGATCAAATGTTTGAAACGGGCTTTAAAGTAGTTTTCCTTGTATTTTTAGACATCAAGATTCTTCAACACGCTCCTCCTCCACAGCAAAAGGAGCGAGACCACGAGAAGGAACGAATACTACTGCACAGAGTACGATGAAGATGCTCTTTATTTTTCCAAACTGTTGATTTCAGACGTTGGATGTGTTATTCATCTTCTCTGATTTGTTCTCAACAGCTTTTCCACAGAGGTTTCAACAGGTTTTTCACAGCATCCGATGGTGGCTGGACAAGAAACACGGACGAAACCCCCTACACTGGCTTCTGCACCTCAGTAAGTTAAATAAATTCTCAGCTTTACCTTTAAACATTGTGACATAAACACTGCGCATGTTAAAATAAAAACAACAGACAATTATTTATTTGATGGTTTGCAGAAACTGTGTTCTATTTGTATTTCTAGGCATTTATATGCTCCCTACTCTAACCGTCAGCCCTGTCTTTCCTTAGACTTTCAGCTTACAGGTACAGTGATATGAGACCATAAACATTAATAATCAGTTTATTATCATTGTACTTAATGTTTATTTGTTGTTTTTGCAGCTAAAGAGTCTGGATGGAGCCAGGAGACACCAAATGGTCTAAATAAATAAATTCAATGCCCTTGATGTACATACAGTACTTCTAAACTCACAATCAGGCGATCAAACCGTTATTTCTGCATAACAATCCTAAACTTTGATTTACCACATAGCAGGAACAGACCAGCTTTATGATATTCCTAAACTCAAAACTCTTCTTAATTATCAGTCAAAGTAACACTGGATTCACACCAAATGCGAATGAACCGTTTGGCGCATGTAAATTGCATACAAAGTCAATGCGAAGACTCGTTTGTCAATTTCATCTTCCACGAAGGTTCAAAAATATTTGTCAGATCGCGTCACTCGCGGGAAACGTTTGTCATTTCGTGTGAGTAATAAGGAGCGTGGAGCGCGATTGATCGTGTTTGGTGTGAACCCATCATAATAAACAGAACTATAAGATGATTAACCTCAAAAACGTCATGAGCAGATTTGAGATACTTAAAGGAATTGTTCACTTTCAACATACATTTTCATGATAATTTACTCGCCCCTGTTGTCATCCAAGATGGGTTTTTCTTTAGTTGAAAAGAAATTATGTTTTTTGATAAACTATTACTTTTCAGCGTTATTAGCGCACTTTGCAGAACGGAGCAATGCGAGCATTTGTGTTTATAAAGCATGTACATTTTTATTTTAGAAAATGACTGATCGTTTCGCTAGATAAGACCCTTATTCGTCGTATGGTATTAGCTGCACTGAAACTGTAATTTTCACCTTCAACCGTTTGGAGTCCATTGAAGTCCACTATATGGCGAATAAGGTTTTTGATGAAAACATTCCAGGATTCATTTCTTTTCGACTAAAGAAAAAATACATCAACATCTTGAATGACAACAGGGGTGAGTAAATGTTCATGAAAATGTTGGAAGTGAACAATTCCTTTAACAGAGGAAATACTGGAAGCCACGGTTTTCGATATAGTTAAAGTGTTTTCTGTTATTCTATGCTACGGTTACAGGAGCAGTAAGAGGTTTATTGCAATGTTTTTAATTTTACAAGAAAATATTTTAAATACATTTAAATTGCTTAAGTTATGCCATTAAAACAGTGACATTTGCTGATGTACACAATGCTTTGTTTTCACGGGAACATGCCAGCTGAAGATGAGGAAATGACGTCGCTTCCTTTCCCAAGTGCATTCCAAACGTCTACATAATGGCACGCAGATGCCCTGTTCCCTCAAGTCTAAACTCCAAGGGCTCTGCCCTTCGAAGGGAGTAGGGCATAGGAATGATTTCTTCGTTTGGAATTTGAACCGTGATAAATATGAACAAGATTGAATGTAACATAAAAAAAAAGACTGTCGATAAAATATTTATTAATGCGACCTGAAATTTATCCAGCATGGCTGCTCAAGCGAGTATAATGCGTTACGCTTACTTTTGAACTGAGGTCTGTTTGAAGGGCTATATGGCCATTCCTTTCCCCCTACCCCCTCGAAAACACTCCTTCACGTGAACACCCTTAATGGAGGGGTAATGGGTAGAAATGTGATTGGCCCTTACTCACAGGGAGGTGTTTATCCATCTTGGCGCATAGACTCATAAGCAACGACAACCCGCTAATTCATTGAGAAATAAAATGCACCAAAAAAATTTATCTACCGATGACACAATTCACCAATTAAACTGTGAATGACATATGAAACAGTTTAAAATCATATTGAGGATTAAGAATTCTGTAGTAACTACAGCACAGAGACGGCACTCCTCAAAGTGACAAACAACATCTTGTCTAGATCTTAGTGCAGATTTTTATTTCATACATCATAGTTTTCAATTATATCCATTGAAATGCCATGTTGTCTTTAGCAGGCAGGTGTTACCCATGTAATAACCCTTGTCTTGTTTTCTTGTCTCATTCTCGGGACATGCGAGTCTGACTGAGCCGATCCGGTTGGACGGAATGCTCAACCTCATGATGACCAAAGAAGATGCCTTCATCAACAGCAGGTAATGGGAGTCTGCAGCGGCGAAGGGATGCTGACAAAAGAGAAAGGTATGAGGCTGCTTAAATGCATCCTGTTAAATGATTCGTTTTCACTTAAACCAGTTTTGACACATGTGTGTTTAATTTGTATCGTGGCTGTCAACTTTAATGAATCAATAATAAATCTGTATTAGAGGCAGCCACAAATGATGTGAAATATTAAATTGTGTAAAAGCACTTTTGCTTTAGTTTTTGATGGCATGGATGTGTCTTTACATTGTTCCCATGAGCTTTCTGAATGTAATTGAATTGTGTGTTGTATATGTTATCATTCATGTCCATGCAACAATGATTGAATCACTATTAAAGCATAATTCCTCATGGATCTGGTCACTTACTTGTTCCTTGACAATGTTTGGCTTTTATGAAACATTATGAAGTTGAACTGAGCCGTTATTTGACTCCTTCACTGATCCTGTGGCTCAGTTGGAGCATTGGGTTAGTAGCATAAATGGTTGTGGGTTCGATTCCCAAGGACCACATCATGAAAACGCATTGAAAATCACAGTGTCTGACTACAGATTGGAACTGATCTTTGGATTATCATACAATATGTTGTATGTTAAATCTTCAGGATGACACTGTTACGACTGGCTCAGAGCCATAACAAAAGATAGGAGACCATGCCTCAAACGAGCGGTACAAAACATACATTTATTATACATGTAACACAAGTTTAACCAACAGAACCAAAATATCAGGTGCGGAGGTAAATATCAGTAATGTAGTGCAAGTGCATGGAGGTATTTGTGTGTATGGATGTGGATGTTGAGTGTAAACATAAAAGACATAAACTTAAATCATCTCAAACGTCCATCTGTGTAAACGGCTGACGTCCGAAGCGTGGAAGAACCTCCTGGTCCCACCTCCGAGCTTTTATTTAAACACCATTCTTCCCAGGTGACAGCAATTAGGCCTGAAATAGAGGAGGGGCAAGAGAACCAGCAAAGACAGGCCAAGGGCCGTAACACCCCCCCCTAACAGGACAGGGACCCATAAGGGTACCCTTGAGCCAGTATCCCATGATACTAAATATTTTAGGGTAGGCATATCTTACCTAACACATTGGTGACCGGGACAATGCGTCTGCCACCACATTGTCCCGCCCCTTGATATGCTGAATGTCCAAGGTGTAAGACTCGAGGTAGAGAGCCCAGCGCATCAGCCGTTGGTTAGGAGTCTGTAGAGTGCTAAGAAAAGTTAGGGGATTATGGTCGGAAAAAACTACCACTGGACCAAAGCCCAGATATACACTAAAATGTTGTAACGCCCAAATAAGCGCAAGCGTTTCTTTTTCTATGACGGAGTAGTTTAACTGATGGCAATTAAATTTCTTAGAAAAGAAACATACCGGCTTGTTAACCCCCCATCATCTTTCTGCAGTAACACTGCACCAGGCCCAACCATGCTAGCATCCAACTCCAGATGAAATTCACGATCCCATCGAGGAGCAACTAGAACTGGAGCATTTGAGATTAGAGCTTAAACTCGCTCGAAGGACTGTTGGCATACCAGAGACCACACATACTTTACTTTTCCTCTTAGGAGATCCGTTAGAGGTGCGACCACTGTAGAAAAATTCCTACAAAAACACCTATAGTAGCCCACCATACCAAGAAATCTCATAAGCTCCTTCTTTGTCGTTGGGGATGGAAAATTATCAATTGCACACACTTTAGCACGCACTGGTCTCACTGAGCCCTGACCTATCACACGGCCCAAATAGACCACAGTGGCTTTAGCAAATTCACATTTTGCCAAATTCACTGTTAAACCCGCTTGAGCTAAACGCACAAACAAAGCTTCAACACGCTCCAGATGCTGTTCCCAGCAGTCCGCATACACCACCACGTCATCCAAATACACTGCGCATCCTTCCAGGTCACGCACCACTAAGTTCATTAGGCGCTGGAAAGTGGCCGGTGCATTTCTCAAACCAAAAGGCATAACATTATAAGAGTACAGCCCACCTGGTGTAATAAAAGACGCAATCTCCCTTGCCCTTTCCGTCAATGGCACCTGCCAATAACCTTTAAGTAAATCCAGTTTAGTCACAAACTTCGCCCCCGCCACTTGATCAACACAATCCTCCATACGAGGTAAAGGGAAGGAGTCAGGCTTTGTGACCGCATTTACTTTACGAAAATCTGTACAAAACCGGGGTGTATTATCTGACTTTGGGACCAAGAGACAGGGTGACGCCCAACTAGAGTCAGAGGGAACTGCTATCTTATTATGAACCATGTACTTAATCTCAGCCTCCAAGTTTTTACGCTTCTCTGGGTGAACACGATAAAATCTTTGCCTAATTGGCTTTGCATCCCCCACGTTTATATCATGCTCTAATAATCTTGTACGTGATGGCGTATCTCCAAATAGGCATGGAAAACTTATCAGTTTAACCAGCTGTTCCTTCTGAAATGATTCTAGATGACCCAATACGCTTTCCAATTTATCCAACGCTTCGTTATTTTTCAGCCGACCAGACATCATAACCTCATCAGGCTCTGCTAAATCTTCCATCTCCTCCAAAACTGAGGAAGATGACATAGCCAAACAAACAGGGTGATTTTTTGATAACTCTAACTCCCCTCCACTTCCAAATGACACACGCGACACATAAGGCTTCAAAAGATTAACATGACAGAGTCGGGTCTTTGTCCTACGAGCTGGAGTTGAAACTAAATAGTTTTGATCTGAGAGCTTCTTCAACATAGGAAAGGGTCCACAAAATTTCGCTTGCACGGGGAAGTAATTATAGGTAAAAGAGCCAAAACCTGGTCACCTGGGAGAAACTCTCTGTGCTCAGTCTGACGATCATAACAGTCCTTCATCTTAGTTTGGGCCCTAGCCAAATTTTTCCTGGCCACCTTCAGAGACATATAAAGTCTATACCTGAACCCATTCACAAAGTCCAGTAGGTTAGTTGGAGGCTGAGCCTCCTTCCAGTTGTCCTGCAAAAGAGCCAGGGGACCCCGCACTTTATGACTAAAGATCAGATCATTAGGGCTAAAACCTGTACTTTCTTGGATTACCTCTCTAGCAGCTAGCAACATCCACGGTAAAGCCTCTTCCCAATCACCCTGCATCTGAACACACAATGACCGCAACATTGACTTAAGTGTTTGGTGAAACCTCTCCAAAACGCCTTGGCTTTGAGCATGATAGGCCGAAGAAAAATTATGAACTATGTTCAACTGTTTCAGCACTTGAGCAAATAATTTTGAACAAAATTTTGAACCTTGATCTGACTGAATAACTCGAGGAAGCCCAAAAATAGAAATAAATTGGGACAATACACGGACCACAGACTTGGCCGTTATGCTACGCAATGGGTATGCTGCAGGGTATCTAGTGTTTTGACACATCACTGTCAATAAATACTTGGCACCAGATTTTGATGGGGGTAATGGCCCAACGCAGTCAATAAGATGTTCAAATGGTTGACTTATAGCTGGTATAGGAAAAAGTGGCACAGGTTTCAAAACCTGATTAGGCTTACCAGTCAACTGAAAGGTGTGACACAACTTAATGTATGCAGACACATCCTTTTTCAAGCAAGGCCAAAAAAAATACAACAAAACCCGGTCATACGTCTTCCGGACACCCATGTGTCCAGATTGATCATGAGAAATCTGCAAAACAATATCCCGATATTTCAAAGGAACAACCACTTGGTAAATCGGATCGCCAACAAAACCTTCAAACTGCGGCGTCCATTTTCTCATTAAGACATTGTTATGCAAAAAAAAACAATGAGAAAGATTTCTGACCTCGATAGGAGAACAAACCCCTTCCATACAAGACTTCAAAGAGCTGTCAGCTTTCTGTTCCTGGATTAGCTCATCATGAGAAACAGACCAGGGGACAACAGGTACCAGTAGATCAGAACTATAGGCCACGTCTTCAGAGTAATCATCATTCAAACGCTTTGAACGAGTTACTGCACAGGCACTGAACACATCAGGGAATTGTACCTCACTCTCATCAGGCTTACTGCACACGCCAGGAGTCAACGTCACCTTGGCAGGTGGAGATACATATGCCCAAACTTTATCACCAGCTATGTCATTACCCAGGATCATAGCAACGCAATCCACAGGCAATGCTGGTCGCACACCAACAGACATTTCCCCCTGGAAAAGATCACAATTCAGCATCATTTTGTGTTGTGGTACATTCAAAACATTTAAACCCATTCCTACTACAGGAATGTTAGAGCCTGTGAAGGTGTCATTTGAAAATGGCAATGTTGCTGCTATAATAAATGAATCAAACGCACCAGTGTCACGCAAAATCTTTATGCGCACTTGCTCTTTGCTTCCCTTTAATGAAACAAATCCTTCTGTAATAAAAGGCAAATACGATTTTAACTCCAGATCGCCTTCTGCAGGGATTCTGGTTAACTCCTTGACAGTGACAGATGCAGCACACATCACAGGATTAGTCCTAGGAAAATCTTGTTTTGGTCGAGACTTAAGAGCATAACAAGAATTTTTCCAATGTCCACGCCTATGACAGTAATTACAGATTTTCTCTGAGTCCACTGAAACACGACCGTTTTTATCTTCGAACAGCCTACTTGCTCTTGTTTCATAAGGGCCAGCACCACCTCTGGAAGTATGAATAAAAAAATAATCGTCAGCCAGTGCAGCAGCTTCCCCAACTGACTTAACTCCACGCTCACCAATATATGTAGCAATGCACTCAGGCACAGAGTTTGTAAACTGCTCCAAAATAACTAACTCATGCAGGCTTTTAAAAGAGTCAACCCCGGCAGCAGAGCACCACCGGTCAAAATGTCTAGCCAGATCACGCATAAACTCTAGATGTGACTTGTCTCCACGTCTCCAACCTCGAAAACGCAGTCGGTATGCCTCTGGGACAAGTTCATAAGCTTTTAGAACAGTAGTTTTAACCACAGAGTATGTATCACAATCAGTGCTGCTTAAAGCTGAAAAAGCCTGTCGTGCCTTTCCTGTTAACACACACTGTAACATTAACATACGTGTCGAGTCAGACCAACCTCGAGCATCTGCTAAACGCTCAAATAAGGTAAAGAATGTTTCCGGGTCCTCCTCATTAAACCTGGGAACTAACCTCAAATCACTTAAGTCATCGTGCTTCGTGCTAATTGCCTGCGCCACCACGGGGCGATCCGCCCAAAGCGCCTCGCCCTCCAATTTACCTTCTCTAATCAACAACAATTTTTGTCTCTCCAAATTTAACTTCTCTCGCTCCAAATCCTGTCTCATATTTCCCATCGCCTGCTCTTTCTCATGCTCAGCTTTAACACGTAACAAAAGCAATTCTTTCTGCTGTTCAAATGATAAACCCACTGGGCTTACACTTCCCGACAGAGACGCTTCAACCAAAGTGTCAACTTTACCTGGCATTAAAATACCACTTTTTAGCAACTCCACTTTCAAATTACTCTTAACACAATCTTTTGTTTTCCGGGCATCTCCTATATTAACCTTATAATACTCTGCAATTCTGATTAATTGTTTCTTAGTGCAAACATTCAATCCAGATTCGTCTGGCGATTCAATAAAATCTTCCACTACCTCATCCATGGCTGACAAATTCACCAATAAAGATAAGCTTAAATGACAATTTATCAGTACCCAAGGTCTGTTACAACCACAAACCAAGAACGGCGTTTCCCCGCTAACTACCTAGCCACAAGGCTAACTTACTGAACCCTAGTCTTCGTGAGGCGTAACGGTGGGTTTTTATGCATTTAGAACCCGCTGGCTCGGAAAAGGCGACCAGCAAGCTGACAACCCCTCTGAAACCACGGAAATGCTCCCGAGCCGATGTAGGGAACAAGGAAATGGGAAGCTCTACCCGCCGTACCTCCACACTAAAACAATAATCCAGCGAACCCCCTATTGGGAAACGCTGCTACACCTACAAGGAAAAACGCCAGTCCAAAACATGCAAGGGCACTTTCACAAACTATCACTTACCTACATAAGCCTCTGGAAACAACAACACACGCCCAAATAATCCCGCTTGAGTACGCCAACCCACAAATCAACATAAAAACTAATCAAACGCAGGCACGTCTCCCAGAGCGAAACAACTAACTATATACGGACAATGACGTCAAGATAATTCCCCCTTGATCGCCAATCACACGCACGGAAAACGAGCTACACTCGCCCTTCTGTGCCAACAAGCGCTCATAAACAAATTGCTAAATCAAATCTTAACGCGCACCAAACTTACTCAAATAACTAATAACGAAATGCGCAAAACCAAACAGACGAGCCCCCACTTTGTTACGACTGGCTCAGAGCCATAACAAAAGATAGGAGACCATGCCTCAAACGAGCGGTACAAAACATACATTTATTAAACATGTAACACAAGTTTAACCAACAGAACCAAAATATCAGGTGCGGAGGTAAATATCAGTAATGTAGTGCAAGTGCATGGAGGTATTTGTGTGTATGGATGGGGATGTGGATGTTGAGTGTAAACATAAAAGACATAAACTTAAATCATCTCAAACGTCCATCTGTGTAAACGGCTGACGTCCGAAGCGTGGAAGAACCTCCTGGTCCCACCTCCGAGCGTTTATTTACATTTACATTTACATTTAGTCATTTAGCAGACGCTTTTATCCAAAGCGACTTACAGATGAGGAAACATTGGAAGCAATTATAACAACATAGGCAACAAAATACATAAGTGCATCAAACTAGTCCATTAAAGCCTAGCACAGTATAAAAAGCTAAGAATAGTGAGGTTAGTAAGTTTTTTTATTTATTTTTTATTTTTATTTTTTTATTTTTTTATAGAAGGAAAGGGAAGAGACTTAGGAAAAATCAATCAGCGACGTGTTGACGGAAGAGATGCGTTTTAAGGCGTTTTTTAAAGATGGCAACTGAGTCTGCTGATCTTGTAGCAGCTGGTAGATCGTTCCACCAATGTGGAACAGATCCAGAGAAGGTACGGGAGAGTGACTTTTTTCCTTTTTGGGATGGTACCACTAGTCGTTGTTCCTTTGCAGACCGCAGTGATCTGGCAGGAACATAAATTTGCATTATCGAGTGGAGATACGATGGTGCAGATCCGGTGTTGGTCTTGTAGGCCAGGAGCAAAGCTTTGAACTCTATAAGGGCGGCAACAGGGAGCCAGTGTAACCTGATGAAGAGCGGAGTTACATGCGCTCTCTTCGGTTCATTGAAGACCACTCTTGCCGCCGCATTCTGGATCATCTGGAGAGGTTTGATTGTGCAAGCAGGAAGTCCAGCCAGAAGCGCATTGCAATAATCCAGTTTGGACAGGACAAGAGCCTGGACTAGGACTTGCGTAGAGTGCTCCGATAGGAAAGGTCTAATTTTCCTAATGTTGTAGAGGATGAATCTACAGGACCGGGTGGTGCTGGCAACATGACTTGTGAGGTTAAGCCGATCATCGATTACCACCCCCAGGTTTCTGGCTGTGCTGGACGGTGTAATCGTTGATGAGCCTAGTTGAATGGTAAGGTTGTGGTGAATTTCAACACCATTCTTCCCAGGTGACAGCAATTAGGCCTGAAATAGAGGAGGGGCAAGAGAACCAGCAAAGACAGGCCAAGGGCCGTAACAGACACTGACTAGGATTCATTCTGCTGACAAAGGTGCCCACTGTAGTTATATAACACTGCTTAGACTGCGATACCGAGCTCAGCCGGTGGATGTCAATGTACCACATGCTGTTCACAACGTTACAGGTCCCGTTTAACAAATCGTTTAATTAATATAATTATTATATTAACATAAATCAAATATAAATTGTTAAATTATAAGGCACCAGCCAGACCGGTAAACAAACACCGACCAGAAGTGAACTGCAGTCCAGGCACGCGTGTCCAATGAAACGGTCGGTCTGTTTTGAAGTGAAGCTTCAACTTTAATAATTCTCTGTAACTTTAATAACTGCATTAACTCATCTACTGCACTGTAACTGTAATAACTGCATTAACTCATCTACTGCACTGTAACTTTAATAACTGCATTAACTCATCTACTGCACTGTAACTGTAATAACTGCATTAACTCATCTACTGCACTGTAACTGTAATAACTGCATTAACTCATCTACTGCACTGTAACTTTAATAACTGCATTAACTCATCTACTGCACTGTAACTCTAATAACTGCATTAACTCATCTACTGCACTGTAACTGTAATAACTGCATTAACTCATCTACTGCACTGTAACTTTAATAACTGCATTAACTCATCTACTGCACTGTAACTTTAATAACTGCATTAACTCATCTACTTCACTGTAACTGTAATAACTGCATTAACTCATCTACTGCACTGTAACTGTAATAACTGCATTAACTCATCTACTGCACTGTAACTGTAATAACTGCATTAACTCATCTACTGCACTGTAACTGTAATAACTGCATTAACTCATCTACTGCACTGTAACTGTAATAACTGCATTAACTCATCTACTGCACTGTAACTTTAATAACTGCATTAACTCATCTACTGCACTGTAACTGTAATAACTGCATTAACTCATCTACTGCACTGTAACTTTAATAACTGCATCTATTAACTTTATGAGAAAATGCTTTGTCTTTGAGATTAAAACGCCTTATCAATTTGGTATTTTAATTAGTTGTAAGTTATAATCATCACAATTAAAATAAATAAACATTTGAAATATATCAGTCTGCGTGTAATGAATTAATATAATTTACCAGTTTCACTTTTTTAATGGAAATAGTGAAATGCATCACTTATGGTATTCTAATGATATGACCAGCACCTATGGTTTCCGTAAGCCTGCCATCTAGTGGTAGTTCTTATTTTCTGCACGGTTGCACATGGATCTGCAGTTGCGTGTGTGTGGATTGTCCAATGCAAAACCGCGTAAAAAAGTCTCAAGTTTTATTTTATTTTATTTAGAACATGCAAATAACATTACAGAAAAAACAGGCATGAGTAACATAAAAGAAAAGAAAAAAAGAAAAAAAAAGAAATAAAGACAAAAAAAGAGACATTCACAAGACACCAAATACAGATTCATAATATCTTACAATAGACATAGCTTTTGAGTTTTTAACAATTTTAAGAGACTTCATTAACAGAATGAGTTCGTTAGAGAAAACGTCTCGGTTACTTTCGTAACCTCGGTTCCCTGAGAAGCGGGAACGAGACATTGCGGAGACCGCATATGAAACTCCTCCTCTTTTTCACTTTTCCTGAAGTCCTATAGGATAACGCCAGTTAAAAAACTGGCCAATTGTCGCAAGACATGCACAGTATGCAAATACTGACAAATCTAGACAGTATAAATACAGTGCATGAGACGACAATACCTCAGAATCTACGATAGAACGCTTGACCAGAGATAAGCAGCGAACACGGCGTTCTCCGCAATGTCTCGTTCCCGCTTCTCAGGGAACCGAGGTTACGAAAGTAACCGAGACGTTCCCTTTCGAGAGCGGTCACTTCGACATTGCGGAGACCGCATATGGAACGGTAGTACAATCCCGCCGTGAGAGCTAGCAAAAACAGCCCGATAACTGGGATAACACGTACACAGTATGCGGAGCAGACAAACCAACCATTCGCGAGGTTGCCCCAAGCGTTAACCGCTGATTGGCTGAAACCGGCCTATGAGCTGCTAGATCACTGAGCACGCCAATGAACTGCTAGATTGGTCTTTTGTCGAATTTGCATATCCAAACCCAACGAATGCAGCGGGCTGCGCTGAACAGGGCAGACACCACAGCAGTAGAACCAGCACGGAAACCCGGGCGATATAATAACGAACATAAGTACACCAAGCACCGTGTAAACAGCAATGCGGCAACAACTGTGTAGCACAATACATTACAAGGTAGAAGATAAGCTTAATCAGCACTCACCGAGAGGACTTGAGAAGCCAATGAGGACACATCCAATCTGTAGAACCTGGCGAAAGTATTCTGAGAAGACCAGCCAGCTGCACAGCATATGTCCTGAATAGATGTGCCCCTAGACCAGGCCCACGAAGAGGCGATAGCCCTAGTCGAATGAGCTCTGATACCGAAGGGGCAGTTCTGACCCTGGCTTTCGTACGCCAAGGTAATAGCGTCCACTACCCAGTGAGAGAGCCTCTGTTTTGAGACAGCCCGGCCTTTAGTACCCCCACCAAAAAAATAAAGAGCTGCTCCGACTGCCGAAACCCGGCCGTGCGATCTATGTAAGCCCGCAATACCCTTACCGGGCATACCGCTCTCTGAGCGTCAGCATCCTGTGAGTCTGACGACTCGGAAGACAAGGCGGGCAAGGAAATGACCTGAGCTCTAAAAGGGGTAGACATGGACTTTGGCACATAACCCGATTTTGGCCGGAGAGTGACGCTGCAGTCGCCTGGCCCAAAACGAATGAAATCAGCGCCGACTGAGAGCGCTTGCAAATCCCCTATGCGCTTAGCCGAAGCAAGGGCGAGAAGGAGAACGGTTTTTAGAGTGAGCTCTCTTACCGCAGCCGCGTCCAAAGGCTCAAAGGGGGGAGAAGAGAGAGCCTTCAACACCAGTGCTAAGTCCCAAGGTGGCACCGAAGGGGTTCGCGGGGGGAAAAGTCTCCTCGCTCCTCTGAGGAATCTGACCACCAGCATGTGCCTACCAATCGATTGCCCATCAACCGGGGAACGAAACGAGGCGATGGCCGCTACGTAAACCTTCAGCGTTGACGGGAGGCCGCCGCTGTCCAGCCTGTGCTGCAGGAAAGACAAAATATCAGACACGGGGCAAGACGCCGGGTCGATATTGTTGCTGCTGCACCATTTAGCAAACACCCCCCATTTTAGAGCGTATAAACGTCTGGTAGACGGCGCGCGAGACTCCGAAATAGTATCCAGCACACGCTGAGGGAGTGCAGTTAGAATCCCCGAAGCGGCCAGGCATGGAGGTTCCACAACTCCGGGCTGGGGTGCCAAATCGTGCCGTTCACTTGGGACAACAGGTCTCTCCTGAGGGGAATCCGCCACGGCGGTGCCGTCAACAACTCCCTCAGGTCCGGGAACCATGGTTGATTCGGCCAGAACGGAGCGACGAGAATCACCGACGCCGTCTCCTCTCTGACTTTGCACAGCACTAGGGGTAAAATCTTCACCGGAGGAAACGCGTAAAGCCGAACGACCGGCCAACCCCCCGTCAGCGCGTCGCTCCCCATAGGGGAGTGGATCAGCGAGAAATACAACGGGCAGTGTGCGTTCTCGCTTGTCGCGAATAGATCCACCTCCGCTTTCCCGAAGCGTTCCCAAATTAACAGGACTGTGTCGGGATGAAGCCTCCATTCCCCGTGCTGAAGACCCTCCCTCGAAAGCATGTCCGCTCCGCGGTTCAGATGACCGGGGATATGCGCTGCTCTGATAGAGAGTATATGCCGATCCGCCCACAGTAGGAGGTGGGGCCTGTTTGAAAAGAGCTCCGGAACGGATCCCTCCCTGGCGATTTATGTACGAAACCACGGACATGTTGTCGGTGCGAATCAGAACATGTTTCTGCTCCAGCCTCGACTGGAAAGTATGAAGAGCTAGAGACACCGCCTTTAGTTCCAAGCGATTTATGTGCCATTTCCTCAGGGACTGTGACCAAAGGCCGGATGCCGGCATGCCCTCGCACACCGCGCCACATCCCGAGGACGATGCATCCGTCGTAACGACTGTGCGTCTCGTCACCAGCCCCAGGGGAACTCCCCGACTGAACATGCTCGGGTCGCGCCATGGACTCAGGGCGTCGAGGCAGCGGCGTGTAACCGGGACTCGCGCCTGACCCGAGGACCATGCTCTCCATGGAACCCGAGCCTTCAGCCAGAACTGAAGCGGTCGCATGTGCAGAAGACCTAGGTGGCAGACCGCCGACGCCGATGCCATGAGACCCAAAAGCCTCTGGAACTCCCTCAGGGGAACAGACCGGCCCAGCCTGAGCAAATGTAGAGCTGAAGAGATGGACTCCGTCCTCTCTAGGGAGAGACGAGCGCGCATCTCCACTGAGTCGAAACATACCCCCAGATACGTTATAGACTGACTCGGCGTGAGTTTGCTCTTCTGCATGTTCACGCGCAGCCCCAGGGATGCCAAGTGACCAAGCAGCATCTGCGTGTGACCGATTAGCGCCTTCCGAGAGTGGGCTAAAATCAGCCAATCGTCCAGATAATTGAGAATGCGCATTCCGCTCGCTCTGAGAGGGGAAAGCGCCGCGTCCACGCACTTCGAGAATGTGCGCGGAGCTAATGCCAGCCCGAATGGGAGGACGGCAAATTGGTACGCTGAATCCTCGAATGCGAATCGCAGGAACCTTCGGTGGCGCTTGTTTATCTGAACATGGAAGTACGCATCCTTCAGATCTACGGAAACAAACCAGTCCCCGGGACGCACTTGTGCCAGGATCTGTTTTAGAGTTGTCATTCTGAACGCTCGCTTGTGAAGCGCTCGGTTGACGGGTCTCAAGTCCAGAATCGGACGCAGACCACCATCTCTCTTGGGCACTACAAAATACCGGCTGTAAAACCCGCTTTCCAGCTCGTTCGGGGGGACACGCTCGATCGCTCCCTTCGCGAGCAGGCTGCGGATTTCCTGCCTTAGCACAGGTGCGTTTTGCGCTGACGTAAGCGACGGGACCACACCGCTGAAGCGGGGAGGTCTGCGCCTGAACTGCAGGGAGTACCCGTGTTCTATCACGTTTAGCAGCCAAAGAGAGATGCCTGGGATGGCTTTCCACGCGTCCAGAAACAGACATAACGGCCGAATCTGATCGGGGGTTACCGTCATCGGACCGTTTAGGGTAGCGCGCTGGCCCAGCGAGGCTAAATGCACTGGCGGGAAAATATCTCGCGCGTGAGACTCCAGCGGTCCCTCGTCCACGGGAGTGTCCGTGGACGAGGGAATGCTGGTTATAGTTGTGACTAGCTGCGTCTTCGCGCTGCACCGTGGCAGGGCAAGGGACGCAGCATTGTGTGTGTGAGGGGGAAAAAGCTCCTTCTGTGAACAGGTATGTGTTTTTATTGCATTCACACAAACAACACTTACAACATTGCAATAATCGCCCGCAACCGCGGGGGAAAACTGTTGCAAACAGCGGCGCTTTGGGGCCGCCGGCACGCTCACAGACTCTCTCCTCCTCTTCCCAGGTCCGTCAGGACGACGGCTTGGCAGCAGATGACGCTTCGCCGTCGTGGCGTGGACCTCTCTTCGGCCCGTACCTCTTCTTTGCTGGGCCCGACCATTGTTTAGGACGGACGTCCGGTTCGCGACCTCGACTAGCCGGTGCGGGAGCCGCGTGCTGTTTGGCGGGTCTCTGCGAGGAGTGAGGCGCGGATGAAGAGCGGGCTCTCGGAGACGGTTGGTAAGAGCGTCGAGGCAGCACGTGACTCATGGCCTTGGCGCGCTTTTGCGCCTCACCAAAACGCTCTACTACCGACTCCACGACGTCACCAAAGAGGCCGGAGGGAGTGATCGGCGCGTTGAGCAGGGACTTACGATCGGCGTCCTTTAGATCCGCCAGCGTAAGCCACAGATGACGGTGGAGGACGACCATAAACCCCATAGATTTGCCGATAGCCTGAGCGGTGCGTTTCGTAGCCATCAGCGCGAAGTCGGTCGCTGCCCTCAGATCCCGTGTAGCGTCCGTCTCCAGGCTGCCGCTATCCAGCGACTGAAGGATCTTTGCCTGGAACACCTGCAGCACCGCCATAGTGTGCAAGGCGGAGGCGGCCTCACCAGCGGACGCGTATGCCTTACCAGCGAGATGGGCGGTAAACCTGCACGGCTTCGAGGGCAGGCCTGGGTCCGAGCCCAGCGAGGTGGCGGAAGGGCACAAATGAGCGGCGAGGGTCTCCTCGACGGGTGGCATGCGCACGTAACCGTGGGCCTCGGCCCTGACCACGTGGGCGAACATGGCCGGCGTAGCAGCGTGGACGCGCGCCGACTGAGGTGCTGACCACGTCTTCACCACGTGCTCGTGGACATCTGGGAAGAACGGCGAACTCCTTTTCGACGTGGCCTGGCGGCGACTCGCCTGAAAGTACCAGGAGTCGAGCTTACTCTTCGCCGGCATCTCAGGTGGATCCCAGGTGATGTCGAGCTCGCTTACAGCTTTTTCGAGAACCCTGACGAACTCCTCGTGGAGGTCCGGGGTGCTCTCCGGATCGGGACGATCACGCTCCGATCCTGCCAAGTCCTTGTCCGAAGCTGATATGGACATGGAGTCATCGTCCTCCTCGACGCCGAAGGAAACGGCGTCCGCGATGGAAGGCGGAGGACGAAGGACCTCGTCGACGTAGAGGACTGGGGAATGAGGTGACGGCAGAGGACGGGGGCCCGGAGCCGGGTCGTCGCCGCCACCTCGTGGAGTGGGTGGACTCACCAGCGGCTCGTTGGCTGCGGTGAGCCTCGACCCTATGAGTCCACGAGCAATGTTCCTGCGAGTCCTCAAAACACGCGCCGGCAGGTCCGCACAGTGCGCGCAATCGGACTCGCAGAGTGCATCCTCCGCATGGGCAAGGCCCAGGCAGGCAATGCAGTGCTCGTGAGTATCCTGCGGGCCGATGGGGCCCGCGCAGAGACGACAGAAAGAAGCCATCGGATGCGGTGAAGAAGTATCCAGTTGCGTCTTCAACGATGGCAGCGTGAAAAAGAAGATTCTGAGGTATTGTCGTCTCATGCACTGTATTTATACTGTCTAGATTCGTCAGTATTTGCATACTGTGCATGTCTTGCGACAATTGGCCAGTTTTTTAACTGGCGTTATCCTATAGGACTTCAGGAAAAGTGAAAAAGAGGAGGAGTTTCATATGCGGTCTCCGCAATGTCGAAGTGACCGCTCTCGAAAGGGAACCTTGTATAAAAGGAGGAGATCTTGACAATCTAGATTTATGAATAAAAAATTTGCCATTCAAGATGACAAAATTTACAAAGTTCTGAATATTTTTATCATCATTCTAAAAATCGCAAATAATTTCTTTCACATTCAGTGATATCATTAGATTAATTTTAACTGAAAAAGTAAAAAAACTATCTTTCCAAAATGACTTTACACTTAGGCAATCAGCAAACAAATGCTTTAAAGATTCCTCGCAGTTGTTACAAAAGGAACATTCTTTCCCAATATCCATAAAATTAGAAAGCCACATATTAGTTGGATACATTTTGTGTAAGATCTTCAGATGAATTTCTCTTACTTTATTAGAAATACAAAATTTGTAAGGGAGCAGCCATGCTTTTCTCCAATTAACATCTCTTAAAATGGAGTTCCATTAAAATTTCCCTCTTGGAGTAACTTTCTTTTGTTCGTTAAATACTTGTCTTATATCTTTGTTAGTAAATTTTTTATCAAATATATATTTACCATTTATAAGGAGATCGTAATCTTTATTTTCAACTTTATAATAAATCAGGGGCTGCACATTAAATTAATAAGCACAGAGGGAATAGCTTTAATAACTACCGAAAATTCTTTAAATTTTATAGGAAAATTGAATTTGGACAAAAAAGAATCATAAGAGTGAATTTTTTCCCAAAACCAAATGCATGTAAACTTTGTAATAAAAATTGGTGTTCAATTGTGTCAAACGCCTTGTAAAAGTCAAGGAATAAAATGAGTGCATCTGAATTAACAAATTGGTTATAATCTAACAGGTCCAATATAAGCCTAATATTTGAACTAATATGACGCTTTGCCATAAAACCGGTTTGAGATTCTCCAATTATTTTATTTAAATCACTCTTTAATCTGGCAGCATAAACTAATGCTAAAATTTTATAATCAATATTTAATAACGTTATTGGTCTCCAATTGTCAATGATCAAGGGGTCTTTGTCTGGTTTTGGAATTAAACTGATAATACCTTGTTTCATTGTTGTACTCATTTCTGTCTGGTCTAAGCATTCTTTATACATGCTAAATAAAGGATTTTCTATCAGATCCCAAAAGGCACAATAAAATTCAACAGTTAACCCGTCTGTTCCAGGGGATTTTCCTTTCTTCATTGAAAAAAGAGCTTTAGAGTAGAGCCCGACCGATATGGATTTTTGGGGGCCGATGCCGATGCCGATATTAACTTGAAAAGAGCCGATTTATAAGCCGATATTTTGATTTTGAAAATAAACTGGATATTAGACCCATTTCCTATAAACTGCACTTACACAACATTCAATAGCAAAATATCTGCCTGTTCTAGGTATGTGGGCTGTATAAACCATTTTCCAGAAGGGATGTAAAAAAAAGCCTTAGATTACAGTCTCAATGACTAAACAATTGCACATCTAAAGTATATATTTTTCAATGATCACAAAACAGTCTGGTTTTAAACATTTAACACTTTTATTTACTTCCAGTTGAAGCTGGTTTTAACAGTGTGTACTGTAAATAAATTATAAGTTAAAGTTAAAGTAAAAGAGCTATACCAAACAAATTCAATATTCCACAAACAGTTGTTTTTTCGAGGCACGCTGTACATAACTTCTAGTCATTTACTACACGCGCCCCCTGCCACAGATACGCGGTCATTATGTGGGAAACACTGCAGATATATTTAGAATAAGTTAAACGCTAACGTTATAGTTTGACCTCTTATTAACGTTCGCGTTCTTCCACTGATAAACATGGTTTTAGCAATGCATTAGCGGCTGTAAGTGATCTTACAGAATATTTAGAAGTGATAATGATAGGACCGTTAGCTAGAACTATCACACCGTTTTTATATGCAGTGTATGAACTAAATCTACAATAATTTCACATGACGAACGACAGACTCGCCGTCAAAACAGTATCTCCATGCCGGGTGTAATGCTGCCACTGGCTTGCTGAGAGCTTTCTTCTGTAGTGGATTTCTGGCGCTGTTGTCAACTGGGGAGTTGCAGACCGCCCTCTGGTGGGCAAACTATGCAACACTCATAACATGAGTGAAGCATGAGACTCTGTTTCTCATGTTTTATCGGCCGTTATAAACGCAGATGCCGATTTAAATGCCATTAGCTCATATCGGCCGATAATATCGGCCGGCCGATATATCGGTCGGGCTCTACTTTAGAGATCTCAGCTTTGGAAATATCTTCTTCACAATATTCATTATAATCATTAGAAACTGTTGGAACAAAATGTTTAACTGTTTGTATATAAGTGCTTATTTTTTCATTGTCAGAATGGGAAGTATAAAGTTTTTCATAAAAGGAATAGACGAAAGATGCTATATCTGAAGGATTATTAGAGATTCTTCCATTTATAGTCAAAGATGAAATAGAGTTTCTTGTATAACTTCTTTTTTCAAGAGAAAAAAAATAACTAGTATTTCTTTCCCCTTCCTCAAACCATTTGGCTCTTGACCTCACATAAGCACCTTTAGCTAATTCTATATATAGATTATCTATTTCTAAATTAAGAAGATATAATTTAGACTTGTCATCTTCGGATAGAGTATTTTGTTTAATTAAAGTATTAAGTTGCTCTGTTATCTCTGTAATCTTCCTAAGTTTATTTTCCTTTAATTCTTTACTCTTCTCATAGCAATTGTCCTGACTTTAAACTTAAATAACTCCCACTTTTGGACAGAATTTAAAGTATTATTTTCAAAAATATTTGCAATCAATTTAACTTGTTCAACAAAACAATTGTCAGAAAGTAGACTGTTATTAAATTTCCAGTATCCACGAATAATACTACTCTTACATCCATCAAAAAAGACTGAAATCAATTTGTGATCTGTTAGAGGGGCACAATAAATTTTTGTTTCTGAAACATAGTTGATTAAGTCATAAGAAATCAACCAGTAATCTATTCTTGATTTTGAAGTAAAAGAGCTATTATTGTCATGATCCTGCCTCTCCTTGTCTTGGTTTTCGAGTCTTGTGTCAGGATCATGTCAGTCCCATGTGTTTTGTGTGGAGAAAGAGCATTGTTTTGGTTTGAGAAGCCATGCTCTCTCTCCGGTGTCACGTCCTTTAGTCCGGCCCCCTTGTTTCCCCGGTTAGTGGTCCATTAGTGTTAGTCTTGTCTCAAGCCCTGATCCATCTTTCCCTTAGTGTTTCAGTCCCCTCACCTGCCTCATGCAATCCTCCTGTTAGCTTTCCCTTAGTGTTTCATCCATGTCACCTGCCGCCACTCTCCCTGTGTCATCAGTCCTTGTTAGTGTTTCCCTTTATCAAGCCCCAGTTTCCCTCTGTCCCTTGTCGGTTCATTTTGCACACTTTGCACAATTACCCTTCGTCTGTCTGGATTACCCGTGTTCCTGTTCCCTGGACTCAAGTTTGTGGACTTAGTTTGTTTTTCTTAAGACCTTGTTTGTTTTGTCCCCCTTGTGGGAAGTTTTAGTTTTCAGTCTTGTTTGTGTTCATGTTTTCCCCATCGAGGGTCTTTGTTTTGAAAAAAAGTCTTGTTGTTCGACACATGTCTGCCTGCGCTTGGGTTCTGTCCACAACCATAACAATTATTCCAAGTATAATCACAGCAATTTGGATTCAAATATCTCCACACATCAGAAACTTGTAATATGTCAGTTATGAAATCAAATAAATCTGAAATTTGTGAACTATGTTTGGGTGGAAAGCGATCAACAGAATCGTTTGGAGCATCGTTGAAATCACCACCAATAATTACATATCCATCCTTATACTTCTTCTTTAAACCTGTTATTGTATCACAAATCTTCTTAAACATTTCCAAATTGTGTACTGTGTATTAAATCCATAAACATTGCAAATTATTAAAGTGGAATTGTCCAGTTTAACAGTCAGTATAATCCATCTTCCATTATCTGAACGAATAGACTCCAAAACACTGCCTTTAAATTTGTTAAAGACAATTGCGACACCTGCTGAGTGATTGGTTCCATGACTAAAAATCGCATAATCTCCCCATTGGGTTTTCCAAAAATACGAATCAGAGTCACAAGAATGAGTCTCTTGAAAAAAAACGTATTTGAGCTTCTGTATGTCTTCCAAAAAGAAAGATAGCTTTCCTTTTAACAGCGTCACGAATGCCTCGAACATTTAAAGAAATTAATTTGAATTTACCAAACTTGTAATCCACCGTACAAAAATTTAACTAATTAACCAGTATAGAACAAGTACCTTTGGAGAAAGAGAAAACTGAGAAAGCATGAAACATTACATCAGTCATAACACTTGCTTTGACCCCGATATGTATCCAAAACTGCTGACGGGCACCATCCGCTCAGGTAATGTCAGGAACACTAATGGGCACCCCTTCAATGTAGGCAAATCCTCCTCGAAAGCCGGCCTTCTTACCCTCTTCTCTTGCACGTTTCACCAGTGGCCATGCTTTTTTTCTTGCGGCTCGTTCTTCCGAAGACTGATGTGTAGCCCGTTTTCCTTCAGATAGTGGTTGTTTTTGGCATCTCTCCACACTGTATCTCGATAAAGACGCATGGCGAACTGAATAATTTTCACTCTGGGGCGACCATCACCTCTTGCCGGCGGTCCCAGTCTATGAACCGAATCCACGACATCTGGAAGTTTGTGCGCATTCTTTGGGGACACTTTAGAGAGGATCTTGATAACAAGATCTCGTGTGGTAACGGTACTCTCCTTGTCCGGATTACTTTCCTTTACCCCGTAAATCCTGAGATCCCATCTTCTTTTGTAGTTCTGCATCCCCAAACACACCTCCTTCAGTTGCTTATTTTCTTGTTGCAACACAGCAACATTTTTTTCGAGTTTCAGGATCTTCTCTTTATGGGACATGCTCTCACGTAACAGATCACTTACGGTGGTAGAAAGAGAGGTAATAGACGAAGCATGTAAGTTCGATGTAAGTTCAGCGACAGCATTAATGAGTGAATCAATTTTCTCATCCATGTTCATCTTTAATTTACCCTTTTTTCCCGGTGGACTTTTACTCATGGAAAAGATGGAAAAGATGTAGCAAATTCTTCTTCTGTGTCCATCTCGTCGACACTTGCATTTGTCAGTCGCCATGTCTGTGTAGCACGAGGGCACTATAAACACTCGAAGATTAAGATGCCAAATCAACATCGCCTGACTACACCACCCTGAATCCCTCTCAGGGAGAGTTAAACAGATTCATTGTGTGCCTTATAAACAGAAGGAATAGAGACGAGTTTCTCAAAAATAGTACAAAATTCACAGTTTATTTACAAACATCTTATAAAAAAAAGGACACGCCCTATTAAAAGGCCTAAATGGTTAACCAGGATAATCACAAATGGGAGCGGTAATCTTAAAATAGAGAACACCAACTTTAAGAGACAGAACAAACCCAAAGAAAACAAACTAGCGGATACTCGAGGACGACTGACCGGCCTCTGGCCTCGGCCCACACTATTGCCCCTGTGATATTCACCCGTACACGTGCCTAACAAAAAGGAAACACACACACACGCACGCACGCACTCGCACGCACACGCAAAGAGAAATAATTGTGAACAACAGTGTACATGCAGCACCACAGGAGAGTATCCACCAAAGAGACCACACCAGTGTTCCAGCCAGCACTCCCCAGTGATCCGCTAAACAAAAGACAAAGATAAAACAAATTAGTTGGTTCTCGGAGTAAAACTGATGCTCAGGAAGCTAACAATTGTGGTTTAAACAGCCCTGATGCAGACTAAGAGCAAACATATCCAGCCGTATTAGACATGTCACAAAATAGGCAATTATCCGACGAACCCCACAAAAAGAAAAGGTTACATAAAACCAAAAGGGGAGAAAAGACAGCAGCGGCAAAGAAATTGGAAATCCTAAGGAGAACAAAAATAAACCAAATGTTACATCAAATAAATATAACATCATCTACACAAATAAATATATTGCCACTGCCGCAGCTAAATCACTCCCAAAACACATAAAATCCTACCGATGCTCTAAAAGGATGAACAGTACCACTTTCCAGGGTCACTAACGTGCATCCACCAGCCCCACGACCATCAAGGAGATCTAACCAGCCTAAAACACATCCCCAAAACAAGGTTAAGAGCAAATTCCCACATGCAATTGAAATCAAATTCTAACTATATACACACACGAGCATAGAGGAAAGCAGCCTACAAATAAGACACACAGGTGTACGTCACTTTAGAGGCAATAAATACAGAATGAGTGAAAACAGCAACAATTACCTTCTTGAGTCTCAACCAGTGTGAGGGTTCTTCCACAAATTTTCAGGAGGCATTCATATAAAGTTCAAACATTGGCTTTTATTCTAAATCCAAGCTAAATCCAAGATGGCGGCATGTATGGTCTGATGTGTGTTTGTCCCCTTGTCTATACTCAATTGTTTTTTTATGCTCATATTTGGAGTAACATTTTTAGCAGATTCCAGGATTGAGCTTTTTGGTTTTTAGATGAAATAATATTTATTGGATTATGGACTACTTTGCTGCAGAAAAGCTTCCATCTCCAGGCTCTACTTGGATCCTGAGGCCCTGTTAGCCTCTCTAGGCCCTAGCAGTCCAGCTTCCATCTCTAGGCTCCAGGCCCTAGCAGCCCAGCTACCATCTCCAGGCTCTGCTTGTATATTGAGGCCCTCCTAGCCTCTCCAGGCCCTAGCAGCCCAGCTTTCATCTCCAGGCTCTACTCGGATTTTGAGGCCCTGTTAGCCTCTCCAGGCCTTAGCAGCCCAGCTACCATCTCTAGGCTCCAGGCCCCAGTAGCCTAGCTACCATCTTCCTTCTCTAGCCCAGCTCCAGCCCAGCTACCATCACCAGGCTCCAGGCCCTAGCAGCCCAGCTACCGTCCTAGACTCTGTTTGGATCCTGAGGCCCTGCTAGCCTTTTCAGGCTTTACTTGGATCTTGAGGTTCTGCTAGCCTCTCTAGGCCTTAGCAGCCCAGCTAATATCTCCAGGCTCTTTATGGATCCTGCGGCCCTGTCAGCTCCTCCTGGTTTTGCTAACATCTTCTGCTAACATGGCTCTTCTCTTAATGCTGCTTTGTTCATTGTCTTTGCAGAATCTAAGATCAAGTGATTTATTCTGGGTGAGTACTTCTTACAACATTTGTGGCTCTTTGGACATAGCCTATGGATTCAACTGTTCAGCCTTTGTGCATTCCCCTCAAATGCCAAAAGAGCTGGAAGAGGACTTAAATTTAGCCTGGTTTCTACCCAGAGATATTCTTCAACTTCAAAGTCTTTTGATCTTAAATGACTATTTTGCATTTAATGACAGACATTACTGGGACTCTCATTTAAAAAATTCTACAGATTCTTCGTATACTGATGGTAAACAGAGATGGTTAATATTTTTATTGCTGCTTTTATCTGGCAATGTGCAACCCGAGTTGCAGTGTGTTCCATTGCCATCTGATGTGAAATCCATGTCTGGTTTGAGTGTAATTCACCTTAATGTTCGCAGTTTGTTACCCGAAATGGATCTGCTTAGAATTTGGGTGAATTTAACAGATGCAGATATTGTTGTGCTATCTGAAACCTGGCTGACAAAATCAATCACTGATATGGATATTGGAATGGGTGGTTATAATGTGTTTCGTTCGGATAGACTAAGGAAGGGTGGTGGAGTTGCTATTTATGTCAAATCTAAATTTAATGTGAAGTTAGTCTATTCAGAATCAATCGGTAAGCAGCTGGAATTTTTGGCAGTGAAGATGGAGTTGGCCAAGGGCTATTATGTTACTGTTGTTGGGTGTTATAGGCCTCCTTCTGCCATGAGTACAGCATTGCAGACTCTTATTCAACTCTTATCCAGATTGGACTACTCTGAAATTATTTTAGCAGGTGATCTACACTGGGACTGGCTGAAGCCTTGTTCAGATGAATTTAAGTCATTTTGTGATTCTGTCAATTTTACACAGTTAATCAATTCTCACACTCGTTTAAATCTTAGGTGCCATGAGAAATCCACCTTAATTGATTTAATTTTGACTAATGTTCCGCACAAATTTTCTGCTGTCGGTGTTTTTTGCAATGACCTAAGTGACCACTACGTTGTTGCTGCTATAAGGAATGCTAAGATGCCTAAATGTAAACCTCGCGTAATATGTAAGAGGAATCTCAAAAAATTTAATGAACAGGGTTTTTGCCATGATTTGTTTAATTGTGATTGGAGTAGAATAGAGCTGATTCCCGATGTGGAGTCAGCCTGGATCTTTTTCCGGGATAGTTTTTTGCAAGTAATAAATAGACACGCCCCACTAAAGAGATACAGAGTTAAGGGGCAGGATAATCCCTGGTTTTCCTCTGAGCTTGGAGATATTCTTCATGACCGCAATTTAACTTGGGCCAAAGCAAGAAAAACGGGCTCTTCGTCTGATTGGCTTGTTTTTAGGCAGTTAAGAAATAAATGTTCTTCTGTTATTAAGAAAGCAAAATCTGACTTTTATATGTCAGCCACTACTAACAGCTTAAATGATCCCAGAAAATTTTGGAAGGCTATAAAATTACTTTCTTTAAACAAAGATAGTATTATTGTTCCTTCTTTTATTATGAAAGAGTCTGTAGTAGTTCATGACAAGATGGAGATATTGAACCATTTTAATGTGCATAGTTTCAGTCTGGTTCTTTGTTTGACACTGCTTGTCCTTATACTGTGACACCTTGTAGAGATGTATCAGTCTCTACAAGTGTCTTTAATTTCACTCCATTCTTAGTGGCTGATGTTCAAAAAGCCCTAAAAGGGCTGGTTCCTGAAAAACCTCCAGGACCTGATCTTAGAGCCCTACTTCTTAAAAATAGCTGCTGATTGTGTAGCACAGCCTCTAACGTACCTTTTAAATCTTACTTTAGAGAGCAACACTATTCCCAAAATATGGAAATCTGCATTTGTTTGTCCATTATTGAAAGGGGGTGACCCGTCAAATTTAAATAATTACAGGCCAATTTCTAATTTGTCTGTTGTGGCCAAAATGCTTGAATCCCTAGTGAGTGATCAGATGAAAGACTTCTTGCATGTACAGGACATTTTATCCCCAGTTCAGTCAGGTTTTAGAAAAAAACATAGTACCATCACAGCTGCAATGAAGGTGATAAATGACATCTCTGTTGCTCGTGACAAGAAGCAGCACTGTGCATCACTTTTTATTGATTTGTCAAAAGCTTTTGACACAGTTGATCATGATGTTTTAAAGATTAGGCTTCTTAATTCGGGGTTTTCAGAGAATACTGTCTCTTGGTTCTCAAACTATCTTAGTGACAGAACCCAGTGCACTAAGCTTGATGGTGTTCAATCTGGTATTTTACCAATCCTTAAAGGGGTTCCACAAGGCTCTGTGTTAGGCCCTCTTTTATTCACTATTTATATAAATAATCTTAATCAGCATGTGTCTGATGCAAACTTTAATTTTTATGCAGATGACACAGTTATTTACTGCTGTGCACCCTCTCTTAAACAAGCCATTGCGCATTTACAGAATGCCTTCACTGTGGTCCAAAACACCTTGCTACAGCTGAAACTTGTGCTCAATGCAGACAAAACCAAATGTATGCTTTTCACGGGCCCTCGAAATAGACCACTGAATGTTCCCTCAGTGACTACTCTTGACGGACGTGAAATACAGACTGTTACAACTTATAAGTATCTTGTTATCGTTATTGATGATTGCCTATCATTTAAGCCTCATGTTCACTGTCTAGTGAGAAAGTTGAGGCTAAAATTGGGTTTTTATTTTCGAAATAAGCTGTGCTTTTCTTTTAATGTTAAAAAACGGTCAGTGGCATCCACTTTTTTATCTGTGCTGGACTATGGTGATATATTATATATGCATTCATCTGCTCAATGCCTTCATATGATTGATGCAGCCTATCATGCATCGCTGAGATTTATTACTAATTGTAAAGCTCGCAGCCATCACTGTGAGCTGTACTCTCGTGTAGGGTGGTCTGCTCTGGCCACACGGAGGCGTTGTCATTGGTAATCATTTATATATATAAGGCTATTATTGGTGTGCGTCCATCCTATTTATGTTCACTTATTATGAAAAAAAGTGTTTGTCATTATTCTCTTCGTTCTCAGGCTGTTGTCTTGCTTTCTGTCCCACATGTCAGTACTGAGCTGGGTAAAAAGGCCTTTGTTTATTCTGCTCCCTTTACATGGAATTTGCTGCAGAACAACTTAAAACTTGAAACTAAGTTGATTCCTTTGAGTGTTTTTAAGTTAAGAATGAGATGTTTTGAGTTGGACTCCCTCACATGTAAATCTTTTAATTAAGATTTCATTGTAAGTGCAAAACTGGCTTTCAAAATTGTTTCTATTAAATTATTTGTTTTATTTTTCATGGTTTTTTTTGTTTTTTGTGTGTCTTGTTCGTATGTAATGATGTGTTGTAAATTCTGCTGCCTATCTTGGCCAGGTCTCCCTTGTAAAAGAGATTTTTAATCTCAATGGACTTTTCCTGGTTAAATAAAGGATAAATAAAAAAAATAAAAAAATTCACCGCCAACTAACCCACTATTCATAGGGGTGTACAAAAACCAGAACAAAATAAAATTGAAAAGACAAACTATAACACCGGAACCATCCGCATGGGCTCTGGGCTCAGATGTTTCTCACAGGAGCCCTCACCAGAACTAACTCACCACCGAAAATTCAACTCCCTTTAAACACATGGGCTAAACCATTTGCTGATTGCAGGGGTCTCAGTTCAATAATCAACCCCATTAAAGAATATATAATATATACAAGACAAACCCCACATACATAAAATCACATAAAGCAAAGCAGTAAAACAATAAACACAAAAAATGAACTCTACAAAGAAATTTAAATGAACAATCCCAATACAACAATAAGGTACTCCAAACTACATTTCCCATGATGCCTGCCACAGGATATAAGGGTGATCAGGAAATGCCGCGCCCTTAATAGCCAACCTTTGTTCCATGCTGCAGCCACAGAACCAGGTGGGACCACGGGTAAGATACTCAATGGTTTAGACTATTATTTGAACTATTAAATGAATACCTCAATAAAGAATATTAAAACCCGTATCTGTGTAGTGATTTTTTCAACCCTAGCGTGCACTCTAGTGCTGAAATGTTGTCCCGTTAGTAGATGTTCAATGCGCTCATACAGACAAAATGCCACTTACACGATACTTTCGGGTGAATTGTTAACGAAACAAAAATATGTATAAACACACAGAAACCAAATAGTAAAGACAAAATCCATTTTTCCTAAAGAAAAAAATATAAAGAGGAAACTTTGAACTAGATAAGTGTGGCCTTAGCCATCACATTTCCCCCCACCTAAACATTCTCGCATGGGGAGCGAGAAAGAAAATCGGCTGCAATTTTTTCAACCCCTGGGCGATGCTTCACAATGAAGCGAAAGGGTTGTATAAACAAAAACCATCTTGTCAAACAGGAATTTGTATCTTTCATTCTGTGTAGCCATTTCAGAGCTTATGGTCAGTTTCGATCACGAAATCTCTACCAAGCAGATAATATTTCAATGAGTCCAGCGCCCATTTCATCGCTAAACATTCTTTCTCTATCACTGAATATCTAGCTTCTCTGGGAAATAATTTCCGACTCAAATACACTACCGGATGCCTCTCCTCATTTTCTTCCTGCATTAGGACCGCTCCTAACCCCAATTCAGACGCATCTGTTTAAAGTACGAAGGACTTTTCAAAGTTAGGACTACTCAAAATGGGATTATTGCTCAGCACCGCTTTTAACTCGAAAAACGCTTTTTCTGCGGATACTGTCCATTGTACTTTGTTGGGGTTCATCTTCTTAATTAACTCCGTTAACGGTGCAGCGATGTTTGAGAAATGGGGAATGAACTTCCGATACCAACCGACTAAACCCAGAAATGAGCGAATTTGTTTCTTTGTAGCGGGCAGTGGACAAGATTGTATAGCCTTCACTTTCTGTACCTGCGGCCTTATTACTCCTCACTCCAATACGTACCCCAAATACTCTGTCTTGGTTTTAACGAAGGAACATTTTGCGGGGTTAATAGTTAGTCCAGCACCCTTAATTCGTTGGAAAAACGGTTGCAGATGTTGTAGGTGATTCTCCCATGAGGTACTAAATATCACAACATCATCTAAGTAAGCCGCCGCAAAATCTGCTAACCCATCCAACACAGTATCCATCAACCTTTGGAAAATCGGGGGGTGCTCCGTGCAGCCCAAAAGGTAACACCCGAAAATGCATTAACCCCCTTTGGGTACGGAAAGCAGTCAATTCTCGCGACTCTACGTCCAAAGGCACCTGCCAGTATCCTTTACTTAAATCGATGGTAGTGATAAATTTAGCCTTACCGAGTTTTTCAATCAACTCCTCAATGCGAGGCATAGGTTACGAATCGAATTTTGAAACTGAATTTAAATACCGGAAATCGATACAAAACCTAAGTGTATTATCCTTTTTTGGCACCAATACCACCGGATTACACCATTCACTCCTTGATTTGATTTGATTTTGATTTGATTCAATTTATTGTCAGTACACACATACAAGTACAGTGCAACGAAATGTATTTTTAGAAGAAGATAAAGCATAACATGGGGAAGGTGGGGAGAAAAACATGTACACAATACACCAAAGACAAGACTTGCAACAGGGATAGGTAATCCAGTTCCGACAAGCAGCATCTGATTCTGCTGCCATGGTGGCGCCGCATGCAGACCCACTTGTCAGGCTGGCGGTTCAAAGCGAGGAGGCACTGGATCTGGGTGTGGGTTATGTGTGTGTGTGTAAGAGTCTATGTTGTGATTGTCTATGTTTGTGTGTGTGTGTAAGAGTCTATGTTGTGATTGTCTATGCAGGTGTTTCAGTAGAATGGAGGAGGGACGCAAGAGCGTCTCTCCGTACTGCTCCACTCAGGGTTGAATTCTAGCAGCAGCCTTGGCCAAGGCTGATACGGGGGAGTCGAAAGAGATAAGATTGATTGTTTGGTCTTAGGGCGAGCAACCGCATTCCTTTCCAAGGCTACTCTCTTTTGTCCAAAATGGTCTCCAAAATATAAATTTTTCCTTGCAAAGTCGTGAGCTTCTCCGTGATAGAATCCATATTGCGGTTAATAGTCTCATTTCCAGAGCCGACCGCTCTTCCCACGACTTCCATCATAACGGGCAGCCTTGTGAGACTTTTGAGAGCTGTTACCGTTTTCTTAATTTCTCGATAACAAACGGCACAGCCTAATCCAATCAGCATAATTCCTGTTATCATGGTTCCGAATAGGTAGACATCTTCAATGTCCTCCACGGAAAGAGGGGCCAGACACACGATCCGCCATCTCTCCCAGGCGTCCATCGTGTAGCCAGCTGCAAACGTTCCGTCAGGGCAGGCAGGTTCCCCCGAACCCAAGCTTCTCGTCGAGAAGATCGTGTCAATAGCGTTGAGAGACCATTTGATCAGATCCATAATTTCAGTTGTAGAGCAGTGCAGAGAAAATCTCTCAATAGATGATACGAGACGAGACACAAGATCAGCAGGGAAAAAAATGGGAGGACGGGAGCAAGAAAAATGCGACTGCCTCCGTTGAGAGAGCGAAGAGGTTCCACTACACCCATTTGCTGCATCAAGGTTACCTCATCTTCAAACGCGGGAAGCAATCGTTCAGGGATGCGGTAACTCATTCGTTTTGGCTGAGCGTTTTCTTTAAGCACGATTCTATGCTTTATAAGCGTGGTATAGCCGGGCTGATTTTTAAACAACTCTGGATCACACAATTGCTGGAGCTGAGCTCGCTGTTCTAAAGAAAGATGGTTCAGATCCACAGGTGGCAAAGGCGGATTACTCGGTAAGTATTGTTCATCTACCTCATCCTTCACCAGTCGTATTAAATTAACAACTGCGCTTTCGCTCTGTGGGTACCACTTCTTCAACAAATTAATGTGCAACACCCGATAGGGCCGTGCCTGCTTGGGAGTCGCGATCTCATAAGTAGTGATTCCTATTCTTTTAGTTACCTCAAATGGCCCTTGCCATTTACCCAGAAGTTTATTTTCAGACGTAGGAAGCATCACGAGAACTTTTTCACCCAGCTCAAAAGATCGGGACTTCGTCTTCCTATCATACCAAATGGGCAGAAGCAAATTCGGTCATTTGTTGCAATTTTTGTCTCATGGCTAACACATAGTCGATTACATTTGTTTTGGTCGACGTCCCCGAATTTCCCTCCCACAGATCTCTCACCAGAGACAATGGTCCCTGCACTTCATGGCCATACATCAACTGGAAAGGGGAGAAACCGGTTGACGCCTGCGGAACTTCCCGATATGCAAACATGAGGTAGGGGAGCCACTGGTCCCAGTCGGTCCCCACCTCATTCACAAATTTGCGAAGCATTTGCACTAGAGTTTGATTAAATCGCTCGACGAGCCCGTCCGTCTCAGGATGATAGGGAAATGTTTTTAACCCTTTTATTCCCAACAACTGATACACCTGCTGCAGAAGTAGCGATGTAAAATTAGTTCCTCTATCCGTCAGGATTTCTTTTGCAAAACCTACTCTTGAGAAAAACTGGACCAGACAGGAAGCGATAGCCTTAGCTTTTATGTTTTTTACGGAAATACTTCTGGAAACCGAGTCGCATAATCACAAATAACTAACAGATACTTATTGCCGCTCTTACTTCGTTCCAATGGACCTACAATGTCCATGCCCAGCCGCTGAAAGGGAACATCAATGACTGGTAAGGGAATTAACGGTACTTTGCGGGGTTTGCGCACTCCGCTGTATTGACATTCGGGGCAAGCTTTACAAAAACCAGCAATGTCTTTGGACATACCCAGCCAGTAAAAATGCTTACTAATTCTAGAATGCGTTTTCCGCTTCCCAAAATGTCTTGCCCACGGAATGGAATGCCCTAACGTCATCACCGTATTCCGTACACCAACGGGTAAGACCACTTGTAATTCCTCCCCGGTTTTACGATACAGTAAGTCATTCATTACACAAAAATTTCGCCCTTGAAACATGAATACATTTGACCCTTTTTGCGCTGCTTCTACCACCTGTGAATGCAATTTTAAAATTTCAGCATCCTCCTTCTGCAGCTGCCTCAAATTTTCAGGTATCGGAATGTGATCAGGGTTCAAAAGGTTATCAGGGGTTTTTAATTCTCTATGGTGTGCTATGGTTCTTTCCCATTTTTCCTGTTTTCTTTCCCTCCTAGACTTCTTTACTTTACCCTGGTTCACAGACAGTTCGGAATCATAAAAGGGCAAAGACCACAATGGGTGTTTCTCATCATCACCTTCATTTTGTTTACTTTGCGCTCGCGTCAGAACAACATTACAAATATCCCGCAAAGCTAACAGATCCATCAGAGCCGGGAAATCATGACCTAATATCATTGGATACGGTAAGTTCTGAGCAAGTCCTACCTTCATCAAATAGGTTTGCCCCGCTATCCCTATATACACCTCAGTGACCGAATACTGCCACTCCTCCCCGTGAACGCATTTCACTATGACCGGAACACCAAGACCAGCACCTAATTCCGGTACCTCCTAATTCCTCTACTTAGCATTATTAACTCATCTCTGACATTAGGACATATGCCTAAAGCATATAAGGTGGCTGTTATAAGGCCCCTTGTCAAAAAACCCCATCTGGACCCTGGGGAACTAGTTAACTACAGACCTATTTCGAATCTACCTTTCTTATCTAAAGTTCTGGAAAAAGTAGTCTCAATTCAAATTTGCTCCTTCCTCCAAAGGAATGAGATTAATGAAGATTTCCAGTCTGGATTTCACTCAAAAAGTGGATGAGTAGCATTTTTTTATTACTGAAAACCGCCCTACGTAACAACCAAGAAAACTGCTTAACTATTGATGGATGTTCCATAAAACCCTCATCTTCAGCTAAGAATCTTGGCTTTATATTCGATAGTACTCTGTCATTTGAGAACCAGGTCGCCAACACCTGTAAAATTGCGTTTTTCCATCTTAAAAATATATCTAAACTACGTCATATTCTGTCACCATCAGATGCAGAGAAGCTTATACATGCCTTTATGACATCAAGACTAGATTACTGTAATGCACTATTAGGTGGTTGCCCTGCAGGCCTATTACAAAAACTCCAACTGGTCCAAAATGCGGCAGCTCGAGTTCTTACGCGTACAAAAAAGTATGAGCATATTAGCCCGGTTCTGTCAACCTTGCACTGGTTACCTGTAAAGCATCGCATTAACTTTAAAATCTTGCTTATTACCTATAAAGCCTTGCATGGTTTAGCTCCTCACTACTTGAGAGAACTTCTAACGTATTATAGTCCATCACGTGCACTACGCTCTCAGGTGTCATGTCAGTTGGTAATACCTAGAATTTCAAAATCAAGTGCAGGCGGCAGATCATTTTCCTATCTAGCGCCTAAACTTTGGAACAGTCTTCCCTGCACTGTCCGGGAGGCAGACACACTCTGTCAGTTTAAATCTAGACTAAATACGCATCTTTTTACTCTTGCATACACTAGACTATCATAATATATATATTTCAAAGATCTAGGCTGCACTAGTTAGATCAACCGGAACCAGGGACACTTCCAATAACAACTGATGCATTTGTTGCATCAAAGAGTGCAGAACAGTACTCTACTCTCAGCCAGTCTTGTCTCATTGTTCCAAGGTTACCAGAGCGGGCAGGACGCAGTCCAAGGTTACCGGAGCAGGCAGGGCGCAATCCATTCCCAGACCTGACAAATGCTGGACGAAGGACGTGGCGACTCTACAAAACTTCAGTCGCTATTAGATTATTAATGATAATTTTAAATCTAACTTTGTTTTTTATTTTGCCTTGTTGTGCAAGCACTGTCGAGCTTGTGCAGAGGCTGCAGTTTTTGCCAGAGGGGAACCGGAATCCCCTGGTTAGGCCTGGTCTCCCTCTGAGGTTTTTTTTCTCCTCCAATGGAGTGTTGGGTTCCTCGCCACCGTTTGCATACTGTTTTAGACTGTTTGCCTGGCCGGGGGGGCTGCTAGAATTTGATAGTCTTATTTAATTAACACTGCATATAGGAATTTATTGTGTGTCTGATATTTGACCTGTGTTTTGACGTCCATAACCTTTTATGTTTTACTTATAGTCAATGTTTTCTTGTACAGCTGCTTTGTAACAATGAAAATTGTAAAAAGAGCAATATAAATAAAGCTGACTTGACTTGACTTAAATTTCCCATGATGCCTGCCACAGGATATAAGGGTGATCAGGAAATGCCGCGCCCTTAATAGCCAACCTTTGTTCCATGCTGCAGCCACAGAACCAGGTGGGACCACGGGTAAGATACTCAATGGTTTAGACCAGGGGTGTCAAATTCAAATTTATTAAGGGCCATGCTGAGGGGTTAGTGATAAATTCAGGGGCCAGACATGCATTTTTAAAGTGTTCTTTTGTTTAATGAATTAATGTAGTGTACTAGTAACTGTACAAAACCTCCTATTAATTAAAATAACAAAGTTTTAATAAAATTTTTCAAGATACTTCAGAACTTCATAATGCAAAACATTTTTGTCACATGCTGTATATTTTTTTCTCGAAACAAAACAAGAAATAAAGTCTTTGACAAGCAAAACTGATTTACAAAACAAAATGTCAACAAGACTTTGTTATGAAGAATATGAAAACAGTCAACAAGTTCTCGGATATTGTATTATTTTGCTTTCAACTTAAACACATTCATGGATTTATATTGATTATAATCTTAAGAAATTATACATGACACTTTTTAACTCTTACCAGACACTCTGCACCTTTTATTAGAAATTATTTTGTCTATTCTAGGGTTAATGTCTTTTGCCATGGCTACCTTTAATACAGAGACGAGATGCTTGTCTGTGAGGCGGGACCGGTGGGATGTTTTAGTCAGTTTCATTATGGAGAACATCTGCTCGCAGGAGTATGTGCTTCCGAACATAGACATGATGCGTGCAGCGTGAAGGCGAAGGTGTGGCATCGATTCAGGGAGTAGAGGTGCAAATTCAGCTGCCCCAACTGACTGGTATTGGGCTTTTAGATGAGTATTACATTGCAATTCAATGAGTTCCAATTGCAAGTGCTCAGGTGCAGTGTCAACATCAACTGCAAATGGATTTGCAGACAGGTCAAAGTTCTCAGAACTTCTGAGATTCAAAATCAGAAAATCTTCTGCTGAATTCAGCTTTCAGGGTGTTCAGTTTGTCGGCATACAGTTCAGTCGGGAATTTGATGTTGACTGTGTCACTGACTGACTCGCAAACGGGAAAGTGAGACAGGTTGGCTTGGCGCATCTGGCCCTCCCACAGGCGCAGTTTAATTTGAAACGCATTAACAGAGTCTCGCATTTGCGTGATTAGCTGCTTTCGACCCTGGAGTTTTACATTAAGATCGTTGAGGTGCTCCGTTATATCACACAAAAATGCCAAGTCGCTCAGCCATTTTTCATTCTCGAGCTCGGGGATGGACTTTTGTTTGCTTTCCATGAAATGTGCGATCTCAGTGCGAGTATCAAAAAATCTTCGCAACACTTTACCTCGACTTAACCAGCGCACTTCTGTGTGGTAGGGGACATCCTCATGCACGCAATGTTCCTCCTCTAAAAGTGCTCTGAATTGCCGGTGATTCAAACCCCGTGAACGAATAAAGTTTACTGTCTTGTTTACAACTGTCATTACATGTCCCATATCCAGCACCTTACCACATAGTGCCTCCTGGTGAATGATGCAGTGGTAGGCTGTCAGGTTTTCACCTGTATGCCTCACCTTTTCTCGAACCAAACCGACCAAACCACGGTACTCACCGCACATCGCAGGTGCACCGTCCGTTGTAAGACCAACAAGTTTATTCCACTGCAATTCTGCGTCAGTGACACACTGCTCAACTTGTGAGAAAATGTCCTGTCCAGATGTTGTCCCGTGCATCGCTCTTATATCCAAAAGTTCCTCAGTGACAGAAAACTGTGCGTCTACCCCTCGAATGTATACAGAGAGCTGGGCAGTGTCTGTTTTGTCTGTACTCTCATCTACGGCCAGTGAATATGCAACAAAGTCCTTAGCTTTTTCTTTTAACTGGGCCTGTGTGTCAGAGGCCAGCTCATCCACCCGACTAGCCACAGTGTTTCGGGAAAGGCTGATGTTAGCAAAAGCTTGTTTTTTGTCCGGGTACACAACACCACATACCTTATCCATACAGACTTTAATAAATTCTCCCTCTGTAAACGGCTTGCATGCTCTTGCTATTTCCTCCGCAATAATGAAGCTTGCCTTCACAGCTCCCTCGCTCTGACTGTTCATACGAGTGAACATGTGTTGTTGTTGCTGAAGTTTGTGTTTTAGTTCTTTTACTTTTCGCTGCCGCATATCCATGTCCATGCTTCCATATTGGTCATGCTTCGTTTCGAAATGCCTCCTTAGATTATACTCTTTAAAAACTGCTAGTGACTCTTGACATATTAGACACGTTGGCTTGTTCTTGTACTCACAGAATAAATACTCTGTTTCCCATCTTTGTTGGAATTGTCGATATTCACTGTCAACTTTTCTTTTTTTAGCCATTGTGCTAGCCACCCTTTTAGCTTAATTTGCGTTGTATACAGTTATCATCACCTAGTAGTTATTCTCTGTTACAATTAGTGTTGAGTAGAGCACGACAGCGCCCCCTGCGTTTCAATGTTGTCACTGGCCTAATTTTTCACAGCAAACGGGCCACATTAAAAGAATAACCAGAATTTGTTGGAGGGCCTGATTAAAAGTCGTGGCGGGCCGTCTATGGCCCGCGGGCCTTGTAATTGACACATGTGGTTTAGACTATTGTTTGAACTATTAAATGAATACCTCAATAAAGAATATTAAAACCCGTATCTGTGTAGTGATTTGTTCAACCCTAGCGTGCACTCTAGTGCTGAAATGTTGTCCCGTTAGTAGATGTTCAATGCGCTCATACAAACAAAATGCCACTTACACGATACTTTCGGGTGAATTGTTAACGAAACAAAAATATGTATAAAGCACCTGGGAACCTAATCATGTGCACAACTCCGCCCCTAAGGAAATGCTCTTAAAGGGGAAATGCTCTTAAGGGGGACATGCTCTTAAGGGAAATGCCACTTTTCCCCCTGCTACAATCCACCCCCCACTCTGTATCGGCGCCCCGACGATAACAAAACATAATTTAAGGGCATATAAAAAAAAGGAATAACCAGAAATTATAATAATAATAATAATCTAAATCCAGGGTCTAAACGTGGCCTGCATCATATTGCTAGACCCAGGGACTGGAGGGACTGCAACCCCATGTGCCCTAGTCCTTGTTCCCACTGGCAAATGGTAGACGTTAGAATGCTTTCCTGCGGTTTCCCGACCACTCCGTCTAGGTTCGTAATCACGGTAACGTAAGCAACATTTAAAAACAGACTCGCCGTGAACGGTTAAACTATGTAACGTTAGCCTACAAAACAAAAAATATGCTGCCAGTTGTGCCACCTGGCCGTCAAATGTTTCATCGCCTGCGTCACGGTACCAATAGTGTAGGAAAACAATGACGTTTTCTAATACGTAATTACGCGCATGCTCAGAACGGATCGTGCAGGTGGAACGGATCGTGTACTGACACCGTACATGGCATTCCTAATCGACGGAGACACAGATGTTGTAAATGTATCTAAACCAACTGAAATGTATTTCAGTTCAGTGAAGCATACTTTTTCAGTAAGTTACCTTTCCTTTTTAAAAATTTAAATTTTTACCAGATTGTTAGTTAATCATTAACAAGTCAATATCGCCTAAATGGGATCCGGTCGAACATTTGGGTGCACCCAAATTTTATGCTGATGCACCTAAGAAAAAAAATTAGGCGCACCAGTGCAACCAGTGCAAAAAGTTAGTCTAGAGCCCTGGAAGATCTTTTTTACAGTGTAACCAAATGGTAGAATTTTTAACTTAGAATTGCAGATGTGCCCAAACAAATTCACACTATTCCATCCACTGCAAATGCAAAGCTAACAAAAATTCATGTTTATATATGCATAATGCAAGCAAAAACATGCAAGGTGGGAAGAAAGCCATATCTGGCAATGAGATTATTGTATAGAAGTGGGCTATTTTGACTTGCGACTACCCACAGTAGATAAGCACCCACATACCAACATGTCAAAACCACTCAGAACACGTTATCAAGCACGTTACAATGCACCGGCGACCACAACGCTTCAACATCGTAGCACCGAGGATTACATGGATTTCCTACATCATTCAAGTAACGATCAATCACATGTTTTTAGCTTCACAAGGTACAATTGTAAAACACACACGTATTATCAGGTCCACGCAACAAGTAATAATAATGTGCATTAAAGCTTATGTTGCAGTATTTTGTAGAAGAATTCCAGTACGGAAACACTTTCTACCCAGGATTTAGAGTGATGTGACATGTCTCCCAAACCAAGACATTAACAGTACACTAATAACAGTAAATATCTTCATTCGGGGAAAAACACATGATGTGTTTAACACAACAGTTAAGCATCTTTAATTGACAAATGACAACTAGAACGCTCTAGAAACCACGTGACTTACTGTACCGTGCTTATGAAAAGAAATATTTTCAATTTTTCACGTTTTTACTTGATGTTGTGGAAAATAAATCAGAGACCAGAGGAATATAGTAGAAAAGACTTTGCAGTCATTTCTGTGTACATGAAAACGATAAAAAAAAAGATAAATTCACAGACGTTTCCGGGAAAAAGACCGTCGGAACCTTGCTTATGTCATAATAACAATCCGTTATTTCGACCAACATCCTCATCACGCAACTTTATCTGCCCTGTTACTGGACGATAATAGCGATATAGACTTTCTGACCTCTCAGCCATTCCATGGATGACTGACTACTACTTTGTTATTAAAGGGATAGTTCACCCAAGAACAAAAATGTTGTCATCGTTTACTCACCCTCATGACATTTCGAACCTGTATGACTTACTTTCTTCAGCAGAACATAGAAGAAAATATTTTGAATACAGTTGGTAACAGAAAACCGTTGCTCCCCATTGACTTGCACTTTTTGTGATCCCATACAATAGAAGTCCAGGTGGACAAACGATGTTCTGTTACAAACATTCTTCAAAATATCTTCTTTTGTGTTGTGCAACAGAAAGAAAGGCCTACAGGTTTAAAATGACAAGATGATGAGCACATTTGAGCAATTCCTAATCACATCAATTCTAAGAAACTACCGTATATAACTGTTAACCGGGGTATAAAGTGACGCCTTTTGTTATAAAGAAGCATTATTATAAAGAAGATTCTCTTTAACATCTTTTTTCATAGACAGATATGTTGAAAGTGACACTATAGGGACCAGCACCGCACTTCCACTTGTAACAACCCACTTGTGAGTCAATTTTAAGCTCATCTTCGACCCAGAAAGGTCTTTGAACTGATGCTAGTCCCTCAAAGTCGCCTATAGAAATCTTTTCTGTGTGTGTTTTTGTGGAATAAAAGGGACAGTCACGGTTAGTCCAATCTGGTTAGTTTATTTTATAGTAAAGAAGCAATAATAATAGTGAATCATGTCTGAGGCTGTGCCCGACTGACTGTACTAGACATACACAGTTGCTACAAAATGTTTTATTCTTGATGAAATGTTGCACTTATTTTGGAAATTGAGACAATTTATAGTAGCATATACTTTACATTTATACCTCTTGGTGTGTATTTGAGAGTAAATGCCTTTTATATAAGGTTTGTATGTATTTGTGAATGTATGTTTTTGTATAAATAATAAAGCAATGTAACACAATGTGATGTTTTCAATATTTGAACGTTGTTTATTATGGTACATGTTAACTTAAATCAACATCCTTTCAATACTACGCAAACCAATTGCATTGCGTTCCTATTGAAAATGTAAAGTCTAACAGAAATCAACATGGATTCAAAGTTACAGGCATCTAATCCAATAGCGTCGATTTCTCTGTTAGTTTGACATTGATTCATTATCCCATGAATTGATATATTGAATAACATTTGAGTGAGAAACACGTGTCGCCATGTTAATATTGTCATTGTAATGCATTGCAAGGTTTCTGACGGTCTCCAAGGCAACGGCTTGGGTCCTCATGTGACAAGGCTATGACGTCACAAAGCGCGCTCCCTCTTTAAAAGCCGCCGCCTCACAACAGTCTTCGTTGGTTTGAGTTTGGCGTTGAACAGATGAGTTGAGCTCCTGAGAGATCGAGGCTTTTCTGTGTGATTCTTGCGTGTTTTGCTTTTCTGCTGGTTGTTTGTTTTCCGTGAAGAAAGTGAGACCGAATATTTCACCGAAAGGTGTTTATTCGTCGACTCCTGACTGATCGTCGAACAGCGCCACAGTTCACCTGCATCGAGTCGTTTGGCTGCACACCGCCGTTAACCGAACCGCGATGGATGCTTCTGTTGTTCCTCCGTCCGTCGAGGACTTTGACTTTGATCTCCAGCTCTCAAAATCATGGGCGGATATAGTCGAGGATTTCACAGAGAGGCTCACGTGGTTTCATACTGGATGTCTGATCGTGACTGATGCAGTATGTCTGTCTGATCACTAATATTCTCTATATTGGGCATTAACTCTGAACTACACCTTTAATCTTATAAAGGAAAATATTTGTATACATTATTTTCAAATAAAAGATGTAATAACTGCATAGAAGCCATAAATCCCCAGGAAATTCAAATGACTATTTACCGTCATTGACCTTCTGTTATTTGTTTTGTACAGCGAAGAGTTTTATCCAGAGAGACTTCCGGCTGAAGACCGAGTCTAATGTGTGGAGGAAGCCAGCAGGGTGAGATGAGCAGCTCTCTTGATTTCAACACCACGTGAATATCAAACAATACTTGCGATACCTGTCATCATTCTTAATGGTATTAAAAGTACTTTTCTTCTATTAGGTATAGATTTCCTAACTCTGGCTTCTTTAAAAGGCCCGAACGTCCCGTCAGAGAAGCGTCATCAACTCAGTGAGTTAAAAAATCTGTCTCCATTAATAAATGCCACAGTTTTTGCCAGAGCTGTACGTAATATTAATTTCGTTGTATTGCAGGCGTAGATCTCCTCCTTTGGGTTCCTGTCATAGTCAGGATTACCGTGTCAGAGACGCTTCAAAAGCTCAGTGAGTAGATCAAATGTTTTCGCTTGATAAATGTTTGCTGAAACGGTACTTAATATACATTTCTTTGTATTTTTAGGCAAAGATCTTCTCCTTCAGACGGAGATAGAGCGACCCCACCGGACAGCCAGAACACGACTCTGGGTACAGTATCAATGCTCTTTATCTTTCAAAACCCTGGTTGGGGATGAACACGTGTCTCATTTATCTCCTCTCATTTGATCTCAATAGCTGTCGCACAAAAGCAGGAGAAGGGTGGGCCAGAAATGTCCAGCAAGCCCCCCACCACACCAGCTCCTGTATCTGAGTGAGTAGATCAAATGGTCTCCATGTATAAATGTTCAAAGTGTTTGCTTAAACTGTACCTAAAGTCTCCATTAATAAATGCCACAGTTTTTGCCAGAACTGTACGTAATATTAATTTCGTTGTATTGCAGGCGTAGATCTCCTCCTTTGGGTTCCTGTCATAGTCAGGATTACCGTGTCAGAGACGCTTCAAAAGCTCAGTGAGTAGATCAAATTGTCTCCATGTATAAATGTTCAAGTGTTTGCTTAAACTGGACCTAAAGTACCTTTTATCTTCTATTATTAGCCATAAATCTTCTCGCTCTGGATATAAAAAGTCGCTCACAGAGGCTGCACCACTTCGGTGAGTTGATCACATTTTCTCAGTTTATAAATGTTTGAATGTTGTTTGAAGCTTTACTTGATATGCTGTACATTGTCTTTTTGTTTCTAGTCCCAGACCTCATCCTCCAGGCTTGTTTAATAGGCCCGAGTCCGCTGACACACAAGCTTCACAATCTGAGTGAGTTGAATAAAGGGCTCAGTTTATGAATGTTTGCCCGAACTGTACCTGATAAACATTTCCTCGCTCAGAGGCTCCACCACTTGAGTTGAACAAATTCTCTGTTTATACATGATCAAATGTTTGAAACGGGCTTTAAAGTAGTTTTCCTTGTATTTTTAGACATCAAGATTCTTCAACACGCTCCTCCTCCACAGCAAAAGGAGCGAGACCACGAGAAGGACCGAATACTACTGCACAGAGTACGATGAAGATGCTCTTTATATTTTCTTTATTTATATGCTCCCTACTCTAACCGTCAGCCCTGTCTCCGGAAAGAGAGTCTCAGCTGCAAACGTCATAGACTTTCAGCTTACAGGTACAGTGATATGAGACCATAAACATTAATAATCAGTTTATTATCATTGTACTTAATGTTTATTTGTTGTTTTTGCAGCTAAAGAGTCTGGATGGAGCCAGGAGACACCAAATGGTCTAAATAAATAAATTTAATGCCCTTGATGTACATACAGTATTTCTAAACTCACAATCAGGCGATCAAACCGTTATTTCTGCATAACAATCCTAAACTTTGATTAATCACATAGCAGGAACAGACCAGCTTTATGATATTCCTAAACTCAAAACTCTTCTTAATCATCAGTCAAAGTAACACTGGATTCACACCAAATGCGAATTAACCGTTTGGCGCATGTAAATTGCATACAAAGTCAATGCAAAGACTCGTTTGTCAATTTCATCTTCCACGAAGGTTCAAAAATATTTGTCAGATCGCGTCACTCGCGGGAAAAGTTTGTCATTTCGTGTGAGTAATAAAGAGCGTGGAGCGCGATTGATCGTGTTTGGTGTGAACCCATCATAATAAACAGAACTGTTTGAAGGGCTATATGGCCATTCCTTTCCCCCTACCCCCTCGAAAACACTCCTTCACGTGAACACCCTTAATGGAGGGGTAATGGGTAGAAATGTGATAGGCCCTTACTCACAGGGAGGTGTTTATCCATCTTGGCGCATAGACTCATAAGCAACGACAACCCGCTAATTCATTGAGAAATAAAATGCACCGAAAAAATTTATCTACCGATGACACAATTCACCAAATAAACTGTGAATGACATATTAAACAGTTTAAAATCATATTGAGGATTAAGAATTCTGTAGTAACTACAGCACAGAGACGGCACTCCTCAAAGTGACAAACAACATCTTGTCTAGATCTTAGTGCAGATTTTTATTTCATACATCATAGTTTTCAATTATATCCATTGAAATGCCATGTTGTCTTTAGCAGGCAGGTGTTACCCATGTAATAACCCTTGTCTTGTTTTCTTGTCTCATTCTCGGGACATGCGAGTCTGACTGAGCCGATCCGGTTGGACGGAATGCTCAACCTCATGATGACCAAAGAAGATGCCTTCATCAACAGCAGGTAATGGGAGTCTGGAGCGGCGAAGGGATGCTGACAAAAGAGAAAGGTATGAGGCTGCTTAAATGCATCCTGTTAAATGATTCGTTTTCAAGAATTTCACTTAAACCAGTTTTGACACATGTGTGTTTAATTTGTATTGTGGCTGTCAACTTTAATGAATCAATAATAAATCTGTAATAGAGGCAGCCACAAATTATGTGAAATATTAAATTGTGTAAAAGCACTTTTGCTTCAGTTTTTGATGGCATGGATGTGTCTTTACATTGTTCCCATGAGCTTTCTGAATGTAATTGAATTGTGTGTTGTATATGTTATCATTCATGTCTATGCAACAATGATTGAATCACTATTAAAGCATAATTCCTCATGGATCTGGTCACTTACTTGTTCCTTGACAATGTTTGGCTTTTATGAAACATTATGAAGTTGAACTGAGCCGTTATTTGACTCCTTCACTGATCCTGTGGCTCAGTTGGAGCATTGGGTTAGTAGCATAAATGGTTGTGGGTTCGATGCCCAAGGACGACATCATGAAAACGCATTGAAAATCACGGTGTCTGACTACAGATTGGAACTGATCTTTGGATTATCATACAATATGTTGTATGTTAAATCTTCAGTGTCATGATTCCGCTATCATGTCATGTTTATTCTTGGTCTCTCAGCGGAGTCATGGGATAGCCTTAGGTTTTGTGTGAGAAAGACATGGCTTTGTTTTGATTCTGACCTGCCATGTGCTTTCTCGTGTCTCGTCAGTGTTTCCCGCCCTTTTGTCTCGTTAGCCTTCCCATTAGTGTTTCATTACCTTCACCTGCCCCTTAGTAATTATCCTGTGTTTGTTCCCCTATTTAATGCCCTCTTGTCTATTGTCTTGTGCTCGTTCGTTGTACTGGTATGTGTTACTGTTTCTTGCTTAATGCTTAATGCTATGCTATGCTATGTCATGTCTTTGAGTTGTTAGTCTAGTCAGTGTTCTGTTAGTTTAGGTGTTTTGTAGTTGTAATTCTTGTCAAGTGTTTAGTCTGTAGTTAGTTCAGTTTAATATGTACCCTGTTTTGTCACCCCCTCGTGGGTTTTTGTTTTGTTCCTGTTTTCTGTATATATTAAAGTCCTTGTTCAACCCCTTCATCTCCGTTTTGCTGCCTGCACTTGGGTTCTGTCACGGTTCCTGACACTTCAGGATGACACTGACTAGGATTCATTCTGCTGACAAAGGTGCCCACTGTAGTTATATAACACTGCTTAGACTGCGATACCGAGCTCAGCCGGTGGATGTCAATGTACCACATGCTGTTCACAACGTTACAGGTAAAAAAAATCATTTTAGTCCTGCCCTGAACAAGTTATTTCACGAAAGAAATGTGTCATTTAATAAAATAAAAAGTTAACGAATACTGGTCCAGCTCTTTATTCTATTCAATTTTATTTATATAGCGCTTTTCACAATGTGCATTGTTCCAAAGGATCTTTACAGGGAAAAATAAGAAAAACACGAAAGCGGTAAAACACAGTACATGGTGTTGATATAAAAAGTTAAATTATTCTAGATTATTATTATTCTAAATATCTAATGTCAGCAGTCTCCCGGTGGTTTATTTAGCATTAAGTGAATGCTTGGCTGAACAGATGCGTCTTTAATCTAGATTTAAATTGAGCGAGTGTGTCTGATCCTCGAATAGTATCAGGGAGGCTGTTCCAGAGTTTAGGTGCTACGTATGAGAAAGCTCGACCCCCTTTGGTGGATTTAGTTATTCTAGATGTTATCAAAAGTCATGAGTTTTGAGATCTTAGAGATCGTGATGGGTTGTAGTGTAATAGAAGCTCTGTTAGGTAGGTAGGGGCTAAACCCTTTAAGGCTTTATAAGTGATTAAAATAACTTTAAAGTCAATACGATACTTAATGGGAAGCCAGTGAAGGGTTGATAACATTGGGGTCATGTGATGGTATTTTCTGGACCTGGTTAGAACTCTGGCAGCTGGCTAATGATATGACCAGCACCTATGGTTTCCGTAAGCCTGTCATCTAGTGTTTTTTTTTTTATTAACAACAAGAAAAAATCTTTACATACATCCGTGCATACATGTCATCTAGTGGTAGTTCTTATTTTCTGCACGGTTGCACATGGATCTGCAGTTGCGTGTGTGTGGATTGTCCAATGCAAAACCGCGTAAAGAAAGTCTCAAAATCCAAATGAACCGAACAGGATGTATGAACGCGCGTCACAGGATCCACAAATGCACAACTTCTCATTGGTATGCGCAAAATCAATATACATGAACACAAAATAAAACATTGCGATCACAAATCTGCCTCTTTGTACAAATCGCTTCGTGTTTATTCAAATCTAAATTTCACAGAATCAAATCATAAGGCATTTGTTTGTGAATCGTAAAATACAAATGAAACGTGTATCACGTTCACGGATGACTCTGCATGCATTTGTTAATCATTTTGAGTCGAAATTCATCCCATAGTCTGTCATGACCCAAGAAGAGGCCAAGTCACTATATTAAACCTGTAAAGAAGATGACTTCTAGGCAAAACCAGTTCGGTTCAATGGTTCGGTTCAATTGCAGACGGGCTCTGGGCTCAACTGTTTTTCCTATCCTGGGTAGCCCGGATGTTACCACGTGAATATTTAACTCTGAATTTGAGCAGTCGAATTAGACTTATGTTTTCTTTGAAAAATATTAACTTGAAATTTGAGGTCTGAATAAGAGCAATCAAATTTGATCAACCTGAATGTATTTTATCTGAAATTCTGTAAGTTGATTTTTTTTTGTATCTAAATTTGTGAGCATTGAATTCAGGTTTTTAAAATGGAAATCAAGAAATTTCATATTTAAATTTCATAGAGGTAAATTCGAAACAAATACATTCAGATACATGGTTTCCAAAGTAAAATAATTCAAAATCAAGTATTCATTGGCTGTTAAATTTCAAAACATTATGTCTCTTATTTGCTTCCATATCATCTGGTCTTGATAAGATATTTAGCTGAGTATCATCTGCATAGCAGTGGAAGTTAATTCCATGTTTTCTAATAATGTTTCCGAGGGGCAGCATGTATATGGAGAACAGCATGGGTCCCAGAACCGATCCCTGAGGTAACCCATAATTTACTTGCGCTAGATTTTATGATTCCCAATTTAAATGGACAAATTGATGTCTGTCTGACAAGTAAGATCTGAACCATTGTAGTGCCTGTCCCTCAATAACGGTATAATTGTGTAAGCGATCTAGAAGTATGTTATGGTCTACGGTATCGAACGCAGCACTAAGGTCAAGCAGGACCAGAAGTGAGATGTTACCTTTATCTGATGCTATAAGCAGGTCGTTTGTAATTTTAACGAGCGCAGTTTCAGTGCTATGATGCGGTCTAAAGCCTGATTGGAATGTTTCTTGCATGTCATTATTAAGAAACCTCCAAGTCAGGTTTTTGATTAGAGGCTTAACGACGGCCATTTTAAAGGGTCCTGGGACATGGCCTAGATTAATTGACGAGTGGATAATGTTATAAATGTGCTCAATTGCAAGGGTAGTAATTCCTTTAATAATTTAGTTGGTATGGGGTCTAATAAGCAAGTTGTAGGTTTAGATGTTGCTATAAGTTTAATAAAATCTTAAGACTTCATAGGTGCGACATCTTCTAATGGTATTAGAGAAAATAGTGCCCAATTTGCTGATCATGTTATCGAGCGATTCTGTATTTATTGGTGTGGTTATTAAAGGAGTCAGATCTGGCAAGCTCTTTGCGAAACTATCTTTAGTAGTCGAGGTAATTGTTGTACCCTGTCGATAACGAGTTAAACAGCCGATTCCTGCAGTGCGCATTGTGCATGTAGTGATCGGTGACATCGTCGCTTTGAGGTATAATATCTATATTGGTTAGATCGGCTCCGTGAGATATAATCAAGTCTAGTGTATGATTAAATCGATGAGTGGGTCCTTTTATGTTTTGTTTTAGTCCAAAATATTGTAGTAGTTCAGTAATCGCCACTGCTAGTGTATCGTGAGCGCTATACATGGATATTAAAATCTCTGACAATTAGTATTTTTTCAACGTAAACCAATAGCTCCGATAAGAAGTCCACAAACTCTTTCAGAAAATCAGTGTAGGGCGCAGGGGTCTATACACCGTAGCTGAACTGCATATCGAAATCCATAAAAGTATCCGATGTTCTTTCCGAATGTCATTTTAAGCACACTTATTTGATTGTTTTGTTGACATTATCAAACATATTAATAAGATATGCTTGTACAGTGTAGGCTTTAAGTGTATTACAAATGTACCAATACCGACATGAGTGATACAGCTTTTATTACAGGTAGACCGATGAATTAAGTCAATAAGTATTGCAGTATGGTTCAAATAAGTCACGTGCCATTAATAAAAAAGGTCTTGAGACTTTCTGAACGTGTTTGGTGTCTCTGCAGTTTTTATATGTATAAATCTGATAAATCGGCCAAATGGTACAGTGCGCCTTACAACGGATTGTAGGCAGAGGGGGCTTTATGTCACTTGTTGAACATCAGGCCAAAAACTGTTAAATAAATGAGAAACTGATGGCAGACATCGTAGACAGCTAATGCGTTACATATAAGGAAAAAAGTTACGACACATTGTGATGCAGAAATGGACAGATTGAGTCAGTTCATGAGTTGCCACCACCAGGGGACAGCAAATAGTTGTTCATGGCACGAGGCTTCCTGAAGAAAGAAAATCACAACACAAGAACATCTAACACCTTCATTCTGATGAAGAAATTGAATGTTTACTGTATAAAGGTAGCTGGACCATAAAACAACCACTGCAAAACAAACAAGATCCTTATAATTCTCAGGGTTGCCATCACAGTTGTTTAGACTGCTGCTCTGCGTCATAGACAAAAGTGTCCCCGTTCATTTCAAATACAATAATTGATGGATTGTTGATTTTGTCATTAATGGGTCTCTCCGAGATGCTACCGTGACGTATGCGACGCTGCACCAATCACGATCTCCAGATTGAACCAATCCGCCCACCGCTCGTGTCACAGTTGAGGGTAGAAACCCACCGCGACATGCTGGTCCATCTTCAAGCGGCGGTTGATAATATTACCGTGAATTATATCTTTATGCTCGGTTAGATCTTATCCGTCACCTCGCTAAAGGTTTCCTTCTCGGTGATTTTCATCTTATTTTGAGGATGTCTGTGGCGGGGTTTAAGAAACAGCTGCACAAAGCCAGTCAGGTAAGGATTCGCCCGGGTTACCGTGTTTATGTGATAAACCCTCAACACCCCACGCGAGTGTTAAATGAGATTTATTGATAAAACACCTTTATCGTTTATGTGGGTTCTGACTGATTTCCTGTATCGTAACCACGTAACGTTACATCAGGGGTTGCAACAGGCCCGTCAAGGAAGAAATACGATTGTATTTCTTAACTTCGTAACAATGCTGCGATGCTTAAAGTGTATGTACTTATAAATCCGCGCAGCTCTTTGTACCGTAACAGTCCGTTAGTCTTTAACTCTAGGTGTGTTCGACTTTACGAGGCGCTGCGCAGACGAATCGTCGTATGACTCGGATGTATCGCGAGAGCGAGTTGAAACAACCGCTTTCGGGTCGTATCTCGCGATACTTGATGTCACACGCCGATCGGTCTGCGCAGCGTGAAGAAAAACATCAGCGCGGATGTTGCCGGGCCTGCAGAAGTGAAACGCTTCAGTTCTGTTTTTCTCAATTTGTTTTTTGTGCTAATTATTATATCACTATTATCGTCCAGTAACAGGCCAGATAAAGTTGCGTGATGAGGATGTTGGTCGAAATAACGGATTGTTATTATGACGTAAGCAAGGTTCCCAAGGTCTTTTTCCCGGAAACGTCTGTGAATTTATCTTTTTTTTTTATCGTTTTCATGTACACAGAAATGACTGCAAAGTCTTTTCTACTTTATTCCTTTGGTCTCTGATTTATTTTCCACAACATCAAGTAAAAACGTGAAAAATTGAAAATATTTCTTTTCATAAGCACGGTACAGTAAGTCACGTGGTTTCTAGAGCGTTCTAGTTGTCATTTGTCAATTAAAGATGCTTAACTGTTGTGTTAAACACATCATGTGTTTTTCCCCGAATGAAGATATTTACTGTTATTAGTGTACTGTTAATGTCTTGGTTTGGGAGACATGTCACATCACTCTAAATCCTGGGTAGAAAGTGTTTCCGTACTGGAATTCTTCTACAAAATACTGCAACATAAGCTTTAATGCACATTATTATTACTTGTTGCGTGGACCTGATAATACGTGTGTGTTTTACAATTGTACCTTGTGAAGCTAAAAACATGTGATTGATCGTTACTTGAATGATGTAGGAAATCCATGTAATCCTCGGTGATACGATGTTGAAGCGTTGTGGTCGCCGGCGCATTGTAACGTGCTTGATAACGTGTTCTGAGTGGTTTTGACATGTTGGTATGTGGGTGCTTATCTGCTGTGGGTAGTCGCAAGTCAAAATAGCCCACTTCTATACAATAATCTCATTGCCAGATATGACTTTCTTCCCACCTTGCATGTTTTTGCTTGCATTATGCATATATAAACATGAATTTTTGTTAGCTTTGCATTTGCAGTGGATGGAATAGTGTGAATTTGTTTGGGCACATCTGCAATTCTAAGTTAAAAATTCTACCATTTGGTTACACTGTAAAAAAGATCTTCCAGGGCTCTAGACTAACTTTTTGCACTGGTTGCACTGGTGCGCCTAATTTTTTTTTTTAGGTGCATCAGCATAAAATTTGGGTGCACCCAAATGTTCGACCGGATCCCATTTAGGCGATATTGACTTGTTAATGATTAACTAACAATCTGGTAAAAATTTAAATTTTTAAAAAGGAAAGGTAACTTACTGAAAAAGTATGCTTCACTGAACTGAAATACATTTCAGTTGGTTTAGATACATTTACAACATCTGTGTCTCCGTCGATTAGGAATGCCATGTACGGTGTCAGTACACGATCCGTTCCACCTGCACGATCCGTTCTGAGCATGCGCGTAATTACGTATTAGAAAACGTCATTGTTTTCCTACACTATTGGTACCGTGACGCAGGCGATGAAACATTTGACGGCCAGGTGGCACAACTGGCAGCATATTTTTTGTTTTGTAGGCTAACGTTACATAGTTTAACCGTTCACGGCGAGTCTGTTTTTAAATGTTGCTTACGTTACCGTGATTACGATGTGTTTATGTGGTTGCCAATCCAAAATAATACAGTTGTTACATGAACATGGATGATTTTGGTTACATGTGTAATAAAGTATTTTTATCGACTTCAAATCTTCAGTTTCCTCCAAACTCCATTTTGCGATTCATTGCTGTATCATGTCTATTTACCTTACCGTGTTTCGAACTGAGATCAGTAGTATTGTCAAAGACGGTTTGTGTCGTTTTTTTAATTAAAATCTGATAATACTAGATAACTTTAAATGTAGTAATTGATTAGTATGGGTCTATATAGGCTAATATATCTATCCATTTAATCTAAATTAGTAAAATAATCCCTTCAATGGCGTTTACAGAAACCAATAAGGAACATAACACATGTCTAACTAGACTATATTAATTTACATGAAGAAAGAACTACAAAGTCAGGGGAAACATTACAGTATTTCAAACTGACTTGACAGAACGCATAGTGAAATGATACGAGGTGGACAGCAGCGAAGTAAATTGAGTATTGTATTTAATTTAACAGTAAAAAATATAAACAAAGTAAAACAAAGCTGCGCAAGCGTGGAACAGATCGTGCTGTGTCGTAAATCATCCCACAACAAAATCATCATTTGCGCAAGAGCGGTTTCTACAATGTCGTTGTGCGCATGCGCAAACGGATCGTGCAGGTGGAACGGATCGTGTACTGACGAACGGACTGTTCGCAACATGCACAGACGTATTGTTTTTCAACGTATCTGTGATGACTCCTATAATTTGGGCGCGCGACATCATTGTATTAGAACCCGTCACAAATGCACTTTTGCCGGCCATGGTCTTCCCACACTCTTCACTGTAAATGCAGTGCATTATTTCATCAGCTTTGTATCTTAGCCAGGGAAACTTGTCGAGCCGATCCGAAATCTATTTACTTTCGCCCTTTTAATTTCAGTCGGCTCGGACTCGATTGTATCTGGCTCATTATCGAATGCCGTCTTCGGACCAATGCTTGACATAACCTGGGAGGTTGATGGCTCCGTGTCAGAGCATTGTTTAAGATTATTGCACGGAGTCTTATCAAAAAAGTTTTCAATCGTTCTTTTCATCTTTTCTACTCACCTCTATCTCTGTCTGATTGCACCACACGCGATTTTTAAATGTAAACGCACGTACAGGAATATCTGGACCACGGCCAATCAGAGGGGGGGTCCGCCCTACACTATCTCTAATTGGTTTAGACCACGTAATGGGACTTATGTGTGACAGGGAGACTTGAGTCGCGGAGACTTTTTTTCTCCGTCGAACGGCTGGTCGCACCGGTGTGACCTCAGATTTTTTTAAGTCGCACCATTGAGAATTTAGGTCGCACCAAATTAGTCGCACTCTAGAGCCCTGTCTTCTACGTAAAAAGTATTTTGTTTGACCGTAAATTTACAGAAAAAGGGGGAAATTCTACAGGGAAAACGCTTTATTCCACAGTTCTACAGAACAAATCATTACATTTAATATATATCCTTGTATCCTAGAATATACAGAAAAAATAATAACTTTACAGGAACAATATAAATGTTACGGTATGTTTCTGTTTTTCCAGTTTACAGAAAATGTCTGTTTTTTGTACGGATTTATTCACAGTGTAGTTTGATATGCTCAGCAAAGAATATCAGCATCACTTACGAGCTTTTCAATCATTCCGCTCAATGTTAGTATTGTGATGAATGTTAATAATGTTGATTAGCTCTCTATGGTTATTTCATGATCATCTACACATGCGACCTCAAAAAAACATGAATATTATTCTTCTTTTTCTTTGTGGCCTTAATGAGGTTTGGTTTCCAGGGTGGCACTTGTTTTCATTGGTGTGTGTGTGTTTTTGAACCCCATGCTGTGCCCACCAGGCAGCAGCGCTGTCGTTCATTGTTTAAAAAAAGGCCTTTTAATGGCTATTCTCAAAGCGTATGAGCAACAGTTTCTGCTTGTGCTTTTGGGACAGAATGAAAGGTATACAGAATTTACAGAACACAACGTTTGCACATACATATTTATCGAATTCAGACTGTCACTGAATTATATCGTCAACATTACGTCCTATTAAAATGCATGCTCACAAATGAAATCGGACACGCACATACAGTAGGTCATACATACGTCATGCTAAAAGTGCTCCTCGTGTGAAGTGCACTGGATTGTATAAAAAAATATACATTCAATTATATTATTTTGTTTGCATGTTATGAACACTTGTATTTTCTTATTGTAATATTTATGTATTTGACTTCTTCCACCATCTTGGTATGGAGTATTCCACAATACATTATGGCATTATCTTCACCACAAAGGACATGTACATGTTGCGTCAGATTCTGTAATCATAGACCTGCCCTTTGGAACAGACTATGGGTCTGAAGCGCACCCACGTCTTCAAATGGAATGAACTGTTTTGTTTCTCTCACCGCATTGGTTGGCTATATTTCATTATTGTTGATAGTATCTTGTACTTTGTTTGCTAAAGGCTAGGTTGGGAAGATTTTGTTCATCATTTTTTTACTGTTAGCTATCAGCGCATTCTCGCCATATTCAACAAATCTTTGTTGCTGTTGAAGGAATCAGCCAGTTTACCAAACGAAATGAGTCACTATTATATTACCATTATTATGACTAATACCTTACTGGAGGTGTTTAAAGGACATTTATTTATCTGTGTACAGTGTATTCTTATTATTTTGCACAGATGGTTTTAAACGAATACTATACTTGGATTCATTTAAATGACACACTACATACTGTAGTAGTAGTATATCCCGACATAGCTGTTGTTATATCTGTTGTCAGGCATGAACCTTCATAACCCAAACATATAATAAAATATTCTCACCCTGCACCCTGTAAGAGCACAAAGGGCGTCCATTTTAGAGTTTCAGTTCTGTTAACCTTCCTCCATATGCAACAGCAGGGATTCGCAATGCAAATTACAACAAGAAGTGTTCGAACCTAATGTGTTTTATCCAGCACAAATGAATATCAGGAACCACCTGTGAAACGTGGGCTTCATGCTATGCAGAGAACACAGAGTCCTCAGAACGTGTGATTCACGTGAAAACACTCCGATTAACCCGCAGACGTGTTTACACGATTCATTATTGATTACATTTTATTGATCAGAAAAGTCCCTCCTGTTGAGAAACACCACTCCAACCCCACTGATCTGTGTTATTTCTTACATTTGCAATGTGCTCCTGCAGCTTTTTGGCACGGTTATTGTTTTACTGCAGATGGGCGCTGCTCGTGTACACACGATGGAATGTAAACCATCTATAGGGAATGCAGGATTGTACGGATACAGATGTTTTTAGCTCTTGCTGAATCCCTCAGCATCGTGGATTTGAGACCAGGCTGTAGTGTTTATGATTTAAAGATGTCGATTAAACACCACAACAGCACAAAAACTCTTCAAAAGCATACAGCGCCATCCACTTATACTTGTCATTTTTGTTCAAAATACAGTTTATAAACATTTGAATATGTTAAAATATAGAGTGTCACGCAAAGATTTGTGTGGATGTGCAAGTGCGTGTATTTATGAATGGATTCATTGAAACAGACAGCTTACTTTACAAAAGCACTATTTGATAAACATTTCTTATCAACCACCCATGTTGATCTGCTGGTAGCAGAGAGTGGCTCTGCCGGACAAACTCTTAAGTGACTCTTAAATGAGATGTTTATAAACGCTCATCCTTTCCCGAGGGGAAGCACATGATGGATGCTCTTATTTGAGGTCTTTCCATCTCACAAGCCTAGAAGAATAAAACGTTCTGGCATTAGATTGAAGAGTGAAAGTGGCGAACAAAACTGCTTTTCCTGAACTACTAACAATATTTTTTCCTAATTTCAAATACAAATATTTTTTCTATGTGCATTTATTTACAGAATATGACAACTGGAGAAACAGGTCAAAATAACAGAAAAGGTTTTTTTTTGAGATCTCAAATACTGCAAAGAAAGCAAGTTCTTATTCACTTTCAAGCAGTTTAACGGTCATATTTCTACACATATTTAGGAAAACTTCAAACATGATTTTTTAATGTGATGAGAACCTGGATTTTTCTCATAGTTTCCACGTGTCTTGTCATGCTGTCAGGCTTTCACATTGCTATTGGATGACCTTATGTCACTCCTGAGGTTTGGACAATTCATCTAGAAATGCTTATTAAATAAACATTTGGAACGGTCTCTTCAGTTTTTTTTCCGCAGCTGTATGTTTGAAAATGTAGTTGTATATCTATAATTTTCTTTTTAATTTTGCTGAAATTGCTGATAATGTTAAGAAGAGGTGTAGGCCAGATATGTCATTTTGTTATGCAAATTGCAACTAAAGATTCCAGAAATAAAATGAAAGTAATATTTAATTGTCGATTGACCAAATCTTTTGCTGTTGCATATCATATAGGTTCTTACTCTTTGTTTTACTGGACAAATTACAGTAAATATAGTAACGGGGTGATAACTAGGTACTTTACCATGTAGTTACCTTATACCACCCGGTACTTTCCTAGGAAGTACACTGTAAGTACACGTACTGTAGAATAAAGTGCAACTTTTCTGTGATACTAAAATGATTCGAAATAGTTTAGCTTTGAAAACAGATCTCAAGACCTTCAATGCATTACATCTAGTTGTTTTTGAAACATTCAGTAATATTCAAAATGATTAAGCCACATTGGCATGTTGTCTTCAGTATCTTAATTCGCTGATATTTTAATTTAGTACTCATGACCATGTCTATACTATGTTACTCTGGACATACTGTGACATTAAGCGGTTTAGACATTCTGTTATTAAAATAGATTTGAAGAACCGGTACTTGAAAAGTTGGGAGAGGAAATCGCACACAGCCATGAAGAAAAAACACAGTTGTTGAAATGGTATTGTTTTGTCGGCTTTTAGCTGTAAAGGAACAATGCGCATCGGTCACGGTAGCTCCATTGATCTTGATTCAGTATTGTCTTTGTTCTCCAGGGAGATAAAAGGTCAGAACGCTCGTGCTGTGAAACTCTTTCACCGTCCTCTGGATTTATACTTCAGTGCCCTGCAGGAAATGACGCTTCTGAAAGAACCTCGAGCCTGTGAAAACCGTACTGTGCCGTATGCTCAATTCCTACATTCGACATCTCCTTTTGATTCGTTTACTAAATAAATATCCTCGTTTCGCATAATATATGATCATCTAAAGAACTGGTTGAATATTTCTCCTTGCTCTGCATTTAATCTTTGTCCTTCTTTATGTAAGTAAAATGAACCAAGTCAATTTAAGGCCCCTAAGCCTCTTTATCTTTATGTTTAGCTATAACTAAAGTAGTGGTGTTTGTAATGGAGTCGTGATTTCTGCTGTGACTTTTATTAACACAGACCCCACTGTGTTCAGTATAGGCGTCATTATCAATGCTTGACTCCCAGAAGGCTGTTGTTTCCGTTCAACCCTGAATGTAGGTATTTGCAGTACATGGAGATAGAAATTGCACTCTGGGTAGAGCCTTGGTTGGCATGCAACGTGCAGGTAGTCATCGTTACGTCATCCAAATGCCTTTTTCTTCACTGGTGGTCTGTTTTCATGCAAGTAATCGAGTCGTTTGAACACAAGCGTTCACTAAATTGACCAGATTCAACCCTTAAACTCATGGAGCTGACAACTAGTGTAAAACCTTCTAGACCATCATCAAACTAGCAATAAGTGGGGATTGTAGAACTTTATTACGCGGCTGGAATACTTGATTCTGATTGGTCAGTCGTCGCGTCTCTGCGGTTTGCTATGCCCTGATAACCACCACCGCTACAGCTGATAACGCAACACTCATCTGGTTTGTTGTCTGGGTTTATTTTGCTGGGTCTTAAGAAAGGTTACTTAAGAATGGTGGGTGTTAAAAGTCTGTGGGAATCCATGGAGCTTTAGTTTACTGCGGCACAGATTCCGTTTGGGTCTGAGGATGCGTTTTATAAAAAAGGGGCAGTTGCGATTTGCGACCGTAACCACACATTCATGTCTTTCTACATCTGATGCATAACACAGAGTCCTACTTCTTCAAGGTTTTTAAAAATGTTGTCATTGAGCAGGTGAAAAGACATACTGCCATATCAGGCCACTTCTTCCTGTTATGGCTAAATTTACTCTGACCTAGTTAGTTGCAACCAGGTACAGAAAACATGGGACATCGGGTCTCAACAGGCGAGCTGTAATCCAATAATGGTTCAGAGGCGACTTCTGATAACTCGAAAGTGAACATAAAGGTCAAAATGAATCTCCCTGTACAGACACTGTATTTAAAATCGCACTAAATTGAAGAAGATGTAGCGCACGTAACCAAGGTCTGAAAAGATGTGTGTTTGTGTGTAATGACCTTACATCAAGAACACAGCGGCAGGTCTGTCTGAAACAAACATCATCACAGTTTTATCTGCAAACTTTGAAACGTTTTCTTAGATGTGTCTCAAGTGGGTCAGTTGCTATTATCACAATATGACTGGATCATGAATATTTGACTATATGTTAATAACTGCGCATTAAATTCCACACTGACATTATAGTGGTGGCATTTGCCGCTTAATGTATTTTGCAGCGCAGTGGGATGGATGGATAGAGCGAGATTGTTTGCCATTTTGTTTCCTCAATGAGACTAGTGCTGTTTGTATTGTTGCGTGTATTGTAGCAATTACATTATAATGTCTGATGAATATCAACAGAATGAATGAATGACGTAAAGTCACCCAAAAGCAATTCGAGAGAATGCAAAGATGCATGAAAAATCTGCCTTATTCAATCATATATTAATTTTGAAAAAGAATTATACAGAATATGTATATATATTATAATATACTGTATATATATATACATATATATCTGTCGTTTGTGTCACTGTTTAGTGGAAGACTTTTATAAAACAAGCCTTATATTTAATTTGTATGTTTTTGTGACATATTAATTCAACAAGTATTCATTTTTGGTCATATTGTCTGGATCATGTTTAATGTCCAGCTTGACATGTACGGCAGGTTTAATGTGCTTTACACCAGGGTTGTGTGCAGGAGGGCTTGAGCATTGCTGTGCGCGGCACGCAGGAGACTTATGTTATGTTTCTTGTAATTTTTTGATCTGTTTAATATTGCTAATGGCACGTTTACAGTCATTTTATTGGCTTAAATGATGTTCATCGGAAAGCCTCGGCCTCAATATCCTCAATTTTCTTTATGTTCGAGTGACTGCGCATCGGTGTAACAGTACACGCTGCTTTAAAAGATGTTTTCAGTCTATTTATAAACTTTCACAAGATGACACGTCGCCGTGTTCAAGTTCACGCTTTGCAGGTTGTTTTTTTCCTGAGACGATCTGTTTTTTTACTTTATGTGGCTTTTACCTCCATAGATGGAAACTTTTGTAGTTTTTGTTTTGCTTGTTGACTCTGTTGCATATCCGACCGATTTAAGGTCATTAACATTTAACAATAACATGTTTAGGCTATTTGGTCGAAAAGCACGATGTTGTGCAGGAATGTCGTCATCGTCTGGACTTAACATAACAATTTTCTTCCTTATTTCAGTTTTGCTCATTCCTCTGTAAATGAAACACTTGTCCATGAAGAGGAAACGAGAAAGGAGTCTCTCTAATCTGCTTGTTGCCAGGGGACGTCTTGTGAGACTCGGCCCTGTCTGTTTAATATTAATCAAAAACACAGAAAGGTCATTGAACTGATCACCCATAGTGCTTTCATTTGAAACTTAAAGGGGTCATATCTCAAAACCAAGTGGATTTGCAACTTGCTGACATCATGAAATGACTACACACATTTACACAACTGTTCGGTGTTCAGAAACACCAAAGTCTAATTCTCTGTAAAAATGGTCTGGTACCTTCTGATCTTAGCAGTGCAGCATTGTGATGAAGAAACGAACTATAGCATCATTAATGGCTGGTGACGGTGTTGGTGAACCAGAGAAAGAAGTAGGTCAATACCCAGAGTACTTTTACAAGTGTGTTAGTATAAATGTAGGGCACTACATAAAGAAACTATTTTATGAAGGAAATATATTAACTTGTGAGCTTGGTTATGTGCAAAACTACGTATTTTTGAGATTCACCCTTGTGTGGGGGACTGGTCCAATAGTTTGTCTTATAATACTGATAAATTGATGAAAATTTAAAGGGTCATTCCACCCAAAAATGAAGATTCTGTCATGGATTACTCACCCTCTAGTTGTTCCAGACTGTATACATTTCTTTGTTCGGTTGCACACAACAAAAGATATTTCGCAAAAATGTTAGCATCCAACAGTTCTGAAGCACCATTGACTGCCATAATGGGAGAAATTTAAATGGTAGTCAAAAGTGCCCCAAAACGGTTGTTTTCCTACATTCCTCAATTCCTATATTCATCTTCTTTTGTGTTCAACAGAACCGAGAAATTTCTAAAATAGTTTTCCTACTATGGCAGTCAACGGCGCTTCAGAACTGTTCCATTATTCCCAAATATCTCTCTTTGTGTTCAACCGAACAAAGAAATGTATACATGTCTGGAACAACTAGAGAGAGTTATTCGTGACAGAATTTTTGGGTGGAGTATCCCTTAAAGTCCTTTAGATGAGTAATGACTAATGTAGTCAACAAACCAGTCGGATGTCTTAAATTTATGTGAAATTGAACGTGGTGGATTTTTCCAAAATAGTAACACTTTCGCTTCGAGGACAATTGTGGAGTCGTAACATTCATTGAAGGTTTTACAGTGGAGAGAATCAGGTTACTGTTATATTGTGCAACCTGATCGTGAATTACTTGCTATTTTTACAAGGTGGCCTATTCGTATGCTGTGAATCGTGCACCTCTGTTTATCTGTTTGTGTCTTGTGTTGAGATACACCGATATATCGGCCAATAATCGGTATCGGCCGCTAAAAGCCATTTTTCACACTATCGGACCTTTTAAAAACAGCCGATGATCAGGGCCGATATATCCTGTCAATCTAGAACATTTTAATAAATGCGTGCTCTGTATATAGATGTTCAGAAACATCACCAGTTTGATGTTTATAATTAATAGTCATTATATGAAAAAACAACAGAAAGAAATATTATTTTAATCTTCAGGATTGGTATCAGCAGATATCCCTCTGAATAATCAGCTATGGGTATCGCTGGAGAAATGTAGTATCAGTGCATCTCAAGTTTTGTGTGATTTGGAACGTCTTGATGTTGTGAACCTCCACCAGTTTATACCCACTGACCTACAAAAACTTGAACCTAATTTTTGTTCTGCTATGTGAGATATGTTAATCCTCTTAGTGATTATAAGTGGTGGTTTGTATTTAACTCTCAATGTAAGTACAGTTTGTCTATGACACTGTAGCCTGAGGCTTGGACATAAACTGACATAACTGCATTTCTCACTCTACGATTTTACATAACGTTAGCTATGGGCATTCACTTCGGCGTGCTATCAGTGCATTCATTTTGGTACCTATCATTTTGTGAGTTATTTTAAATTTGATTTTCACGAAGGTTTTATGATCTCAAATGAATTGAAATGCTGCGAGCAATAGCGACAACCTGGCGTTTCCTGTGATCCTGAAAATGTGCTTTTATCGGCCGATATATCGGTGCATCTCTAATATATTAACTTAATTATATTCCATCATATTGTAACTAAAGTAAGGAAACAAACAATAGATCAAGACCTGTGATGTCAGGCAACATTTCTACGTCAGTCAACTATGACAGAGGCGTCTTCATTGATTATTACCGCCGCCCACCGTCTGCTGAGAATCATTTTCAGCCGCCTAATGTTACCGCTTCCTCTCTCTTATTTAATTTCTCTATATTCTCTTGTGCAGTTGCTGAGCGAGAAGATAAGCGGCACTGAGGGGACCAAGCTCGATGAAGACTTTATGGAAATGGAGCGGGTACGAACCTTTGCGTAACTTGATTTATGTACACATTTACCTTCTCCATCTAACCCGGTTTTCCCACCTTCGCAGAAAATAGAAGTCACCAACAAATCCGTTTTTGACCTTATAACCAAAACCACAGAATACCTCCAACCAAACCCAGGTATGCAGACGTCCCCCAAAGCTTAAGCTGATGGTTCCCCAAATATGAAAATTCTGTCATAAGGTTTCATCCTCTTGTCATTTCATACCTGTATAAATGACTTTGTTCTGATGAACACAGAGAACGATATTTGTAAGAACTTTAGCAATTTTCAATTCTGTGACATCATTGAGTGCCATAGTAGGAAAAATTGAATGGTAGTCCCCAGAACTGTTTGTGTTCCTTAATTCTTCAAAATATCTCACTTTGTATTCAACAGAACAACAAAATAATAAACAAAACTATGGTAACGGATGATGTCACAGAACTTAAAATGGCTTAAATTCTTACAAATATCTCCTTGTGTAATAAATGAGTCTTTTGGGTGAACTATCCCCTCAAATGAATTAATAACGTAATACTTGAGAAATCATTTTTAGCTTTAATTCATGAGAATCAAATACGTCAGCAATGCAAAGAATCACATGCTTGTCTCTTCTAAGTTTGTGTGGTTTCACAGCCAGCGAATCAGAGTGCAGCGTTGTGATTTATGACGTGTATTTCTACACAGCATCGAGAGCCAAACTGGGAATGCTGAACACGGTGTCTAAAATCCGAGGGCAGGTAAAGACTACAGGCTATCCTCAGACCGAAGGGCTCTTAGGAGACTGCATGCTGCGATACGGTCGAGAGCTGGGGGAGGAGTCGTCTTTCGGTAAACATCGCGCGCACATGCACAGACACGAACCACAGTAACGGAAATCCTGCAGCAATGCAGAGGAATGCTGTTACTTTCTCTCAACCTCACACACTGAGCTTTGTGAAATGCGTTTCCCCTTCTCAAAGAAGAACACAACTCTGACACCTTGTGGTGTTTTTTGTAAGCGCAGTTGACGAGACGTTCGATATTTCGACAGGAGATGTTTCTCGTTTTTTTAACATGACATCATGTACGGCCTGCAGTACGATGCAAGATTTTGCTGTACCGTTTATAGTGTGGAAGCATTACTGTGCTGAGTAAATACCATTGCTGTTAGCGTCTCTTACTCGGTGCTGTTGCGTATGCACGATGTTCACAGGCTGTGCACTGGTGGAAATCGGTGAAGCCATGAAGCAGATGGCCGATATTAAAGACGCCCTCGATATCAACGTAAAACAGAACTTCATTGATCCACTACAGACCCTTCAGGACAAAGATCTCAAAGAGATTGTGGTATGTCACTTTTTCGAGATCGTTTCAACATTTTCACACTGTACCGTCACCTTAGAGAATTGTTATTGAATTACAGCTGAGACGTAAATGTCATGTGGTTGTTAGACAGTGATGTCATGTCAGGCCCTGCTGTCTTGAACTGTTTTACATTAAAGCCCGTTTCAATGATTCTCTTTGAATAATTTATCATTAATGGATGTCTTTTAAATTCTTATAAAGAACACATGTTGTGATATTTCAGAAAGTTACCATGTGTGTGTGTTTTTTTAGCATCACCTGAAGAAGCTGGAGGGTCGACGGTTAGATTTCGACTATAAGAAGAAGCGTCAGGGCAAGATTCCCGATGAGGAAATCAAACAGGCTGTTGAGAAGTTTGAGGAGTCCAAAGAACTCGCCGAGAGGAGCATGTTCAACTTTTTGGAGAACGATGTAAGAACCACAACTTCTGATAAGATCAACCCGACACATTTTTGTTTGAATGATTTACTTGAAATATGTGATTCTTACCAAGGGGGGCCGTGGCCCATGAGGGAGCCCAGACGGACTTCCAAGGGGGCCACAAGTTTAGACTACTAGTTTAAAATGAGACAAAATGAGATGAGAAAATATATAAAACTAAGTTATTTCTTATTAATTGGCCATTTTATGATGAATAAATGTTAACGTCAAGCTCTGAAATATGAATTATATATATATATCGTGGAGCCTAAAAGGTTGAGGACCCCGTTTCAAGAATTTTAAAATATACCTCTTAACATGTTTCATTTCCAACATTTGTGAGCATTATAATTTCACAAATTTAACAATTGCTTAACAAGCATTGGTCAAATGTGCCTCTGACACCCTAGAAACACTTTATTCGATAGATGTACAATTCAGATCAGTAAAATCTGACACTTATGTCACACAAAACACCTATAGGTGGAGCAAGTGAGTCAGTTATCAGCTCTCATTGAGGCCGCACTGGATTACCATCGACAGTCCTTAGAGATCCTGGAAGAACTAAACAGCAAATTACAAAACAGGTACATTTATACACAACTGACTATAGAACAGTTTATATACTCAAAATAAAATAGAAAAATGTAGATGTTTTTGATTTATTCTGCTGTAAAATATGTGATTTCTTTTTTTTTTACCAAAGTGTAATTCAAATTTAGTGTTCTTTGCTGATATGTATCTGAACACACATATCTCGTCTCACAGTTTAGCTACGGCAAGCAGTCGACCCAAGAAAGAGTTCAAGCCAAAGTCGATCATGTCCAGTCTGGAGACGTTCGAGAACAATCAGCACAATGGACTGTCCCACACCTCATCCGTCAAAGCCACAGGTATCAGATCACACTTTTTTGTGAATAGAAAAATGAATGTTTGCTATTTAACCCATTACATTACGATTCATTTTGTTGTGTCTATTTTCTTTGTTTGCAACTTTTGAGTCCGTTTCTGAAATAACGTCCATTGCGTGTTGTTTACATGTTCCGCCATCACCACGTTGTCATACATTATTCCTCAATATCCTTTGCAGATATTCATGTCAACCACACTGTAAATGGAAAAAGTAGGTGTTCATGTTTTATTCAAGATTTTAAGTAGGACTATTGTATTTTTTTTATACCTGTTCCTAATACAAGGCAAAACTCATACAGGAATCACGTCTCATTCATCATCTCTTTTGTTTCATCTCATGTTTTTTTGTTGTTGCTGTCAGCTGATTATTTCACCCACACAACACCAATAAATCAAACATGGCCTGAAAGCCCCAATGGTAATACCTGTAACACACGTGAGTATCGTGCACACGTCACCAGAACCCATCTTGAATCTATTAGACGGAACGGCATTTTCTACAAACCTGTACGCTTTTCAACTCACGATATTGTATTCATTGCAGAAATAGAGACACACATGGACCAGCCCTGCTGTCGATCTCTGTACGACTTTGAGCCGGAGAACGAGGGCGAGCTGGGCTTTAAAGAAGGTGACATCATCATCCTCACCAATCAGATCGATGAGAACTGGTATGAAGGCATGATTAACGGCGAATCGGGCTTCTTCCCCATAAACTACGTAGATGTCCTGGTGCCTCTCCCTCAATGAGCCAATCAGAACCAGGACACCAATCCCCAGGACCGTATCGAGCATCCGCTGTATCACCCAACATCCCCTGCTGCATTCTCACCGATGAAAGCCTTGTGTTTCGCCACAGACTCTTTTAAAACCTTCAGTATTTATTTTGTACTGTTTTACAGGCCTCGTGGTGCAACATCACCGCAACAAGTTGTTTTTGTCTTGTTTTCCAGTTGAAACAAACGACGAAACATCCTTAAAATAAGATGCGGTTAAGTGACTTGAATTAAGGTCAATTTCTTATTGTTAGATTGATATATTTTTTATATTTAAACAAGGAAAAATGGGAAGCGAAATCAAGGTAATAAGTACAACAGTATGATAACACTAAATATAAATACATTTTAAGGATGTTTTTATGTTTTAACTGAAAAAATAGTTTTTTGGCGTTGTATTGTCAACATACTTTTTGAATTAAGTTTCAACACAGCCTTCAATTTATTTGTTTATTTAAATGTGATGCATCCAACGGGGTGTGTGTGTTTTCCTGCTGTTTCCGTACGTCGTCTCGCTGTAATATTGGGTTTACCTGCCTGCTGTGGTCTTACGTGTTTTTTCAAACACACATTTTCTATAGACTGTGACTTTCTTGACTGCTACTCGTACTCCGTCTTCGTTTACATTTGACTTATTGTGATCTTAGGAATCATAGTAAGTAACGGTGGCTGTATTGCACTAAAGCTATATAGAAGAATACACACCCCTTGATGTGCACATTTTACTTCGGCATTTAAGAGTCTTTTTGTTTTGGAACATTGCACTTTCTACTGTATTTTTTCTGCCATGTCGGGAATACACATTTTATCCGTCTTATCGTATGGACTTTATTGTAAATGTAAATATATATATATATATATATATATATATATATGTATTGATATGAACGTGTACTGTATGTTAGGGAACCTTTTTGTTTGCCCTGTAATGGTTTGCTCTACAGGATAAAGAATGACATTTTGAATATTTCAGATGTTAATTCTGTCCTCAGTCGAACCATCATGCGCTTAGCGATTGCATAAGACGGCTTTGGAATCTTTATATCTGGACCAATTATGTTTAAACTGACAGAACGAGTATCGTTTCCACGTGTCTGTCAACCAGAAATACACCAGTGTATTTCAACAATGTCAAACATTATTTTTGTTACTCTCCGCAGTATTTTTCTCATGCATGACAGGGAACTTTGAATGACTTTTGTGTTTGTGTTGGCTGAGACTGCCCTTGACCATTACAAATCTAAAAACCTTTTTAAATCAATTCCTGTTGGGCTTCTCTGTCTTTTATTTTTCTCGCATTCTTCAGGCCAAACAAAGCTGTCAGAGAGCAAAGAGGGAAAAATTGTAACTTTGAGTTGTATGTAAACCCGTAGATTTCTGTCGCAAAAATGTCGGTTTTGTACTGAAGTAATGGACTGAACCTGCTGTTTACTGTTCAAACAACACTGTTTACTGTTTATAAATATATAGGACACAACCGCACCTGTGTCCTATGGTGTGACAGCAAAAATGTAGAAATGGAGAGAAAACTGTCTTGCTATTTTATACGATAGCTATTAAAAATATAAAATAACATATTATTAACAGTTTGTTTCCTAAAAATTATTTGCTGCACCATAGGACACATGTACGTATACTTGTTAACAACCTAAATTTATCTTTATTTATAGATACTGTATTTAAATAAAACATGGCAAACAATAGTATGATATGTTCTTGGTTTGACTGTATTGCCATGTTGGGTTCTTTGCAATGTGGGACACGGTGTTCCGCTCACATGTACATTGTAGTATGTCATTCTATTTATTACAGAAAATGTGCATACTATACACCTTCTACGTATCACAAAAAGTAGTATGATTCTCGAGAAAAGCCCAATAATCGCCCTTACAAAAAGAAGTTTAAGTTTGCTATATCTATAGTTATAGTATATTTTGCTATACTTGTACCCGTTTGATGAATATTTACTTTAAATGAATTAAGAATTGAATTACATTTCCAATATCATTAAGAGTCTACTTCAAATGAAAAAGTATACTTTGCTCTTTTGACAGAGTTGTGCACTAAAGACTTTTTTGGCATAGGTTTTCTGGGATTATTACAAGTATTGAACTAGCACACCAGCAGTATATCTGTAAATTCACTTGTAGTAACATTGCACGAAAACCGTAGTTGAAAGGTGCTTGTAAAGTTTACTACCGGTATGCTTAAAGTATACTTAAAATGTGCATTTTTAATCTAAAAAGTGAGAATATTTTGGCCTAAGTTCTAACAGTTCCCTTAAAAGTACACTAGTCCATTGATATTAGTATACACCAAGTATAAAAAATATACTTGAACTTTACTTAAGTATACTTAAGTAATAATATGAACTGCAAGTATACTTCACTTCTGTAAGGGCATGTTTTCAAATAGTACGTGCTTTTTCATAGTTCGATCGATGACCTAGATGTAGAATAGTTGACCTACAAAGAAACCAACAGCGTTTATACAAAACTGACATCCATCACTGCGTCACTGACTGAAAGGAAAGCCTGCGATTTTTCTCTTTTTGCTCTCTGACGTAATTTATACAGAAAGTTGTTTATAGATGTTGTAAATGAATATATTATAATCTTATGAATAAATAATGTCTAAATATGAATGACACAGTGTGGCTGTACATTTTCAATTTATTCTTTCAAACACTCATGTAGATATACATTTAAAACAATGAAAAACAGCGATCATAAACAATCAATCCATCAAACTCTATAAAGATTTTAAGACTTTGTCCACAAGTTCCATATAACATTTACATCAGTTTATATCCAAACCTCAGCGCTCCTTTGGTTTGTCCCTCTTCCTTTATTCGTCTGCGATTTACTCTTCGGCGGCTGTGTTCCACGGTGGGCGTTCACCTGCCGGGAATCCTTTTCTTTGTTCGTTGAACAGTTCCCAGCACAGTTCCAGTCCGGCTGATGCTCCACTACTAGATCCAAGGTGGGTAAAGACGCAGTGCTTGTCACCTCTCTGTAGGCCAATGAGGCGATGGATTGTGTGTCTTGGTTGATAGCCCCATATCCACCTTTCCAAGAGCCGTCCTTGATGAGCATGGACTTCTTGATCATCTTCCAGCCCAGATGATTGAGCTCCAAGAAGTTGAGGAAGATGCAGAGGACCCCGACACAGAACATGAAGATCAAGAACACAGTTTTCTCGGTGGGGCGAGAGACATAACAGTCCACCCTTTGCATGCAAGGAGACGCCGTGCACACAAAGTGAGCCGGGACGTAGAAACCAAAGAGGAGCCACTGAGCTACAACAAAGACGACCTCTAAGATGGCACGGAAGCATACGTGGAAGACGTAGTACTTGGATAGAACCCCCAAGGAGTTTTTGGTGGGAGCAACGGCCTCCCGCATGACCGTTGAGCTCTTCTGGGCGCTCTGGTTGGTGATGCCCTCAAGGACGTCGGCGAGACTGTGGCCAAGGTGTCTGTGCGACTTGATGGAGCAACTGTCCGAGTCGCAGCTGCGGTCGTACGCCTCCCTGGCCTGCTCGCCGTCCGGGTGCTTGGACAGATTGTGCCAAGTGTAGATGATGAAGCAAAGTGAAGGAGTAGAAACAGTGATGATCTGGAAGACCCAGAATCGAGGTTGCGAGATGGGGGCGAAGGCGTCGTAGCAGACGTTGGGACATCCCGGTTGCAAAGTGTTGCAGACAAACATCTCCTGCTCATCCGTGTAGACGTCCTCGGTCGCCACCGCCACGATGAGAAGCCGGAAGATGACCATGACGGTGAGCCACAGGCGTCCGATCATGGTGGAGTGCTGGTGCACGGCATCCAGCAGCCTCTTGAGCAGCGTCCATTCTGTCATGTCTCTGCGCACCAGCCTCCCGAAGTGCAGCACCTGAAATAGATCCACTTTAGCTCTGTTGCCAGCCAGGACAGACGTTTTCATGTTACAGTTCTGGCCAGAGAGCGAAGGTGCCATCACTGCTCCCAGCCATCGCTTTCTCCTTCAGAGATAAGGCCTCAGCTCGGGAGCGCTGCCGGCCACTTCACAGCGGTCACATGGTGCTGTCCCTTGTCTTTAGAGTCCATTTACAAACCGCTGAAGAGACGGCACCCTTCTTACTCAAGAGAGCTTCTGATAGTGCCGGCAGATTACATACTTTTCAGATAACCTCCAAAGTGATAGGGCTGGTTCCTTCTGAAGGCCACGTTTAAAAAAATGCGACACAGATGTACTTGTAAACTGCCTGTTGTCGCTCATATTTGTAACTTTGAAATAGATTTTTTGCAGTAGCTGCATGCAGGTGCCGACTGGATTGCAACTACATTTTCAATTCCACTACATAAACATCGAAACTTGTACTAATATATTTAAAATACTATTTTGAGAAATTGGTTAAAAATGGTTAAAACAAGCAACTGAAATGACGACTGTCGAATTCAGATATATTTACGTTTTTCGCATTTAATAATAACTCATTTCAGACTTTTAGAAACTAACTTGTAAAAAACGTTCTGTTCTTGTCAGGGCTTGTAAATTTAAATCTTAAACTAAAATAGACATGATAGCTGTTATCTGCTAACAGGACGCAGGTGATTAATATGATCCCTTAAAAGGTCTGCGGATGCTGAAGAAACAACGAAATGACCATTGGGCCTTAGAGACAAAGTCATGATAAACATAGTTTATGAAGTGCTACGTACTTGACAGAAATACACAGTAATAAGTGGTACTTTTAAGGCAATGCACACAGTCAGATAATCATTTAACAAAAATATGGTTGTATTTTTACAACAAAATCAAGACAAAGTATCAGTGGAACGTGAATATGATGCGTAACAGTATATGTATATATAATTAGCTTAATAGGTGTTATAATCCCACTATTTCAGCACAGTTTAAATGCCCAATAGGACATTTCCCACGCTTAATGCGTGACAGGGGGAACAGTCAAGAATATGAATAGAGGAAAAGAAGTCCAAGGTTTCACTGGGTTCGTCGGGTAGGCATCCTTTGTGTTTGGGGGACATATGATTACAGAAATACATAGCATAAATATACTTACCTTTCCTTGCTATTATCAGAGAGACATCCCATGAGTTGTGTGTCCGATTTCACTTCCATCAAACCCATTATCCATGTTGAAAGATGACTTTTGGTTAGGTGCTGCCGATAATGCTCTTTGTGTGGGTCCCAACAATGCGACACGTCGCCAGTTGTGCACATCAATCGCATTGGGTCTTTCTGCCCTCTATCACAAGACACCCTTAGCCAAGGGAGGCCCACCGCAGGTTGATCAGACCTGGGTGTGTTTTGCATTGTAACATGGCCATCTGGCAGCCCATGCTGTGTCCATCCGCCTCAACCAAAGCCTGTGGCTTCTTTCCGCACCACTGGCCAGGTCTTGATTATCCTCCACCGGACCTGTCATCTGAACCCCACTTGCAGTGTCACTTAGCTCATCCAGATTAGTGGCTGCAGCCTCAACAACACTTAATTTGCTGGTAGCTCGCAGGCATCAAACCTCAACTTAACTATATGCGCCAACCTGTTGACTAAGGCTTTTCTAGCCCCACTGGCACTGTTAATGCATGCTCAGTGCCCCCGGTCCCGTATGGCATAACATTATTACACAGAACACCATTTTATTACGTGGTCATTTGGCGGCCCATATTGTGTCCTTCCGTTTCAACCAACCTTGCAGTGGAATTGGAAACAAAGCCCCTGCAGCCCACATCGCTTCAAACACTTTCGCTGTCCATCCCCGATCTTCAGCCTCCACTTCCAAATTGGCATGCCGGAGATTCTTTCTTTCATATACCTCATTAATGGCCTCTTCCCAAGGTATGGTCAACTCAACTATGATGACTGTCCTACTGGAGCTGGACCACAGAACCATGTCCGGCAGCAGGTGATCGCTACAATATCCAAGGGGAAAATAAGTCTAGGGTTTAAATCAACTCGCTCTGCCCGATCCATGGCCGTACTCAACAGACCATAATCTGGGGATAAGGGCTTGGCCCGTGTTTTCTACCCCTCTCGAATAAGGGTTGCCTTTTTAGTGAGCCTTGGCGTTTTTGGGGGGTGGCATTTGCTGTCACTCTCGGCTTGAGAGAGCGCTCTGGTGCATCTACTTGCTTCCTCTTGACTCCGAACCTTCGGTGTAGCTTTTCGCCATGTGGGTGTGGTTAATGCCCCCCTCTGCCATGTTGAACTTGTCCCACGATGTCCTTATGTCTAAAGGGGCTGCCTTTGCATCTGCTTCCGCTGTTGCTGGGTTCAATTGCTGGGTTCCATTTCCTCTTAGTCAATGTCAAAGGGCAAGAGAGTTTGGGGCAAGAGATTCCAGGTTCAAAGGTTCACGGAAAAGATGTACTGATTAAATGTAAAGCTTCAAAGGTGCCTTGGATAAAAAGTGGCTTTACCAAAAGACTAGATTCCTGTTCTGTGTAGCCGTGACCAGGAGAAAGTTCAAAATCAATCTAGAAAACAATGACCCCAACCTTGTTGACTGAACAGCATTTTTTTGTGATATTTCCGGAGGTAATCAAGTTCAAAATAAATGTTATTCCACACTGATGGTCTGACTCGTATGGTTGATAATGATGAAACCCACCATGACTAATGGTTTTATCAGAGACTTTATCAGAGAAGTCGCCCTCGGATATCAAACAGAGATCCAGGTCTGAGCTCTCAAATAGAACATCCAGACAAAGAGGAGCAGATCTATGTGTGTGTGTGTGTGCGGGTGCGGGTCTTTGCTCCAGGAAGGCTTCTTGCAGCGAGTGTTTCCTCTTTGAGCTTGATGAGCTGTCACGGGTGTCTGTGCCAATTTCTATCACAGGACAGTTTCAGAAATTTGGTCTAAGAGTTATGAATGAATATGAGGCAGAATTCAAGAATAATGTTAATATTTCAATAATTAATTCCAAGCAGTATGTAAAAAATCTTTTTATTTTTTTTATTTTAGTGTGCCATTTCTAATGCACATCGTTGAACCTATAAAAAGAAAGTATTCTTTCAGTCCCTTTTCATGTACTCATAAGAAATTAAAATGACAGTCTAAATCTAAACACATGTTTATGCTCGAAGGACAATTATTCACTGCAATGTATTTATGTGTATTGTACAGTAACTTTAAATGCAGTTTATCCAGTTTTCTTATGACCAAGTGAATTACATTTAATGATGGACATATGAGCCTTTTTTGAGCTGAGGGACTGGGGACCATCCAGTGTGGCATTACAGGAAAAGCTGTGATAGTGTTCAGCTAAAGTCGTACATCTGGGATGGCGTGGTGGTGAGTAAAAGATAAGAGAGTTCTTTGGTGAACTATCCCTTTAGTTAACAACTTATCCAAGATTTAAACCAAAACTATACAAATATGACCATATGACCAAAATTCCTCTGTGTAGTGTGATTTGGTCTTATTCTAGTAGGATTTAATTGCATTCTGTTGGTTCCCATCCACCAGATTACATTCCACCAATAAAACTCAACACATATTGTACCATCAGAGACCATTAGTTGTCATTGAAACCAATACAATTGCCTTATCACCCTTAAAACCATTAGAATCCACAATTGCATACATTTAAACCAAAATCTTGTAGAGGTTTTGTCTACAAAAATGTGTCATCCCTGTGGCACTGTATACCCTCAATATTGAGTTTAGATGAATTGCATAGATCATGACTATCGATATCATAACCTTCTGTGGCAACAGTCAAATAAAGCACTGAATTTAGTGAAATCACATAAATATGAATGAAGTCAACCTAATTAATGCATTGAACCTGAAAAAAAGAACTTAATTTGGACTGTAATTACATTTTGTAATTAAATTAAATTGAATACTCTCACAAATGCAATGCGACTCTTTAATGAATCAGTCCTCATACTCGCTTCACTACATCGCACAAAAAGAGGAAGCCGCTCGTTGTATTCCTGTGGTAATCCCAGCCGTCTGGGGCTCTCCCGTAAACGTCTGAAAGGTGTCAAAGGAATTATTCATCCCTTCACGAGGTTCATGTAGGAATCCACATTGATGCCTTGCCCCCGACGGCCATTCTAACCAGCTGCTGAGGCATGAATAGTAGACAGGATTAGAGCCCACAGCACAGAAAGAAAAGAGAACGGCCAGACGGAGGATAGAAAGAGAGAGAGAGATTCATGGGGCGAGTGAAAGTCCCTCATATAGACCACTTGTCTATAGTGGCTAAGCTAGAGTTGATATATGAAAAGAGATCAGATCATAAGAAAATCTTTCCAAACTTTTATGAGAATTATGATCTGGGCCATTCATGGGTCAAGGGTTCAAATGTACACCCCAAATGGAGGAAACCATCTTTGCATGAATACATAATTGAAGAAAGGGAAATCTTAAACATGCTTCCTTTTTAGTGTCAACCTGCAAACAAGATGAAACCGTCTTTTGCAAAAGATCAAGTCGCTATTTGGACTACAATTAGATCCGGTGTAGAAGGTACAGCCGGCAACACTTTTGTAGCTGTTGTTGTTATGTCTGCAAAAGTTTACAGTCAAAGCTCAGACTGCATTCGATCAGCATAACCTCTGGGGAATGAACCTAACTGGATTAAAAAAGCTTGAATAAGGAGGTGCCTGGTGTGTAACCAACGGTGATGTGAGAGGGATTTCCCATTATCTGCTCTGTGCTTTCCTTTCTTTACAGCTAATCCCCAGCTATTCTCACCGACGACCTTGAGCTCAGTGCTAATCTGTCTAGAGAAAGAGAGAGAGACTACATCTACTTCTCAGACTGTCTGTGTTATGGGTAGTTTTGGATGTACTGCGTCTGTCCGACGGTAAGTTGCCATCTTAACTAAAAACTATGTTTGTTCAATGGTGTCTTCATAGTTTAACTTGAGATGTTTTGATATTATGTTTTAGGTGGGTTGTATGCACAGATGTTGATTCTTGTTGGTCTCTAGCATGTATGATAGTGTTGTGAATTCAATGATGCTTCAGAGGGTTTGTAAAAATGGACACTCCATATGGAACCCAAACGTTTCTGAATTTTAGAATATCTGGACACCCGTTGATCTTTGGTCATTTATGGATGTAAATATTCTAGTTTTATAGACAGTAAGTGGTCATGGTGTGAGAATTATTCTTTCTAAACAAAGTTTGTATCCAGTTTTCAAGCTCCCATCATATGGTATATTGACATATTATATAACAGAGATTTCAGATTCTGAATGGATGGGATCTGAAAATCTGACTGGATGAGCCACATACATAAAGATAAATGCATGAATTCTTGATAGCTTGAGCTAATATCATTAGCTCTATATTTGTAAGTATCTTTATTAAGTTCAAGATCATGAAACCCAAAGGTGCGTTATACTGTATGTAAGGGATATATCCCGACAGGGTGATCAGGTCCCTGAAGTGGATGATAAACAGCTTCATAGCAAGTCACAAAGATCAATCTAGAGGGGCAGTTATATATGGCAGACAGTTTCAAAAACAATTTACAGTATGTTTGATGACGATATTTACACAATGTTTTAGTAGTTTAGCTACAATTGCACTCGGTTGTCGTAGAAGCTCATTACGCACACTGGAAAGGCCATCATCACTGGGCAGGTGATGAATTAACCTCTTAAAAGTAAAACCCCAGCAGGTCTCAAACCTACAATCTTCTAATCCAAAGTCAGATACCTTATCCATTAGTTCAAAAGGTCTGTACTATTTAGTCAATTTACTTTGAAACTTTTACATTATATCATGTGCTTTTTTACGGTGCTCTTTTGGTGTTTTGGTCACATTAAATTGTATTTGTATTAAATAAAGAAACATTAGGCTAAATAAATAATAAAAGAGGTCAGTTTTGGGTGAACTGTCTCAAAGCCAGGCTTCCACCACTCTCTCTTTATTTCATGTGTGTCTCTCTCTTTCAGATTGCATTTGAGCTCCAGGTATGAGTGAGCCTGATGTGCAAAAGTCATGCCATGTGAGGAGTCAACCGCTGGGATCGATGGGGATCAGGCTGACACCTCCATAGATCCAGCACAGGAGCTTGTTCACAGTAACTGCTGCTCTGAGGTTCCTCTACAGGGGGGCAACAAGTAAGTCAAACCCATTTGTCTCCGAATGAAAATTGGGATAATTCAAACAAATTGGCCATTCAAACAAAGACAACATGATGTTTTTAAATGTGGATGTACAATTTAGGAACCCATGAGTAGCCGGACTGTTTGGCATATGTCACAGAACACAAGCTTGTTGACCTGTTAACCACAATCAAGAAACCCTGGCAGGACTTGAACCTCAATTCAGACACCTTATCCATTAGTCCACAAAGCCCAGGTGTTGGGCAGTGCCAGGTGTTAGACTTTTGATCAGGAGGTTGCAAGTTGTAACTAACCTCCTAACTGCCACCCCAGCAGGATCCACTCACTAATGTCCACAATTCATATCAACAAGAATTGCGCTTCCCTAATTTCATCCACAACCAAGAGCAGTCACAGACCTTGATCTGTAAAGACAAAAGATTCCAGGTTTGAGTCCTGCAGGGGTTGTGGTTTTAAGGGCTTAATCAAAACCAGTCACATCACACTGATGGTCTAGGCAAGTGGTTGTTGCAGTTGTAATAAACCCAACCGAAGATACCCTCCTGGATGTTGACCCTACATGACGTTTCCGGGATGTGCATTGGTTTTTAATGCTAACATAAATAGAACAGCTGTTTGAGTCATTTAAATGGCCACACACTCACTGTTCAATGAGGATCGAGTTTACTGTAGACTTCGTGGCCTAATGGATAAGGTGTCTGACTTTGGCTAAGAAGATGTAGGTCCTGCCGTGCCCGTGGTTTTAGGAGGTTTATAAAAATTTGTCTCGTCACACACATTACCCTGTTGGAGTTTCCTACCTGGATGTTCATCTCTCAGACCCTGCGTTCCATTCTATAGGGCACCCTGATCCCTTTGCGGAGTTTACCCTCCGAAGTGAGCTTCAAGGGGTTGAAGGGTGTAGGGGACAAAACAACTGTTTCTTGACGTGCCCTTCTAAAGTTTACCCTTATCATCATCAACCTGTGCCCATAACGTGGAGAAACAATTGCATGAAAGTAACATTACGAACGCTTACAACCATTTCAACCATCACATTTACTCCAGCGCATTTCAATTTTAGCTAGTACAACAATATACTATCAGTGTCTAAAAGTGGTGTAACCATCAAACTAGCCAACCAATTAGTAAATATCCTAATATTAAACCTTTGTCGCTCTCTCTTCAGTCTGCACGGGGATGAGCTGTTCTGTCGTATCTGCCATGAGGGCAGCAGTGCGGGGGATCTGTTATCTCCCTGTGAGTGTGCCGGGTCGCTGGCGGTGGTGCACCGCATCTGTCTGGAGCACTGGCTCACGGCCTCTGGCACCAGCCACTGTGAGCTGTGCCACTATCAGTACGCTCTGGAGAAACGTCCTAAACCACTAAATGAGGTATGAAAATGATGAAAAATCTTTTCTTAACAGCAACAGGTTTACTGATTTTCAGAAAAAGCGAAACCCCCATGGAGGTTGTGTAGTTGAAAGTACACTGACAGTCGTTACCTGCCGGCCCTGAGGATCCAACTGGCAACTTTCTGGTCACAAGTCCGACTCTCTAACCATTAGGCCACGAAAGCCCCACTTAATGTAGAATAAAGGTCTTTGCACACACTGTGAGACGTTTTTGCATGTGTTTTTGTCATTAAAATTTGTCACGCATAAAAAGATTGCACACACTGCACACTGAGTCGGATGCGTATTAAGTAATTAAGAAAAAATTCACAAAACAACACTCTGCCTTTCTCTCCTTATCTCTGCTTTCATGCCTTGCCGCGAGGCTGTCCTCTCTCTCTGCCTGCATCTTCCACATACCAGTCTCCAATTTCTCACAGCCATCTTCCACCATCCTCCCTTTATGTTATTTCTCCCGTGAAACTCCTGTATTCTAGTTATTTAACAAAATCTCAAAAAGACAGAGGGGGATCCCCGGAACACGTTTTCAAGAAAGCGATCGTGTGTCTCTCAACTCAGACGCCATCCTGGATTCGGCTCTAAATTGTCAAACAGTGTACCCAGTCCAACTTATTTTCGACAGACAACATTTTCAGACCCTAAGTCGCATATTTATGTACCTCGCCAAGTTTTGTTTTCGCGGATGATGACATCGCACAAGCCACTGTGTATTTGTAGCACTTCAGCCTTTGTTAAGCACATTGTTTTGTTGCCATAGGAATTTTTTTTGAGGGGATGCTTTCGTTTTGGAGATTTGCACTTTCTGTAATTCTCGTACTTGCTGTTGCTATGGAAACAAGCATCGTCGAACGGTAGCTGACATGCACTGCACTGTGAATCTGTCAGGCTGATTCCAAAGGTTCAGTGAAACACTTCGTAACATTTCGCACGGCTAAAAGTTGACTTGGAGGAATAACCATCAATAAATTAGCTTTGAGTTATTTGTTAGCTGCAATCTCCTCCCAGATCAAACCTAGCAAAGATGCTATAGTTGTGTCATATAGATGTGTCATAGTTCACCAAGTTCCAATACAAAATGCAACATTCATATGTTTCTTTACAATTGGGTCTCATTTATTATGTGTGAATTTTTGGCGGGTTTTGAGCACTTTTAGTAATCTCATCACTGAGGTTTCAAGACGTCGTATATATCCAGCTGTTTAACACGTAACTATTTCTCAAGAACTGCGGCCTCATGTGAAATCACTTACTCTTGAGTCCTGGATCATTTTTAAGCACACTTTTGACATTGCTCTGTTTTACCTCAGCTCCTTTTAAACACTATAATCCACTCAGTAGGAAAATAAGATTAGATGAGAAACGCTTTCCTGCTTCGGCATTCCTCTTCATTAACGCTCTTATCTCATATTCGGCCTGCATGACAGCAAGACCCGATGACTCACAGCAAACCATACTTAAGAGTGCATTTCATCCTCATTATAAGAGATTTACACATAATGAAATAAATGTGACCCTGGATCACAAAATCTGTCGTAAGTAGCACGAGAACTTTTGTAACAATAGCCAAAAATACATTGGATGGGTAAAAATTAGCGAATTTTCTTTAATGCGCAAAATCGTTATATGAAGTAAAGATCATGTTCTATTAAATCTTTTTGTAAATTTCCAATTAAATTGGAATGCAGCAAAATCACAAATAGAAAGCTCATTCAGCTTTCAGATGATGCAAAAATCTAAATAAAGAAATGGATGTTGTCCAGGGACAACACATATGTTGACTTATTAAAGTCGCTGTGAAACGGAAGTCGTGATCGTCTTTACGTCTGTATTCTGATGCAATTCCGAGTGAAACAGAATATCAAAAGTGTGTTTTCCATTGCGAATTGACTCAATTTAGAACATTTGTTTTCAGGAAAGTAGTCAGGAAAGATATTGTATGACTTTTTGAAATACGTTCTTGAAAAAGTACTCTTTTTTTTATTAAGTATAATATAGTTCTTCTCACATTTTTGGTTCAAAATCCCTTTTGAAGAGGAAGCGTGCAGGTCAAACGGTCACTACTTACCCTTCTTAAATCTAATAACTCCGTAATCTTTCTTGTTTTCATGTCTGCAGTGGTTCACGGCACCTGCCATGCGACACCAGCGACGAACCCTGTGCGGAGACGTGATCTGTTTTCTGTTCATCACACCATTAGCCAGTTTATCCGGCTGGCTGTGTGTGCAGGGGGCCGTGGATCTCTACTACAGCAACGGCATGGAAGCTATCGGACTTATTGTTCTCACAATGACCCTGTTCACCATTTACCTCTTCTGGACCATTGTGAGTGTTGCTGGATAGTGTTCCCTATCAGCTTTTCTTGTCGATTGGTAGAACTCCGAATTTGTTGGCTAATCTAACTTATACACATTATGTTTACCACAGGTGTCCTTGCGTTACCACGTTCATCTTTTCAGGACATGGAATGCAACGAATCCAAGTGTCCGACTCCAGATTCCCTGTCCTGTAAAGACAAACACATCTAGCAATGGACTTTTTGTGCAAAAACAAGAAAAAGGAGACAGGTGTGTAGTGACTGTAACAAGACAATGACTTGATGGAAATCCTTTCAGACCCTGAATTGGTTCTGATACCTCGATTCATAGCGATGCCCTGATTTTGATCAAAGCCCGGATTTGTAGCGACATGAGTTTGAATGACACTCAGATTGGTAAGATTTAGAGAAGAGTTTAAAAATACTTGACTTTGAAAGAATGGTCATTGTTCAAAATGCGACTGACAGCAAAAATGCATAGTGAATTTTAGGGATGCTCAGGATGAGCGTTGTGACATTTACACTTACTCAAAGCCTACCTACAACCTATAAACTCATCTTATACTGCATTGCAAGCACTTCAAGTTGTCTTAATGCTAATCGCTCAACCGAACAGTATGGATGCCATTAATAGACAATCCTGAATAGTGCAAACCAACAGAAACGCTCGGATTACAAAGCCATTAAAAGCGCAAATGTGAACCGTGAATGCTTTCTTTGGTGTTATAAATTACCTTAAAATTCTATTAACATTGTGTTTGCTGTAAAAGTCACCATAATACATCACTTGTAATTCAAATGTGTTTAAGCGTATGGATTGGATCACTGTGGTAACTAGTGCAGGTCAGATCAACACTATCTAGACCAGTTAACAAGAACAAAATCATATCGACTGTCATTCTTCTACAAAACTGTGTTCACGATGTGATCACATCATCCTGATATAAAGAATGTATTTATGTTAAAAATACCGAATAGCTCTGTCACTTATACATAACACTACATTTGAAAGGAATCATTGAAATGACTTCAACGCACAGAAACTGAGAAACAAGAACTGACACGGCACAAGCTCATCACAAACCTGATCAAATATACAAATGACACCGCTGGTATTATTGTCATGATCCGCAGAAGCAATCCAGATGTGATCTAACACAACATCCAGAAAATCTTTAATTGAGCCGCAGATGATTTCCGCAAAGCACCGCCTCTCCATCTCTTCCTGGAACCGGTGGCACAGCTGTAATGTAGTTGAGTCACTCCCATTTTCGAGTAAGCACCAAATCTGCACCAAGAGGTTTCAACACAGAGGCCTATTAGCAAAAACCACACACCTGTACCGTGGAAGTACTTTGCAAGCTTATGACTGGTCCGTCCCTGTCATGATTTTAAACAGTTGTATAGCTTGATGGTTTGAGATGTGAGAAGTGTTTCACACACAGAGTTCTCTTTAAGTGTCAACTCTGCAAAACTTTAACGTGAAGAAAAGGTTGTTCAACAAAAGCATCGGCAAAAACACTTCAGCCAACGGTTAAACTTGCGTCATGATTTACTCACTCTGTCCAATTTTCCACGGACTAAAGAGAATGTTTCAAAACATTTCCATGTCAATTCATAGCAACCACAACTGTCAGAAATCAGATGACTCTTATTGATGTTCTGAATGATCGCCCAAATATTTTTTGTACCAATCCTCAACTGATAATTGTATATTTGCTATACACACACACACACACACACACACACACACACACATATATATATATATATAAAGAATTGTGCATTCCAATTAAAATAATTCAAACTGTAGTTGGTTTGTTTTGATTTAAACCATTATAACAAAAAATACAGCTAACTAACACAATAAAAACATGCTAGCATATTTTTAAAAGGAGTTATCTAATTTTGGAACCAAACTCTTCCATTTTATATAAACTCTAACTTCTTTTTAAAGAATACTGTATGTATTTATTGTCTATGTCCTTGTTTATACAGTATGTCTTGCCTTCCTAATGTTTTTGAATATATTGTTCGTTTACATTGCTTGTTTTGTGTTGATGTCTAAATATAACACTTTCCGAAAACATGTTTTCCACCAATAACAGATCGGCTGAATAGAATACACAATACAGTTCTGCTCCATTCTGTTTAATTCTGAAGAAATCGCTATTTTTACTACACACAATTAAAAGGAACTACAAAGACCACAGACATGACTACGACAGGAAATGACGAAACATTCAAAATAAAAGATGTGACACAAGGACCCCGAGATATTATTAAAATATCGTTTTTTGTATTATACAAGACAACTAACTGCAAATAGCTTTATAACGATGTTATGGTGAGTAAATAATAACTAGATTATATGACGTTTTAATAATTTATAAATGACCCATATTTCGTTTCTTTTAAAGGCTAAATTTTTTTAAGTTCTCATTTGATTATTCTGAAAAATAAAGGTTCTTTACGAAACAACGCTTATTAGGATTCAGCTTTAGGAACCCTGTTACCAACTCAAATATTGCTCTTAAAATAAGATTATTTTAGCGAGGCTCTTGACAGTAATGCCCAACAACGTCACCATATTTACAGTGAACATATTGTCGGTTAGAAACACAAAAGACCTTCGAAGTTAAATGTTTAATTATGAAATAAACAGTAATGCGCATGTTTGCTCAGTGTCGCACAACGCCACCCGGTGGATGGTCAAGTAGTTGCAGTCTCTTAAACAAACGGGAGGTGTAAGAGAATGATAGACGTGCGCTGTCAAATACTCGTGAGATTATCCGCAGAAATGATCTCTAGAAAATCTGCCCTTTAAATGACTGCCAGGAAGATGATATTTAAAAACTGTTTGCAAAACTGAAAATTAAAGCATGAATTTCTTAACAGCAGATGGGGATAAACGTCCACGAATTTGCTTGCTGTAGTGATAACATGAATAAACCATAGGAAAGTCATTCAAATGATTACAGATGAAAGTGATAAAATGTATCCGAGTTAATAAATGACCCATATAGATCAAATATGGTTGGCTAATTGTCTCTTAAAAAAAAACAATACAACAACTTTCAGATGATTTCCTATACAGTTCAATATTAAATCGAGTCCCATTAATTCAAGACATGTTGTTGTGCATCTGCTTTTAAATAATGAAAAGCGCACCATCCCTTTTCTCTTTGACTAGGTGAAGGCCTCTCATCCCTGCCGTACTTCATATTAAACAGATAAGCTCTGCCACAGCAAACGCTTTGATCACTTCCAAGAGCACATGAATGATAAAAGCTGACATGAGATACTGTGCTGCTGTCTGAGCAGTGATGGTGGAACTAAAGGTTTGCCAATAAAGTCAATTCACAGAATGAAACGAAAGAAATGAGCTTAAAGACGACCCTTTCATCAGATCGAGGGTCTGACACATGTGGTGGGCTGCATGACGTATGAAATATTTAGGAATAACCGAACGGTGGTATAGGCTCCTTATAATAAACATTTTCTGCCCGTCACGAATACACTGTTTTACATCTTGAGCTTGAATTAGACTTGTAAAAATAGGGCCAAATTAAGATCATCTAAATGATGTTTGGATAAAAGCGTCTGCTAAATGACTAAATGTGTTGTTATTTCGTAAAAACGACTTCAACCGAACATCCCAATCTGGCTTTGATGAAACGGGCCGTCCGTCAGCCGAAGACACGTCTCGTGCAGGGACGCCTAGCGGAGCGCGAGCGCGAGCGCTCATCACACGAACTTCAGTGCGCGGTACGCAGCCCGAGGACGCGCAGCCCCGCGCCGAGACAATAAAACTCACAGTTATTTCACGGACATTTATTCCGGTCTGACCGCCTGCGAGATCCCCGCGAGCGCCGCGTAACGACGCGACACCTTCTTGAGGACCACTGATGCGACGCGCGCGCGCGTTCCACGATGTGAATCTACGAGTTTACTTCGCGGCAAGGTGAGGCCGTCCGCATTGTCTGCTTATAAACGAGAGTTTGTTAAGAACAACAACGGGTTGATGTTTTCTTTGATTCTTTTTAACGCAACTTTGATTTGTTTGCGCGCACAGCATCTCAGCATCCAGGTTTCTCGGTTGAATCCTGAAGCGGTGTGTGGTGCGTCAATGTGGGCATTTGTGACACGCACTGCTGGCCAGAAATGATCCGTACCAGCGATTACACCGCATTCTTACAGTTGATGCATTATGCATGCAGAATACCTGAGAGAGAGAGGCAGTGTTTTCATGCCACGCACGGACAGGACACTCGCACCTTTCTCTTGGTATTGGAGAGACCTGTTATTGAGCAAATGCAAGTGAGAGTCTACCTGTAATGCGTTTAAAATGCATTCCTGTCTGTCTCCAGGCTGGCATCTGACTGACATCCTTTAGGGTCTGGAACTGGATTTTAAAGATGGAGTTTTGGATTTTGCCCGTGTGCAGGATCAGCGTGATGGTGATGCTTATATCATGCACTGATCAGGTAAATACGATATCAATACAATCAATCATGGTCCTGTAAAAATGTCCTTCATTCATTGGTACATCATAGTTAAAGATGCTTCATTTCATTTTTGTTTCCAATCCTGGCGATATTACACTGCGTACAACACTGCATTTCCAAATGTAAATGTGATAGAGAATGGCTCTCTTTATAACTTGTTGAATTGTTCTCAAATGCAATATAGTTGAATTGAATTTCTTTCAGTTGAGCCCTGCTTGGCCACGGGTATACGTATTGACTAGATGTTGTTGCGATGTAGAGTCCGGCGGTCCAGCTCGGGTTCTGCTCACCCGAAGTACCAATTCTGTCATCTTTTATTCACCCTCATGTGGTTTCTGTGGTGGAACACAAAAGAAGATATTTTGAGAGATGTCCAATTGTTGCTTGTTCTTGAAATGTCTTCTTTTGTGTTCTGCAGAAGAAAGAAAGTCATACAGGTTTGCAATGACATCGAGATCAGATATTGCGTCACGTCAACGGACGAGTCGTCATCTTTCTAGTTTGTATTCTCGTCCGTCCTCTCAATTCATAGTCGCACGCTCCGTCACAGGTCCTCCCGGAGCCGTTGAATGTTCCTTCTTTGTTAGAAACTGAAGACAGCAGGATAGTTATATATAGAGGGCTGCGGGCACCTTAATGGAAGAGCTGGCATGGGCATGGATGCCAGCCTAATCCGTCACCATAGAGCCACTCGATAACGGCAATTTTCACCTGAAGTGGCCAAATCTCTTTGTCCCGTGTGCCGGTACATGAATAACTACAGGCGAAACCCAAGTCCTTTCTTTGTGGGATTCTGCCGAGGCTGAACGAAATAGAGATTAAAGAACAGGTAGCAGCAGTGCACTCTGGGATAGGGTTACAAATGGCCACGCTGAGCGCCTTTTCCAGTAATATGGCATTTGTCGCTCCTGCAGTCTGTGCGAGCTGATTGTGGTATAATAGTGTATTTAATGTACTCAAAACTACTGTATTGAAATGTTTACACCAAGAATCAATATTTTTAGTTGAATTTCTTACATAAATATTATCGGGCAAATATAAACAAACCACCAAACAATATCTGCGAGAAAGCAAAATTTTCTGGAAATACACATTTTCAAAAATATTTTCTCCGAACGTCCCCTTTAAGTTATGAAAACGTTAGTGGGACGTTAAAACATTCAGAAATAATATTTTCATACCAGTGTTTTTATAGCATTTGTAGAATATTTAGCAATGATTTTGATTTAGCAAAGTAGTTAAGAAAAGCTATTTTAACGTTACCGCAAAAATGCTTTGGGTAACTTTAGATGTTAGCCAAAGTTCTGTGAACGTCTCTGTTAGCTAGGCTAGCCAACTCGGAAACTATATACACAAAACTATTTAGCAAATGACTACAGAAAAGTCCATTTAAGATAAACCTTTTTAAAAGATTACAATCTCCCCCCGCAAAAAGAAGTTTCAATTGAAAGTGACTCTCACGCTAAGCTTCACAATTGAACATTTTCATGCAGACAGGTGATTGCAGACATCCATCATGGAGAGAACAGGTTCTCGCTTTAGTCTAAATTGAAATTTGATGTGCATTTATCCCGAGTCCCCATTAAAGCTCTTTGCAGTAATCTTTCAGAATAATATTTGTTCTACGGGCTAAACACTTTGGCTTGATTTATGCGCGTGTGGGAGCTGCCGCTGGGACTCCTTAAGAAGCCATGATTTTCAGCTCAGAAAGTGAAGTCAAACAGGTGTTTTCGCTACGCTTTTCCCACATCTCCTGTTTTCTGCTTTTTCTATTAGAGAGCGGTTCTGCTCTTTAACCTCTCGCTGGCAGTACGCTTCTCTGGACTCCATGCACACACACACACACACACACACACACAGTCGACTTGACACCATTGCTTTTACATGAAATAATTACACAGGGTTGTTGTAATGTGGGATTTGTCCTTAAAACTTCACTTTGTTCATCCTGATGAAGCTATTATTGGCTTGACGTTGGTGGCCGAAGGAGAGTGAATCTCACCGAATCTGTGCTTATAACGTTTTCACACAGAAATAGTGCTTCATCATTAAGTTGCACTTCGTTATAATTATAGTTAAAACGCACATAAAACAATCCCAGGTTTGAAACATGCTAAGCGAACTTTTGTTTATATATCCCTGCGAAATCGAATATCTACACTACAGTAAGTACATTTCCATCTAGTTCCGTTTTAAAATGCAGTTGAAATATGCATAAAAGGTGGTCGTTGTGTTCGTTGTGTGTGGTTTGAGAATGGCACGCTTGTACGTCATCTCAGATGTTAGTAAAAAAGGCTTCAAAGAGTGACGGATAGCTACACAGTAGAGATGTGCGGAAAACGTATATTTGGAGATTTGGTTTTAAATGTGTATAATACCAAATATTAAAAGCTGTGTTTTATCACCTTGAATAAACCAGAGTAATCAGATTGTTTATTTATGTCGCTTGCTATAAACACTTGGAGCTTACTTGATCAGTAACATTTTCAGTTTCATTATGACAACATTTCACCTAAAATTTTAATTGTACTGAAACGCAGTTTGTGCCAATGTCTACTGCGGCACCCCTAGTGGCCAGACTAAGAATGCACATTTTGAATCGTGTTCATACTAGGGGCCCTATTTTAACGAACTTAGCGCATGGTTTAAAGCGCATGGCGCAGGTGCAGGGCGTGTCCGAATACACTTTCGCTAGTTTAACGACGGAAAACGTTCGGTGCGCCGGGCGCATGGTCTAAACGGGTTGTCTTGATTCTTTTGATGAGTCATAGGTGTGCTTTGGGCAAAATGTGCAGTAAACCAATCAGAGTCTCATCTCCCATTCCCTTCAAGAGCCAGTTGGGTTTGCACCATGGTGGATTCGCTATTTACACGGCGGAATTTGCAAGAGTAAAGACCAGACGCTTCTCCAGAGAGGAAACGCATCTGCCCGTGCGCACAAGCAGACCATTCTTATGCACACGATAATAATCTTTTTACACTGTAGTCCACTTATTTTTAATATTCGGCATGTTTGTGTGCTGTTGCGCATCCTTCTGTGTGTAATAAGCAGAATATATGAGCCCTATGCACCCGCCTATAGGTGCATCTTACTAACCTGCTCTTTAAATAAGCAAAAGCATAGTGCTGCATTGACTTAAGACCAGGTTTGAGTTGGTCTATGGCGTAGTCTATTTTCAGTTCCTCAAAATAGCAACATGCCAACAATGGACCTCTTTTTTAGACCAGCAAGCCACAAATGGGCGCAAATGAATTTGGTCTATAAACAACGCGGCGCACAGTATCCAATTTTTTCTTGCGATTATCGTGTCAAAAAGATATCACGTTAATAAAAATATATTATCTATTGACATAGAATGAAAACGCTATCAATCAAATTCTTTCCTAATTTTGTTTATTTGTTTTTTTACCTTTTTTGGCCAAAGAATCGTAATAAAAATTCCAATACAAGTTTTGAGAGACTTGGGAAAGCACACAGTCCATCTTTCTGAAATCCGGGGATGTTTTTTGTCCCAAATGCAACATTTAAGGGGAAGCGCAGAGGTTAACTGAGTGCACAGTCAACAATCACGGGCCGGAGTGGATTTTGAAACTGTAATTCTTGCTTGGCTTTTACCATAGATTATGACAAGCAGATGTTATATTAACCTCATGCCTGATTGCTTTTTATTGTATTGTGTTTTCAGCAGTATCGATATTCTCAAGTGCTCAATTGAAGCCATTTGTGGCCTTTCTTTCAATGTCACCGTCTTCTCACTTAGAAAACCATTTTCTACGTTTTTTTCCCTCCAATTTATAGATTCATAAATAATGTGGTTAAGGATCACGCTGTAGGTGGACTCGTAAATGAGCCTATTGTTTTAGCTTTCTCCTAACAGACATAGTATTTATATTAAATCGTAGAGTCGCCTATAGCCAACTTTAAACAGCTAACAAAAATCCTCATGAATTTAAAGGGGCCATGCATTTTAAAATGTGAAACTGCAGGAAAGAAGCAACAAAACAGTGTGGATGCTAATATATATATATATATTTATCATTATCATTTTAGTTATTGTTCTTGGTTTAAAAGGGCCTTTGTGATACTTTGTGTGATATTTTGGGGATGATCTTTTGATAGAAGTGCAATATAATATCCATAACTATGTCTTCAGCGGTGTATAAAGAGCTCACACAACGAAGCGTTATGTTTTTATTATCTTAGAATGAGCTATTTCTATCTACACACACCGCGGGTCCCCTTGCGTGTAATTGACCATGTTCTGTCAGCCGTCGTAGTGTTTTGAAAGGGAGAGGTTGAGTGAGCGGTTTGCTGTAATTCACAACCTTGCCGCCAGATCATACTGACCGGACCTTTAAATGTGTTTCTAGAACGAAATAAAAATACTTGCAGGTTTGCCGCCTGACGTCGAGTCAATGATGACAGGACTTTTCATTCCGTTTCTTTTGTTTCCATCCATTCGCGCAGTCTTAGCTGTACTAACACGGGTCTCTTCCAGCACAGACGCAGCGGGCCTCTCAGCACGTTAGCTCTCCGCGTAACCGGCCTGTTTGCCTTTCTAACGGATCTAAACTATGCCAAGAAAGCTTTCATCTCATGCTGCTAACTTAACAAAACATGAAATGAGAATTAGAAGCAGCGTCGTGAAATTCTATCTCGCGTGAACGTATTGCAGCAACAGCTCGCCGTGGCTGGATGAGAGAGTCCGCAGCAAAAATCACTCGGCGGAGTCACACAGCCGATATTTTAATCTGATGCTAAATGTAGCCGGATTGAAAGTTTCACTTGTCGTTCGTTGTTGTCTTCAGCTGATCTTTTTGTTAGATCGAAAATTCATTTAGATTGAGCTCAGGGGATCATGTGTTGTTGTGCAAGCGGACGCTCTGTGTTTTCCGTGGAGATGTCTGAAGGGGCCTTGAAAGGTTTTCTCCATCTGTGTCGCTGTACTGTGACTTCTCAGCGCGGCTGAGCTTCAGTCTGTTTGAACAGCTGACACTTAAAACAGGGGCAAAGAAAACGGCTCCAGGCTTCTTTACCGCTGGAAACCACAGGAGCGGTTGTGTGTGCTCCGAGTGGCCTCTTACAACTGTATATTTGGTCATTGAGGATCAATAGAAGCCAACATTGGCTCCACAGCATTTGGACATCCCAAAATAACCTTGAATTATCTCTTTATAAACATGTGAATTTAATAGCAGATATAAACAGATAAACCCAAGTGACATTTAGAGAGAGAGAGGCAAAGTCTCCTTGCTTTATAGTTTTTAATGTAGAACCTATCATAGGAAAGACATTTACCATAATGCATCTTTTATTTTGTATTACGGATAGTGTTTCAAAGAAGTCAACTTTTATGAACTTCAAACATTGTTTTAAAGTGGCACTTGAAGTAATGTTTTGGAGCCAAAATAGATGCTTACCAGTCTCCAAATACGAGTACAGATTGGTATCGACGTCAGTGAAGGTTGAACAAGTGATGCTAGAAACAAAGCAAAGAGATAAATGTGTATTAATCGCATTAAATCGCCAAAACAAAATCTAAAAAACAGAATGGAGCGACAATATTTGTTACTTTTGAAGCCGGAATACAATCACCAGAACTAAAAAAGCTAACACGATGCTATTAACAGACTACACTTAAGGTCGCTCGATATCAACGTCACCACCACCAAGCCTCTGAAAACTCTTTCAAACTTATTTAAAAATGTGTTCCCTCGTAAGTTATTACTATGTGAATGAAATTGCATGCACGTTTTGAGAGATTTGTGCCCATGTTGCATTTTATTGTGAGATTTATATGCGCGACGACGTCTAACGTCCCCGCCAAAGGAAGAAGTCGCTTTTAGCAACTTGTTAGCAACCGAAGACACAAAGTGATAGAAAACACGAGCGCAGGTGTGTTTTATGTAGTAGATTCAAACGTGAAAATAACCACAGACCTGATTTCAGGCGATTTACCAAAAACCCATAGACTTTGGGGGGATGGAACCGGAAATGCTAAAATGCTAACACGCTTCTAATATTTTGCGTACAAAATTATGTCATCTCTGCGGCTCCCTATTACAATGTGTCCTGTGAAGCGTAATAATCACATTGTTATAAAGACTTTATTAAGAATCAACTTAATTTAAGAAATGTGCGACATTCACAATTTGCTGTGAACACCAGGTGCTGGATTCTTATGCACAAATGCAAAAAGGCGTTGTCGTTGTATGTCGTTTAAAACTGTTCCACATCACGTATTGTGAATAATTCTTTATCTTTTGACGTATATTACTCTTGATGAATTCTCTCTCTCTGTTTGTACGTCCCTCTCTCTCTCGCTCTTTCCCTCGGAGTCTCCCGTGAGTTGAGCTGAAAGGCTCTTTCATTGACAGTCACTGTGTGGCCATTCACTCAAGCAGCTGTAAACGGACACGCTGACTTTTCTGCACCCGCTTAATCACTGAATCATTTGGATGGACCACCCCCCCGCAGCCCCCGAGACATGGCAATAAGACTCTTGACACCAAGGCCTGGCACTTATTTTACGAAGCCATTCATAAGTCTAGTCACGATTCTTGCAGCTTTAGATGGAGACGGTGGCATCTGTATTGCAAGGTCTTACATCTAAAATGATGACATTTCAAAGTGTTTTGGCGTTAAAGACATTTCACACATTTCAGCTGCTAAATAAACTGATCTGACAGGAGTCAACATGTAATACTGTTGGCAACTCACAGTCTACTTTTTTAATGTGATGGATTTCCATGTGTTTAATGAGAAAACATGTAGGATGGGACTTCCAAAAATCTATTGCATTATGAAAAGGGGCATAGCCTGCAGGAGCCAAAGGGGTTAAAAAGCGTCACCAGCGTCTGAGGATATTAGCTATTGCACGGTAGACTGTTTAAAAGCAACAGCATAAGCAAACATTACTACGCATGCGTGCGTTTGTTGGCTGCCCTTAAGTTTTTGTACACATTCGCACATAATAGAGCGCCTGTAGATTATTTCCAATCAAAAGAAATCGCGAAGAACCGTTTCTTGGCTAAACCTGCCTCTCCAATATTTTCAATTTAGACTGCAATACCAAGCTCAACTGCTAGATGTCATTGTCTCATACGGTTTATTTAAATGCCACCAAAACTACACGACCCATTTAACAAATTTGTATTTAAGAAAATTCACGTACAACAAAATTGGACAGAATTTTTATTTTATTTTATTATACAATAAAACAATTGAATATTTATCTATCTATATATCTATTAATAGATGCAATTCATTATTTGGAGGTGGCATGCAAAACTGACCGTTCAAAAATCTCAGGGGGCGCGTTTATACCAAACTCGGGGTACAATTTACCAAATGACATAAATAAATGTTAACTGATACAACTTTATTTACAAGCTTTATATGGAGTGTAAACCGTATGCTTTCACCTTTGCTATTTGTTATTCTCAGTAAATAAGTATTCCGTCTCCACAGCAGTGAAACGCCTCGAGCGACTTCTGAATTTGCATATGGATGATATCCAGAAACAGCTCAGCGTTCGTTGACCTCATGCCGTCTGTTATCTCCTGCTCTCGACAAACATCCAGCGTTTTACAACCAAAATGAAATGACGCAATCAAAATGCAATTACAGCGTGGAGCGGGAAATTGTGACTGTTGGGATTGATGGGAAATCATTTGCGTTTTATTATATTACACGTCCAGATCCTCAGGGGCTTGTGTCGAACCGCTAGCACACACGATTTTTCACTTTCCAAACTGGGATTTTTATTTGACACATACATCGCTTTGCAATAAAGTGGACATGTGTACCTGTTACCAGAACATGAGAATGGTATTTCTATTTCTTGTGGACTTTAAACATAATAAAGTTGATGGAACTATATCTACTGCCTTAACCACCCCCCCTTTCATCTGGGTGGTATGGACAAGTGTGAGTTATGGATGTAAGGACCATTAAACGCTTCAACGCTTCCTGCTGGGCCAAGGCCGGACTTTTCCCACAGACCTAGGAAACGGGATTTGGGATTTTTTTAGGGAAGACGGCGGCGTTTTGTTGTGATTAGATGTGGAGTGGCGTTGAGGTGACGTGTTATGGGGTGAGATTAGAAACAGAAGAGGTTTGGCGGAGGGTTCGAGTCCGATGTGGCGTGCTGTGTGCTTTTAGGCGAGGGTGATAAGAACTGTTAAGAAGCGTTAACTGTTAAGGAGGTTAAGAAGAGGCTTTCGGGTCAAGGGGTAATGTGGGTTATCTTGGCTTGTTCCAGACTCTTTCAGACGGAAAAGTTCAGACGTGATTGGCTGCATTGCAACAGTATGTGAGTCAGTTGTAGAAACCTTCACCAAGGTTTTGCAGCAACAAGATTATTATCTGTTAACTACTTTTGCTCCTTGTGAACCGCCTTGCTGTCTACTGGCTAAAGAGAAAGAAGATGTCTATAAACTACTGTTCTCCAAAATATTGACTAAACTAGCATCATTCTTCTTCAAATAATTTCAGTTTAAATTAAGGCATTTCAAGGGGTGTTTAAAGTGCTACCATTTATTTATTGTTTGTACATACCAGGAATGAATGTGGGCCCAAAAATGCCATTCTTTAAAAATAAATAGCTGCTTGACATCATTCTACTGTGTCTTTAAAGTGATCAGTCACATGAAATGACAGGTGACATGCTCAGGCGATCGGCTAAAATACAGAGCAACCTTTTCAAACAGTTGGTGTTGATTTAATATGCTTATTTTATTCATCTCTTCAGGAGTTGTTTACATGATTTTGTCACACTGCATCGTGGGATTGCATTCTCCAAAAAGATACACAATTTATGCGTTTTACTTTATGCAACAGCTTTTTTTGGGCACTTGTGTGGCTGTGATGGGTAAAATGCTTCAAAATGGCAAAATATGAATACAGAGATGATTCTATATTATGGTTGCTATTACAGTATTGTACGCTCCCAAATAGAACAGGATCAGCTGTTAGCAGATCCAATCCTCAAGGTCAGCTAGACACCTTTCAAAATTCCTCTAAACGCGTCACTTGACCTCTCGTGGAGTGGTCATCAGGGTCTTTAGTTAATCATAACCTAGGGTATATGTCACCTAACCTCCTTTTGTTTTCTTTTCTTTTCAAATGTGATGTACACATTTCCTTATTGCATTTTGGTAATCTGGGTTGTTATTGAATTTTGTAACTTTTTATTGAAAGTTTCATTGATTTTTTAAGTACGTTAGGTTTAGAGACATGAATGCGACTGTTTGTTGAGCAGCTGCTGAGTTTTACCCCGGTTGCTCAGAAACACATGCTGGCATGCGACGGGCAAATTCGTCACAGGTGTTAACATTGTTACCATGACACACACCTCCCACTTCTTGAGCCCCTGCTTATTAAAGGGCTCTAGAGTAGATAACATCATTTTCTTAAAAGACTTATGACAGCAGAGGTAATGCTACATTACAGAAATAAGTATACTTGAAATCAATTTATTAAGAAAACGTAATGTTCCAGTATATTTTAGGTTCCCTTTATGTATTAAGTATAGTAATGACAGATAGTGGTATACTCGTAAGTGTACTATTTTAATAGGCTACTACTTTAGGACTAAATTGGCCCACTTTAGTTTATAAAAGTATGCTTTTAAGAATACTCCACTAGTTTACATCAACGGTATGTTGAGGATACTGATAGTTTACTACTTCGCACATTTTGTTAGTTTACGAAAGTACACTTTGAAGTTTACCATCATTAAACTACAAGTTAAGTAGTGCGCTTGCAAGTTTTAACATCATACTTTACTGTACATTCGTTATAACATTGTGTTACCGAATACACTTGAACGTGTAAGTGTATAAGAAAGTATGGAAATGATGTGAAAAAATATCAATCATTCATTTTAAGCATATTTCTGAGTACACAAAAAATATACTTTCCTATTTGAGATAATAGCACACTTAGTACACTTCTTTTTTTAGGGTAAGGAGGGCTGGCACACAGAAGATCGTAGAATAGATTAAGCTTTACGTACAGACGTACAGCCCAGGAAGTTGAAGATCGCAAAGTTTGTTTCATCAGAATATCGAGTACAACAAAAAAAGTTGTGTTTATTCTGCTTGACCTCTTAGCGAGGATATATTCCTGCTTTCATAATGAGATCAAATATCTGGCACGGTCTTCTAACACCTGCATTCCCTGAACAGCCTGAGGGTTTTACCAGCAAAACAATCCAGCAACAGTGGCTAATGAAAGCACAATGAATTTCATTACTTTGGGTATTTTAGCTTTGAAGTTTTTCTCCCTTGGGCGGTAACTTGTGGCTTTAGTATGTATCATCAACATCTTTACAACGTAGATTCACAGCAATCACAGAAATTGTCATCGCATCGCATTGCGGTAAAGTAAGACAGAATGTTTCAGCTTTTCCAACTGGCACAGAGTTAGTCATGCAAAGGTTGTCATTTTGTTGACAAGAACTCCTAAGAGAAGAATTAATCTCTGCGTGGCATGCCAGCCTCTTCTGTTATGGGGATGTATGGCCGGAGGCAGCAAGCTCAACCCTGCAGGGCGGTTTTGATCATGCTGATTGGAACCTTTTCAAAGACGCTGCGGCACGCCGAGTTAACACAGATTACTATGAATTATATCTGTCACCGGCTTCATCCACAGGTGCCTGGAAGATGTAGTTGTCACGAGATCTTACCTCACCCAAGGACCTGGCTGTCAGACTACAGTCCATTCCCGAGGTCCAAAAACCGAGTTTGTCCCCCCCCAAAAAACAGACCCCCCTTGATCTAATTGACTTTCTTGATCTACATATGTGCATTTTAAAACATTTGGAGTGCAAATTACATAAACAGTTCCTAAAACCCTGTTTATCTGTAATGAAGGTAAACACATTTAAACAAATACTACCAGATTGAAATACAACCTGTCTTTCGTAAAGGAGCATAATGCATTTGGGTTTGAAACGACATAGAGGTAAGAGAGCGATAACAGAATTTCCATTTTTGAGTGAACTGTTCCTTTTTTGTTTTGCTACAAAAGTTGCAAACAGTTGGTTTTTATAACAAATAAGTCAATTTATAATTTCCATTACAAGCAAGCCAGATCAGGATCAGGGTTTGCCGAACCATACCATACCATACTGTAGGCTTCTGTTACTATTTACACCTCACAACTTTGTTTTAATGCAAAGCCAACCGCCTCTGTTTTATGTTGGGTTCCCATTCTGGGGCAACTATTTTTAGTTTGTTTTCTAACACTGAATCTGTAATGAGCAGAACGGCAGTAAACTTCTCTTCAGTGCGTTCAGAATTACACTGGGATCTGAGAAGGCAAACACCTGGTCCAGACAGGGGCTTTACTAGAGCCTCTGCCCCATGGGGATATCACAAAGTTACTCAACAGAGAGACCAGAGACTTTTGTGTTTAAATGGAAGTCAATGGAGGTGATGCCTAGCTTCACAGATTAAATTGCATTTGGGACTGATAAAATGCCAATGTTTAACACTTTCGCCATTACATTTTCATTCTGGATTGAGCTATGTTTGGAGTTTGCGACTATAAGTACGATAATGACACGCTTTTTATAAGACTTCACCAAAAAATCTGAACAAATGGAAACTGAGGGCCGTTATATGATTGGTTACATGGCAAACGTGTTCTGGGAGTTGTTACGATTTTCCAATGATACAGATGTATGTAGCGGTAGCTTATACCACCCACACAGACAAGACGTGTACCCTTAAAGTAAATGTTGAATCTTTATTGTCCCACTGACTTCAGAGTCATGGAATGTTTGACTGACCAGATGTTAACCTGACTTTGCTTTTACAAAGAACCCTCGCTGTATGTTTCAATGAAGAATTAAATCTTCTCTTGACTATATTGATCTTTGGCACCGAGCGTTCAAAGTAAAATGCTTATCTAAGGATAGACCTGGTCTGAGGTCTCGTTCCATAAGGCCCAAACTGAGTTTGCCCCAGATGGTTGAGTAGACTCATTCTGACAGAATCTAAGCATTGCTCCGGCCAAGGCAGAATCTTTCGCTTTTAATCTTCAGAGCTAGAACTCATTTCGTGGCTGTGGACTTAGTCCTTTATTTATTTGGCCGGCTTGCCCTGCTGAGACAATGTATCGACAGTTCCCTAATAGAGCGTCTGATAAAACATCCCTTGGCACATATAAAGCACACCTGTGCACAAAAGTGCATAATTCATACTGAATGTGGCGATAAGATGGACGAAATTCGGTCACGTTCCTTCCGTCGAAAACCAAAATGGGAGTTAAGCTTATGCAGAAATAGTTGTGTAACACTATGAAAGGGATAGTTCACCCAAAAAGGATTCATCATCATGTCGTTCCAAATCTGTATGACTTTCTTTCTTCTGCAGAACACATCAATATATATCGAAGAACAAAACTGAGCCCCTTTGACTTCGATTGTCTCAAAACATCTTCCTTTGTGTTCCACAGAAGAAAAAAGTCATGCTGGTCTTAGATTATATTAGGGTGGATAAATGATGACAGAATGATTTTGGGTGAACTATCTATCGCTTTAAGATTTGTTTATTGAAGCAGACGTGGCACTTGTAATGTTTCTTCAAAGGGACATTTGAGACCCGCTGCCATTCCAAAATGTCTTTCTTGGTTTGGGCACTTAGGGGGATCAAATGTCAGACTGTGAACATCATCACAGGGCTTTACAGCTCTGAGAACCTCCCACTGTTTCTATTCTTAGGTACAAAATAAATGTCATACCTATTACCCATTTGAATGATATTATTGTTTGTCTGTCAGGGTGGTTTCATGTGGAGTTGAGTGCAGTGTTGCCCTTGTTTCTCATCATCATCCTTCATCATGTTTCTGCTCTTGCTGTTGATGAGAGATGGCCGAGCTTCAATCTTTGATCTGCTCAACTTCCGTTGCTCACACATCAGAGTTTGTTATAGTAAGTCTGTGTGGGCCCCTGGAGGTGCTTTGGAGCCTCATAGGGAATTTATAGGAGATGTCCCCTGCTAACTTAGTCAGTAGCTGAAGGATGTCTATGTTTGTGTGTGTGTTTGAGGGGGACACAGATGGTGAAGTGTTTACGGGGTCCGGAGGGACAAGACAGGTGACAAATGAGACTTGTTTAGTCTGGAAGCAGTCTGAATTCATGCTTAAATGTACACAGGGTTTCAATTCAATACGGGATTAGAAATTGACTTTGACTTCCGTTGTATGGACGTAAAACCACTTATTTTGTGTTCCACTGTAAATGACATGCAAACTAGGATAGAAAAAGGATGCAGAATTGTAATTGAAATGTTTATAATATGAACAACTACTGTTTAGGTTGTTTGCTACACTTGTTTCACTGCAGTAGCTATACTGACAGTTTTCCAATTCAATACTTGTAGCACATTTTTAGGACACTACCAATGTAATCATTTTTATTCTCCATTTATAATTATATTTTTGAGAAGGACGTAAAAAGTAGATTACCAGTATTTTTCTAAATACTAAATGAGTGGAATAATATACTTAAGTATGTAAATTCACCAAATGAGTAAATCATTGGACTAGTATACTAAAATATATAAATTCAAGTATACTAGCAGCACGCTTGAATAAAAGTCATTCATATAAGGGTGCTTTAAAATGTGCATTACAAGGTATGTGTGTTTTTATGTGTTATTGTAATTGTTTTGACAGATATTTTTCTCATGTAAATTCATTACTGAATAAATTACCTCATAAAATGTTTTGTGTCCAATTGTGTACCAGTGATGGTTAGTTTTTTTTACTAATGCATACACGTTATTTTCTTTCAAATTTGCACACAATTCTTGTATCTGGATCAATCTGTAATTTGAGTATAAACATTCATGGTTGACTTCTTGTTAGTCGACATGTCTGAATTGTAACCGCTAATGATGTCCACGGTACTTTTATCCGTTTAAGTAATTCTGCTTCTGTGGTAATGTTTTACAGGGTGTAGCAGACCAAACGCAGAGCGCTTATTTCCTTCCTGAATTTGCACTTTCGCCACAAGGCAGCTTTCTGGAAGACACGACCGAAGAGCAGTACCTCACGTATCGCTACGACGACCAGGTCAGAGATGCAAAATCATGTGGTGATTGAATACTGTGCTGTTCTGAGAAATGGTGGTAATGAGGTACAGCTCTTAAAATAAATAACATGGGATGCTGCCTTGTAAGTGAGCATTTAAAACCGAAGGGATGACCAGGGGACTCATTTATAATCGTTGCGTACGCACAACATACGTTGTAGACTTGCGTACGCCACTTTCCGCGCAAAGGTTGTGATCTATTAAAAACAAACTGGACAAACTTGCGTGGCACATTCTGGAGGGGAATTGGCGCCACAGATGGTGAACTCAAATGTGAGAAGAACGATTATAAGTATTAATGCCTCACACCCATTTAATGTCACTCTATTTCATACGTTAAATATCACGATGATAAATGTTTCATAAATCTTAATCATAATCTTCTTTTAAAATCCAACTCAGTGGTCCATTGGCTCTTATCTTCCACATGTTGGGTGGAGATACACGTACACACCTGACTAATAGTTATTTAGGTTCTGGCGTTTAAATCGTCTTTTTGTGCGTGCGCACACTTTAAGAGTGAAATCTACGCAAAGTTTTATAAATGAGACACCAGAACACTACTTAGCCAGCACCTCTTGACAAGTAATATGCTCTGAATCAACATTTGACCCACTTTATATATTGGATGAATTTCACTGAGTTGCAGTGCTGCAGTGCATTTTGGGATTGCATTATCTGGAAAGGATGCAAAAGGTAGAATTTGGCTAAAAAGACAGTATTATTTATAACCCTACTGTTAAGAACAGCCTTCACGTTGAGAATACTATGATGTCTTAAAATTCTGTAGGCAGCTCACTAGATTTTGGAACGTAAATATTCGTCAATTTTATAGCATTAGTTTTCTACAACAAAAAGTGACCTCGATAACAAGTCGTCCAAGTGGACTGGTTTGGCACTAGTCAGTTAAGAGTAATTAATTATGCTTGACTGTGTGTCTCTATACGTTATTGTTATTTCACATTGCAGTTTTAAAGATGCAAGTCCTTTGCATCATATTAAGCAGATGTTAAATGTACGATTAGATATCATTTCTGAGATGTAGAGTAAGGTTACAGGCCAATAGGGAACACCCGTTACCCAAACTATCCTGAATCCAAAATGTTCACTCAAGTAATATGAATGACAGACTGTCAAGGGTGGTTCTGGGGCTTCTGGATCGTTTCCACGCGGTACGATCAGGCTGTCTCAGCAGAGCTCCTCTAACAGAAGGTCCGGGTACAGCCAGGTACACACGAGTTTACAGGCATTGTAAAGCTTGACTGTTTGTTTCTGAACGCCTGCCACGGGAGCCATTAACCAAGACACTGTGTGCCACCAAACTGTTTTGGGGCCCGTTATGGAAACCTGTCCAGTCTAGCACCGCTGGCTGTTTCCAGGCCAGTTGTTATGTTTGTGACGTTTTGGCATCCCTGACTGAGATCGCTTGGTATTATGGTGATTTAATACGGGAACGTTGCGGTTGCTCAGCAAGCGTGCAAACACGCGCTGCTTCCTGTTGTTATGACATCTCCGCTCATACTAATGCACCGCTGTTGTATATCAGCTCTGATAAACGTGAAAGGGTGCCAAAACATCGCCCTTGACTATGTATGCGTGCGGCTGCCGATGATTTCAACAGAGAATCTTTTCATGTCTTTCTAACCTTTACGCCGACTGACGTTTCATATTTAGCGTCAAAGGATGTCGGAAAGGTGGAGGCCTCCTCTTTTTAAAGAAAATGCCAAGGGCCTAGCCGTCTGCATGTTATTTCTCGGCTCCCATGCCAAAAGGAAGGTGGATACCATCCAGGGATCTGCCTGGTGAGGTTAGCCACAGACGGGAGGCTTTCCACTACAGACACGGGGCTTAAACTAATAGATAAAGCACATGTTCCCTCTGGGCATCTCCCCGGCCTTACTGCCCGACGGACAATGCTTCATAATATTAGAACCCGTAAAGGTTTCTTTTTTCATTTTGCTACCTGCTTGAGATTTTGAGTTTAGCCATCTGGAGCTCTTTGGCTCGGGGCAGCCTGCGAATGCCAGCGTTTCCACTTAGAGCGAGTCCAGCACTTTCTAAAAGAAGTGCTCGGTTGAAAAGACGTGATGCTGTGCAGACTCATTTGTAATGGATGGGTTTGGAAGGTGCTGATTAATTCGGGTCAAGAGATTCAAACTTCTGGTTATTAAAAAGTGTGCACCTTGGAAAAGCCAACTTTGAGTTGTGTGCCATAGTTTGGCTATTTATTCGGCTATGTAGAAGACTCATTTATGGCACACTGACCTTATACACAGATGTTTATCTAATTCAGTAATTCCAATCAAAACAAATACTAATGCTTTATCATACAATACCATTCTTTAGAATTTGGTTTCCATCTTTGTTGCATCAGTTTTGAATGGCCTTTTTCTCTTCTGAATCATTACTGAAATTTAAATCTGGCTTATTGGAATAGAAAAGAGTCCTGTCCGACCTGTTGCTATAAAATTGCAACCACACAATTCTCTAGAATACCATTATATGCTGTTACATTAAGATTTGTGCCAGTGAAATGACAAAAGTACACTCTTTAAAATAAAGGTGCTTAAAAGGTACTTCACAGCGATGCCATAGAAGAACAATTTTTGGTTCCACAAAGAACCATTCAGTCAAAGGTTCTTAAAGAACCATCTCTTTCTTATTTTTTAAAATCTGATGAATCATTTTTGGATCCACAGTGAACCATTCAGTCAAAGGTTCTTTAAAGAACCATTTCTTTCTTATTTGTTATAATCTGAAGAACCACGTTTGGATCCACAAAGAACCATTCAGTCAAAGGTTCTTTAAAGAACCATCTCTTTCTTATTTTTTATAATCTGATGAACCATTTTTGGATCCACAGTGAACCATTCAGTCAAAGGTTCTTTAAAGAACCATTTCTTTCTTTTTTTTAATAATCTGAAGAACCACGTTTGGATCCACAAAGAACCATTCAGTCAAGGGTTCTTTAAAGAACCATTTCTTTTTTACTTTCTTATATTCCGAAGAAACTTCTTCGCAACAAAGAACCTTTTGTGAAACAGGAAGTATCTTCAGATGTTAAAGGTTCTTTATAGAACCAAAATGGTTATTCTGAGGTATCAAAGAACACTTTGAAGCACATTTTTTAAGAGTGTAGTCGAACATTTTAGAAAGGGGCGTCCCAATACGCTTATCCATATACAGTAGTCCATGCAGTGTAGTAATATACATGATATTTTAGCCATGCTGGAACTCTGTATTGACCAATTTATAATCGACTGGAGATTTTCTATTGCATGTAAAGTAGACCATCTTTGGGACAGTAGTCTACTGTACTTACAGTGAGGATCTGTACATGTCTTCTTTTTGTGTGTTGTTCCAGATCACAAGTTACAATTGTCAGTGACCCTATTGCCTTTGTAAATTCAAAATGAATCCTTTTTTGATCATATTTTTGATGTTATTGAAATGTTAATTATTGCAGAGCACTATTGTAAAGTGTGTGTGTTAATTGTCTATAATTAAAGGCTGAATTCTTTCTGAATGCTCGAAACTCATTTCATCACCCTGCTGCCTGCTAACGTTAATAACACCTTTTTTTACTCAATGACACGCTTGATCTATTTTTAATGCGCTATTTTCATAAATTCACATCTCTGAATAACTCTCTCGACTCTCTCAAGACATATTGCCAGACTGGATGTTGTTAATGCCAAAGTTGAGATGCTAATCAATATGACACATCTACTTGTACTCTGGAAACCTTTGTACCAAGGTTTGACTGTAGCCTCAGGCTTAAAGGGACAGTACAATCAAAAATTTAAATTTTTCAATTGCTCACTCAAATCTGTACAAACTTTTTTGTTCCCGATTAACACACAGAGAAAGATATTTGGAAAAATGCTAGTAACCAAACCGTTCTTGGTCACCATTGACTCCCATTGCAGGAAAAGATATGTTTTTTGTTCTGTTGAACCCAAAGAAGACATTTTGAAGAATGTAGGACAGCAAACAGTTCTGTGGTACTTTTGACGACCACTGTCATTTTTCCTACTATGGTAGTCAATGGTGGCCAAGAACTGTTTGGTTATATGCATTCTTCCAAATATCTTTCTATCCGTTCATCAGAACAAAGACATTTATGCAGATTTGGAACACGCAAGGGTGAGTAAATGATGACAGAATTTTCATTTTTGGGGGAAGTTTAAGTATTACGTCGGGGTTTGACTTGATGAAAAGTATTATTGCAGGTTCAATAATGCGATTTTGATGTGTCACGGCAAGTTAGGTATGCAATTGGTTCTCGCATGTTGTGTTGTTTAAAATATAAAACAAATAAAAATAAGATCAACTAACTTCATAAAGCCCAACACAGGCTTTTGACATAAATTCTCTGAGTTGTAATAAAATGACTCATTCCGGTCAGTGTTGCCAACCACCTTCATACTCACACGAAGATACAATTATTCTCAACCCTCAACGTGTCATGTGGTTGATAAGACTAGAATCAAGATAGAGAGGAATTTAAACATGCTGGTTTTGGTGGAAGAAACGTGCCAAGAACTCTGTTTTTAAAAGACGTTTTGTCCTGGTTAAGAATGGAAGAGTTAAAAAAAACATATTTTTCTTTCTTTCTTACTTTCTCCCATTGACTTCCATTGAAGTTTTGAACCACATGTATAAATTAGTTTTCATTTTGGGTGAACTATCCCTTTAAAGGCCTTTCATGACATGGCAATCAAATCTTCACCCTCATTCACCCATTATACGTAAAAGCATTGCATAACAGCTGCCATGTGTGATATCCAAGAACCGTGTGCGTCCTTTCAACCTTTCCGTCCATCTGTATTAATCAGACGTTGAACATTTCGATGAACAATGTAACCTGTATGGATGAATGTTTGCTCGGGAAATTGGATTGTGTCACACAAACACATACAGATGACCCCGGATTATATCATTATGTCAATGCACACTAGATTATTTCTAGCTAAAATGCAAACACATTTTTGAGTTTGTCTCACGAAATCTTCAATATGTGAGTTTTTCTTTCCTTACGTGGTAGGCTGTAGCTGTTCTCAGCTTGTTTAGGGTTCTTATAAGACCCGGCCACGGCCACGCACCTGTTGTGTCAATTCCCTGCGCTCAGGTTCACCCAAGGTCACATTTTGGAAACAGGGGCCTCGTTCCAACACATATGCGCACTCTGTTGTGTGTGCGCATCTCCCGTCTCAAACCCGCTGGACAACAGGTGTGGCTCATGGAGCAGCCCAGCCATCTGGATCTCGCTTGCCTTGTCTTTCAAGAGTGCGTCGATTTAGCAGTCTTTTTTTTTTAGAGCACGTCTTTTTCGCGTACTTCGACAATTAGTCGCAGCCGAACGTCGTCACATTACGAGAGAGTTGCTTATAACAAGACCGGGGCTACAGAATCACACCGAAGGCCAGAGCCGGAGCGCAGGAGAGCGTTAGCTTTGCACGGTATCAATGACGGGTTGAAAAACACCTCTAAAATATCGAAGGTTACATATTGAATTTGGGCAGAGGTTAGGTTTACTTTGCCGTACGCCAGCGCAGACTGCAGGGAGAAGGTTGGACCTGGAAGAATTTATTGCTCTGCAAAGGAATTCCACTGGAACGAGAGTGTTTGAGAAACAAGAACAGATAACAAAAGGGTGGAGGATGCCAGCGGAGTGGTCTCTCGGGTCGGGGTGCTTATACGTTGGGTTTGATTTGAACAGAGGCTTTGTAAGACATTCTTAACATGCTGCGGGGATCAGATTATGTCCTCTCTTGGTGCTTGGTGCATGGGACTCAAATTTACTCGAAATGCTGGCGCAAATTAACGTATTAAACCGAACAACCTTGCAACTCGAAAGCAATTACTGCAGATGGTAAATCAACTAGATATACAATACCAACATTTCATACTTTTGTGCAGTAACCCTGAGGTGTAAATGGGGCATGTGCACACAATTGAAATATGTGTAAGCAATTGTCAGCACACAAAAAATACACAACATGTTCCTTATAGTTGGGATTTACGCATACTATGAAATATCGCGGTTTAAATATAAATGAAACAAATCTGACGGTTGTCTAAAGTCTTGGATCCTAAATATTCACATTTTCCTCCACTTCTCTGTTTGCACGCCACTGGACGCAAGGTTTTAAAAGCGTATGAAATACCACATGACCATCAATGAGCGGGCACACGGACAGTATTTGGTTACCATAGCTGCTGCATTTAGTGTCCCAGCTTATCCGCGGGACGCTCGCACGTTCCCAGTCGCAACCACCAGTCACTTTTATTACAGAGAGCTCAGATGGATTAGACCTGAATCGCAACAAAGAAAGACTGTGCATAGATTTCACGCCACGTTAGCACTCTACTGGGAACTGCCCGGCGCTGGCTTCGTTTCAGAGTGTAGAGCCGTGTATACACCTGCTTATACACACGCACACACAGGTTTATCCTTTAGTAACGCCCAAAAGTGAAATGAGTTGGCGGAATAAGAAACCAAAGCACACAAAACTTATGTCAAATATTGTTTTTCCAAATGAAATAAGATGTTTAACAAGCATAAACGATGTAAAAGAAAATGAATGTAATACCGAGTGTATTTAATGAGATGAAAAATCATGTCCTTCCGAACCCGTATGACTTTCTTCAGAAGTCACAAAAGAAGTTTTTTCGAAGAATGTCTGGTCGCCATTTTATTTTTGTGTTACACTGTTTCTTTTTCGTTTGTTGTGATGTCTTGGGTTTGTTATTCAGTACAAATTAAAGCTACATTTGAAGTGCTTTTCTTCAGATGGTTATATGCTTTTTCCTTTCAACTTAGCACAATAACAGTTGTGAGTGTAATGTACTGGGTGACAGTGGGTGACCTCTCGCTTTTTTTGCTTTATTTTTAATTAGAAGTACACCCACAACCCCCCTAGAGCCTCTGATAAATACAAGACAGAAAAACTCACGCTGTTCTGCTTGCTTGGGCTGTGTTAAGGTAAACACACCAGCATATTCAACTGCCACTGCATTATAAAGTAAAGTATGCATGAAACACCCTACTGCAATGCACATAGATCATGTTATGCTATAAATAATGCAATAGAGTACCTCAGAGATTAGGTTTTTTTTTTATATTTGAAAACAGAAAATGAAATAACCAATGTACCCCAATGCTTTGTATTGTGACAAATGCAACTGAAACGTTGACTGTTCCAAGATGGCGGGCGTGTTGATGTGTCTTGAGCATTCGACTGTGGCATCTGCGTATACATATACAGTGTGGTTAGTCACATGACATTGTGGTTCAGTGGCCATGAGAAGATTTCTCCAGGTGTTCTACACAGACGAATGGTATACGTGATTCTCAGAATGTGTTGAATACAGCGCAGCAGCAGCAGCTTAAAGATGATCATTACAGACCTCAATTGGACTTTTGCTTTCCTGCGTTCAGATTTGGGCGTCGAGCCCAGATGCTCCACAGGGGTTCTGTCTCTCTTTCATTCTCTCTCTTAACCCAGCCACCACTCTTTCTCATCCTGTGTGTGGACTCGTGTTTTTGGACTGGTTTGCGATATCGTAAATCTGATAACCATGTAGCTGTAGTGTTACCTGGGAAACCCACCCTCGGGACGTTTGTGTTCGTTGGGGTGGATGGATTTGTGTGTTATTTGGCAAACTAGGAGAACATTCCAGGAGATCTACAAACACTGCCACTTATTCACACACTGTTGTTTAGATAAACCTTTAACACTCGGAAGAATGATCAGATTTAGCCAATGACTAGATTTTTACGATCTCTGAATTAAACGTGTACCACATTTGCCTGGAACTTGATTTACTTGATGTACAGCAGAGCAACACAATATGATATTTTGAAGAATGTTGGTAACCAAACGTGCTTGGACCACATTGACTTCTATTGTATGGACCATGATTTTCTCAAAAGATCTTTTATGTACGGTATCCATGTGTCGTACACTTTGTGGATTGTAACAGTGGAAATCCCCCCAGCATTACCCGGGTAGGTCTCGGCATCCGGCCAGCTCACATCCACAGCGTGCCGCTTGTTGAATAGGTCAGTCGGCCCTCGGGGAGCGCGGGGGTTAAGAATAACTGAATGTCACGGAAGGTTTGGTTGGACTTAACTTAATTAGGGGACATTTTTAGATGAAAAGGCCGCTTCACAGCTGCCGGAGCCCCGCAGGTACACACGACGCGGGGCCTGCGTTCCTCCATGCCACTTTCCTTATTTAACTTCTGCCTGATATAAAACTGCTAAAAAGGCCACCTGGCATTCCATCCGGAGCGCTAAATGATAGAAGCCCACTGATGGATTTGCGGGACGACCTCCACGACCTGATGATATTAAAGGAAAGATCGGCTTGGATGTTGAGCTCTTTCAAGCTGGGGAGAGTTGAGCCAGAGGTGAACGCTCAAAGACTTTTTTATTTTAATGTGGATCTTTCACGACGGTAGCTCTACATGCATTAGTTGTGGAATTTGTTGTTAAGGTCACCCATATTGAGTTGCATAATCTTCTATAGTTAGTTTTCATTTAAATCCTGTGTCACATTCCGTATAAAGCATTATAATGTTATTCCTGATGCGTTTTAGGGAGCAATGAAGGAGCCAAGTAGGGCTGTCAAACAATGAATCGTAGAAATTATCCAGAATAAAAGTTTGTGTTTACGTAATACATGAGTTGAGTTGAGTTGCATAATCTATAGTTAGTTTTCATTGAAATCTTGTGTCACGTTCCGTATTCATCATAATGTTATTCCTGATGCGTTTAAGGGAGCTATGAAGGAGCCAAGTAGGGCTGTCAAACAATGATTCGTAGAAATTATCCAGAATAAAGGTTTGTGTTTACGTAATATATGTCTGTGTAGTGTGCATATCATTTTTTTATTTATAAACACAAACACATATATATATATTTTGAAAATAATTATAGGTTTTTATTTCTATTTAACAATAATTTAAATGATATATACATTTTTATAGTTTTCTTAAATATATACATGTACTGTATATGTGTGTTTACAGAGACATACCGTATATTATGTAAACACAAACTTTTATTCTGAATTAATCGCGATTAATCGTTTGACAGCCCTAGTTTTAAAGTCGGCACGAAATGGAAGTAGCGAAAGACTTTTTTTCCGTGTTGTGACCTATCAATATATACGTCATTTTAGTGCATAGTATAACTAGGCTTATTGGGACGCAACACTTAACTGTTGTTTCATTATTACCCCTTAGCAGATCATGGCTCTTTAGATATCATGTCTATGAGTTAAACAAAAAGTATTTCTGAGAAAGATATATTGCATAACATTGTGTACTTAAAAAGATGATGGTTCTTTTAATGTAAAGGATTTACCTTTTAATTGACAGCTGACATGATGTGTGCTGTGAGTTTTTTGAGATCATAACTCAGCTAATGATGTTGTTTCCTCCGTTAGCAAGTTCTTGTTGAGACTGATGGATATCATCTGGAGTTGAGGTGTGTGTAAGAGAACCGGCCTGCCGTTGGGCGGCTGGGTAGCTGATGGATGACGTGAGACAGTCGAGCGGGGGATAGACACACACATCAGTGTTTGCTTGACAGAGTCTTTCCTCCACACGCTGTTGGGGATTCTGTCATGATGCCTGCATCTGTTTCCACTGATGTGTTACTTGATAATGTACAGATTGTCTTCAATGTCTCTGTGGTATTAGTGATGGAGAAATCTGGCATACATATCAGCATTACTTGACAAAACAAAGCAAGCAAGCATGCATTCTCCCATGATGCCTTGCACCATCCAAGCTTGTTTCGCCTTAGGCAACCCAGCAGATTACTAAAACAAAATGATACTTGTTCGGCGAAAGAAATATATATATACTAGATATGTCAGAGGTGTCCTCTGCATCCGCTGCTCCTCAACTGTGTTATCGCAGGATTACTTTTTTTAGGAGTTTTGAAGTCTTAACTGGTTAGCTGGTTTAAGACATATCTTAGACTTTTGACTACTTGGACTACAAAGTTCTCTCCTGCTCTTCAGGAATATAAGGGCCTGTGTGTGTTTGCTCCGGCCAGGCATCCGTTTGGCCGAGCTCTCCGCATGATAGCTGTGGCGCTCATCCAGAGCTCTTCATTACTGACATGGACCTGAGATCATTAGTCTTCTAGGAATTACACCTTGATTAGTTTCCCATCAGTCGCCGCTCGATGCATCACAGACTGTTCGGATACGAGGTTTCCATAGCAACGCTGAGTTTTAGCTAAGGGAAAAGCGGAGGCTGGTGTCAATGGAACCTGTGAAGATTTTTACAGAAGTCACCAAAAAGGTCCAAAGGAGTGGGAGTAGCAAGTAGGGATTTCTTTAGGACCCGGTTTCCGCCAAAAATGATTTTGATTGGACCTCCCTGTGCCCCCCCGGATAAGGTCAAAATTCCATAGACGTTAAAAGAGAATTAAAAGAGAACAGTTTTTTCTTTAGGATTGCGCTGCAATAATATTTGATCAAATGTATAAACGTAGATTATTTCATTTTCAGATTTCTCAACACCAGAGATTAGAGAAGTAATATTACAAAGCAACAAGCAGTAGACAAGAAAAATTTGATCGAGAAAATTGGGTCGAGGACAATGACCCCGCTGCTTTTGGCTGATAGTTTCTCCTACAGGTCTAATAAAAAAAGACAAATAGCAAATATTTCACAGACTCTTTAAACTCGGCATAACAAAGTGCAACAATTCAAGTTTCTATTACACTTTGGTCATTTGCATAAGCAGTTTTCCAGTTGTGTGATCAGAACCCAGGCTGCTTACTCAAATGATGTCTATAATATTACACGTTATCCTTACAAACATGTGATCCTTGATTCTTGAGTAGCACAAGAATATTTAAATAACTTTGTTCTTACAAAGACCTGCTACAGCGTCTCTGATCGGCAACTTTAAAGGCTGTTTTCTCAAATTTTTACTACATCTCAATTTCGGAAAATTGACCCTTAAGACTGGTTCTGTTCACATATATCAGTGATCGCCTTTGAATTATCGAGCACGTTTTTAAGAGACCTCCCTGTCAGGCAATGTTTAAAAACGCTATCTCAGAGATGGTACTGTATAATATGCACATTTCAGCGTTAGGAAAATGAGATATTTAAATCTTTATTACACTTTATTTAGTAAGTTTAGCATGCTTAAATTTTCAGGTCTCATTCGAGTTCTGTGGTGATGCATGTGGTCTTATACAATATGTTTCAGTTTAGTTTTCACTTTAGATTTAATCATATTATGTATGTATTTAAATCTTCCAGAGCTTTTCTTTGGTCCTGCTACTGTACTAAAAAACTGTACTCAATATATTTATTGCACTTATCTATAGATACACACAGTATTTGCATTTATATTGCATGGTTACATATTCATGTGCGATGAAAACAAGCAAAAGTTTACCAAAAAATAATAATAATATGCAATATGTCAGATCCCAGTGGTTAGAAAGTGAAAAAATAAATATGTTAAGCATTTGTAAAATATTAGTAAAAACGTCAAATAAAATAAATAAGCAAATAAAGTAGATTTAAATAAAATGTGATTAACATAACAAAACGTGATTAATACATGAAATAGATTAAGTTGAAATCTAAAACTTTAATATATAAGTAATAATTGTATGAAAATTCCATGCATAAATAATCAGTACATGTAACTACACATTAAAAATAATCTTAAAGGAATAGTTCACTTTTAAAATAAATTTTCATGATAATTAAACACCCCCATGTCATACAAGATGTTTATGTATTTGTTTCTTTAGTTGAAAATATATTAAGGTTTTGATGAAAACATTCCAGGAATTTTCTCCATATAGTGAACTTCAATGGACTCCAAACAGTTGAAGGTCAAAATTTCAGTTTCAGTGCAGCTTCAAACGATTCCTCGCGATACCAGTCTTATCTAGTTAAAACGATCGGTTTATATGCTTTATAAACAGAAATTCTTGGCTTTCTCTGTTTCTCTGTCACGCTTGTACCGAGAAGTACCGAGTCAGTGTTTACAAGTTGAACGTGCAAGTTTTCAACGTAGTTAAGTATTAGGTGAAGTCATGAACATAGCAAGGCGAGCATTTGTGTTTATAAAGCATGTAATTTTTTTTAAATACCTGATGGTTTCGCTAGATAAGACCTTTATTCAACGTCTGGTATTATTTAAAACCCTTTGAAGCTGCACTGAAGATGCGATTTTGACCTTCAACCGTTTGGAGTCCATTGAAGTCCACTAAATTGAGAAAAATCCTGGAATGTTTTCATCAAAAACAGAATTAAAACCAATTTTAAGGGTATAATATGATATTGTAAGTGCATACATTGGGTGTTTATAAAATATAAATGCCTTTTAAATGTCATGATGTGGTCCCTTACATTAAGGTGTCTTTGGTATCAAACACATTGAAAACCCCACACTGTGAAAAAAGTACAAAACTGTACTTTTCTCTCTCGCTGGGTTGGTACCCTTGAGGGTTCCTTTATGTACCTCTACAGGACAGGCATACAAAACATAATAAATGTATTTTTGGGTACATTATTGTACCCTAAAGACCAATGTGTACCTTTAAACCAATGCTTAAAGGTACAGTTTTGTATATTTTTTTTACATTGCAAAAGCTGAAGTATGCTTTGGGCCTAATAATTACTCCAATCAAACCTCGGGAGTTTAACAAAACAAGGTGAGATGGATTTGTATCCTGGACTGTATGCTGGTATAATCTGAGATGTTCAAGATATTTATCACGAGCGCCCCACAAGCCGAATGTAGCGGGAAAGTTTATTCATGCATTAGTTTTCGCGGTCTCTTTTTTTTCGTCCCTCTTGATCTTCTGCTCTACCTTCAGCAAACACTCCTTCCGTCTTGCTCCCGTTCCGAGTGGAAAGCTCTTTAATCAGAAAAAGCGATCGTCTTTTCCTCGCGTTTATTTTTACTGAGCGACTCTTTGAGCGACTCTTTTGCGTTTGTTTTCCAACTGCTCGCATGATCAAAGCAAACTTCAAAGACATAATTATTTCCCCTGTCCCTGCCAGCAAAAGCAGGTCATGGAAGTCCAAGGTTGCTGTATTTTGGAAAACCTCATCCTCATCAACTTTTAAAGTACAGTAAGTGGTAGTAAGTTGTTTGCTAGTTTGACCAGGTTGACCTCTGGCCCATTGGCACGTGATCCATCAACTGCCTATATCAACTTCATGACATTAAATGACAAATGGAATTTCTGCAACATTAGCAGTAGCGCTTTTGCCATATTTGTTTCCCAAACTCAAATCAGTCCGCCGGTTGGCAAACTCAAATAAACAAAGCAATATTTACGCCGTTCAAGGGGAAGAATGCTTATAGTTGACATTAAACCATGATAAAGAACATTTTTAAACCTCAAAAATATTGGAAATGGAAACCGTCTCCGTATGTTTCAGAAGAGATGTCGACAATGTCTCAAACAAACCTCAGGTTGTTAAGTCTGTATTATTGAATATTATATTATTCTTCAATATTCTTGAACATCTTAAATTGAAGTACGTTCCCAATTGCAGATTATTTAACATCTACAATCTACATTAATTTACACCTCCACACATTTCATGGATTTCAACAACCATCCCATTTGTTTCTTCTAAGCAATTTTAGGAGAAACATCGAAGTTAACACTTAAATAAAACACAGTTGAACTCCCTCAAATCTCCTGAGCTCTAAAAAAGCCACATATGAGCAATAACATGTTCCTCCGCTTGGACACGTTGCTCCAGACAGGTTACCGTGTGTTTGGTCTGAGAGCGAGAGAGCTCATTTCTTCCTGTCTGTTTTATCTTGATCTGTGGTGGATTGGCCCGCTCTGTGACGTGCCTCTTGGCATGTGCTGTGATTAGTTTCTAAGACTCTTTCTAAAGGCTGCAATGTTTTCCCTGTTAAATAGCGCTAGTGTACAAATAATCCTGCCTGAGACATGTCCCATCTGCACTTACAGTCCTCCTTTTATTTGGCAAAGAAGGGTGCCAATAAATCAGCACAGGCCTGTTGTGAAGTAGTGGGAAACTGTGACCTTAAGTGGATGTACAAATAATGGTCTGTTAACAAAAGCCCTTCAGTGAGCTGAGAAATATACAGGACGGGTTCTGTTTTGAAATCCAGTGCGCTGCCTTGCTGTCTACACCCCACACAGATCGTTGCCTACTTAGGCAGTTTTCTTTCTAATAAAAACGTTTCAGGTTTCAGGTGATTTTGTGTAATTCCAACACAATCTCGAAGCAAAAACGTAACTATTTTACGGTTTGGCTAATTGTATGAATTCGTACAATTTCGTTCTGATATTTTGGTACGATTTGCTCTCGCTCCAGTGATGTTAGGTTTAGGGGCGGGGTTAGGGGTAGGACTTCAGTAGGCTTTTTTCCTAGAAATCGTACGTTTTGTACGATTCACAATGTACGAATTCATACGAATAATACACCTTGTAAAACAGTTACGAATTCCTGCGAGATCAGTCTGGGACTTCGAGTTGTAAAATGAAACTATCTTCAAGTAATCTTACTTTATTTGATTTTATATCGATAACCGCTTTTCCAACTGCTTTACAAGAAGGTTATATTTGTCCACATTATAAAATGCATTAGCTGACATGAACTGACAACGAACAATATAGTTTTTCAGCTGCTATTAATGTTTGCTTATGTTAGTTAATGTCAATACAAAACGGATGTGACAATTTAGCCGACTATGAAATATAATGCTTATAAAAAAATATTGACATAATTGACTAAATCTAAATGACAGCGTTCTACCCTTGGGGTACACTAGGACTTGTTTCACTGAAAATTTTTTTACTTTTCTGAAGAAAAAAAACGTCCTACGTCAAGCACCTTTTCACATTAACCAATGACAGAGACCTGTCGTTCCATAATAACATGCAAGCTCGAAAAAATTTAATGGCCGCCGAAACGTCTTAAGTATGTGATTAGTTATTGCAAAGACGCTCTCTGTTTTATAACTCAAATAGACTTCCGTTACGCTGCGTATGAAGCCTGTCTCTCTAAGCTGCCTTCATGTAAAAATGCTATCTCTGAACATAGCTGGCTGACATTTGTAACCACAACGCAATTTTTTACTTTAAGTCAAGTGTGAACACGGCCTTAGAATTGAAATGTTATGGCACACTGTCCTGCAAGTAGAGTGCTTTCCATGCTTCATTTATACATGGATTAATGATATTTTCTACAGTATATATTACTTCTCATACAGTATAATTATAAAGTGTGCACATAACCCATAAATGTGTTTCTAACATACGGCTGTCCATGAACCATTTGAGGTTTCTGGCAGCTCTTGAATATTTGTTATTTCTCGCGTCTGTTGAAGAAGTAATTGGATTTATTGCGAGTATCTGTTTATGTGTGGTGCCTCGATGATCGGCAGTAGCGCGTACTGGATGTTTTCACTACAAAAAACAACTCGTTGGAAGGAAATCAAAAAGCAGATGTCTTGCTCCGAAGTGTATATAAATCATGAAGTGCGCGTAAAAAGAAAACGACAGTTTAATGTTTAAAACATAGAGAGAAAAGTATTTAATCACGTATCAAACGGAAGCTCTGACAGCACGTTACCATATTTTATTAATGATATCAGTTCCTCGTAATGATACGTGCTTGAAAAGCCGTAATGCAGGAAAGATGTTTAGGTCCATGTAAACGGCTCTATAAGCTTCTCGGTCGACCGCCGGAACAGTGAGCCAGCTTTCATCAGATCCTGTGTATTCTCAAAACCACCTACTCTTTAAACGGAGCCTTCTTTCTCAATTCTTGACACATGTATTGGGTTGTGCCAGCAACCGATAATTTTCCCCTCAAAAGCCACAAGCAGAACTTCTCAGAAGTTTCAGCCGCGTCAACTATCTTCTTGTGTCAGTGTTATCTTCCATTCAGCGTTTGTTCTCTGTGGTACTTTTTGCTTTATCTGCAGTCAAGGCTTTCATAGAGAATGAATCATGTCTTCTCTTTACATTTATGGCCAGAGTTTTGCGCTTTCTTGGCGGTATTTATTTTCTGTTTCCTCACTTTCGAAAATCGTTTCCATTTTTAATGACACAACACTTCCTGTCATTAACAAGTATTCATGGTTTTCCATGTTTTTCAGATGTTGTCTGATAGGGGGCGCTCTTACTCATGTTCAGAAATACTCCACATTATGGTGATCCAATCAAGGACAAGGTCTTGGACCAAAACATTTTTTTAGCTTTTGTTTGAATTGTTTATTTTTCTTTTGATATATTAAATGTTTGCATATTCCTAAAACAAAATATGCCGGGTGGCATGAAACTTTTGTGTTTATTACCAGAAATACTGGCTGCCATTTTCTTTTTTGAAAAATGCTAATGCAATGTTAATGCAAACCAACGGTTCAGTTTGTTCGTATTTTTTCCAACCTTGGGTGAAGGTGGACCGTAGTGAAGTAGTTTTTAATGCGTGTACTTTATCTGAGTGTTTTTACTTTGGAAAAGATTTACTTAACCAAAGCATAGAACATTGTGTTGCGCTTGCACTTTAGTACTTATACTTATAGTACTTAGTACTATACTACTTTATGTTACTTGTTACTTAAAACCGCTTTTCCAACTGCTTTTTTACATGGCACTTTACAATAAGATTATATTTGTCTCAAGGTTGGACTACTGCAATGCTCTCCTTGCTGGTCTTCCTGCAAAGGCTATCAAACCACTTCAGATGGTTCAAAACGCAGCATCACGCTTCGTCTTCCAACAGCCCAAAAGGGCTCATGTGACACCTCTTTTCATCTCTGTCCACTGGCTACCGGTTGAAGCCCGGATCAGATTCAAGTCCCTGATGTTTGCATACAGGACTATCACTGGATCTGCACCGGCATACTTTCACACCCTCCTACACTCCTTCACCCCGTCAAGAACCCTGCGTTCAGCAAACCAGCGGCACTTGTATTGCCTTCTCATAAGGGCATTAAATCCCTTTCTCGATCATTCTCCTTCACAACTCTTTCCTGGTGGAATATTCTTCCCAATGCGGTCCGGTCAACCACATCTCTCACAACCTTCAAAAAACTACTTAAAACACACCTCTTCTGCGAATACTTGACAGACAAATTGAAAAGAGAAAAAATATATATATTTTATGTACACTTACCCTCTCTCTCTCTCAACAGGTAGTGGTCGAGCTTTTGTTGATACTAGTAACTTTGTATTAACACCTATTGTACTATGACTCTTTTATGACATATCGCGCATTGCTCCCTGAACTCGCAGTGGATTAAAGCGTCTGCTAAATGACTAAATGTAATGTTTGCTAATGTTAGCTAATGTCCATACAATTGCTCATGATATATCATGGTGCTTAAAAATGTGTACTGTGCATATTAATTTTGTATTTATAAACATACACATAAATGCATACATTTAAGAAAATATAAAAGTTAATAAACTTTCCTAAATATACATGTATGTGTATGTGTTTATAAATACAATATGCACAGTACATTGACATATACAGGTATTATGCAAACGCAAACTTTTATTCTGGATGCGATTACGACGAATCGTATGGCAGCCACAAAAAACCCACACTCATTAAGTGTAAAAACACTCAGATAAAACCCCACAGACATTAACTGTGCACCTATGACCATGGCTTTAAATAATCCAGCATTTGTGCCACATTAAAAACCCTTTTCATGTAATGTATTAATAAACATTGTAGGAGATTGTTTGTTTGCTTGTTTTCTATTATGTGATTTTTTTAAGTTCTGTGGTTCTTTAGAAAGCAAACTATGTCCTTGCACATCACCCAGGAAGGCCTCACTTTTCAATTCAATTTTATTTATATACTGCTTTTCACAATTAGCATTGTTCCAAAGCAGCTTTACAGGAGAAAAAAAAAACACAGTGCATGGTGTTTATAGAACAAGCAAGATTATTCTGATAAATAATATCTAATAAATGCAGTCTTCCGGTTGTTTTATTAAGCCTATTATGCATTAAGTGAATGCTTGGCTGAACAGATGTGTCTTTAATCTAGATTTACATTGTGAGAGTGTGTCTGATCCTCGAATAGTATCAAGAAGGCTGTTCCAGAGTTTAGGTGCTATGTATGAGAAAGCTCGACCCCCTTTGGTGGATTTAGTTATTCTAGATGTTATCAAAAGTCCTAATTTCTAATTTTCTTCTGTTAGCGGAAGTGCACAAATCTTTAATGTAACATCCAGCATGATTTCAAGCATCATCAAAATCATGCACCAAAAAAAAAGTATAAAATTGCTCTTAATTATAAGACTGAACTTAATTTGCTGTGAATAACCTTTGAAATAATTCACTTATTTCCTCATGTGGGAAGTAGAGTGTGTGAGAATGAAACCGTGTGCACAGAGAGTGTCTTAGAGAGCAGGCAGATGTTGTCAGGCAGTAACTTCACCCTTGACCAGATGCGGTTTGAGTTCCAAAGCCAACAGCATTACTAACAAAAGAGGACTTACTGGCCCTTATATCAGCCCTTGAGCCGTAGCCAAAGACCATCCACCAATGACTGTCTACACCTTATTATCCCCATCAAAACTCGGCTGTGGTTGCCATTGACCGTCGCTAAGGTGCAGAAACAAGTGAAGGCCTCATAGCTGAGGCAAAGCCTGAAGTCTTTTAAACAACAATTGTTGTTAAAACCACTCCACTGTTATTCTTGGGTCTTGAACCAAAGTTGTCAAAGGACCATAGAACTCTGGGATGGCAGTGTAATGGTAGACTACATTTTTCTTTTCTGAAACAAATGTAAGCACGTGATCTTTATTTTTGGTGTTGCTAGGGTGTTCTGTGTGGTTACTAGGGTGTTGATAGGTGGGTGATAAAACAGCCCACCAACAAGTGTTCATGACTTCACGTTATACGTATTTACATTGAAAATGTCACGCTTGACGTAGGTCTAAGTACCGAGTCAGTATTAACAAGTTGAACGGCGTTTACAAAAAAGGGAGTTAAACGTGTAAAACAACATTTTGAACTTGGAGGAGAAGATGAGATGGATTGCCTTTACGTATTACGTGAAGTCATGAATGCGTATCGCAGAACAGAGCAAGGCGAGCATTTGTGTTTATAAAGCATATACAATAAATGTTTTCTAGAAAATGGCCGATCGTTTCGCTAGATAAGACCCTTATTCGTCGTCTGGTATCGTTTAAAGCCCTTTGAAGCTGCACTGAAACTGTCATTTTGACCTTCAACCGTTTGGAGTCCATTGAAGTCCACTGTATGGAGAATAGTCTTGGAATGTTTTCATCAAAAACCTTAATTTCATTTCGACTAAAGAAACAAATACATAAACATATTGGATGACAACAGGTGTGAGTAAATAATCATGAAAATGTGTTTAGAAAATTAACCATGTTTTAACTATACCTTGTGTAGTAACTATAATAATATTAATTTACTAGTAGTATACTGGTTCAGCACAGCTTGGAATCAAATTAGAAATCTTTTGTTGTTTATATTTTTTAAGTAAAGTTCATATTTTTAGGCATAGTTTAAAGGCCAACATCATGTAGAAAGTACGCCTAATATCGATGTACTAGTAATACTTGTTCAGGACCCCTTGGAATCAAATTAGCTTGCTTTTGTTTTTTATGAAAGTATACTTTAAGGGGCGTTTTCCCGAACGGGGATTATCTTAAAACAGGACTGGTCCTTGGTTAAATTAGGATACTTAATTCATACTTTACAAAAAAACATGATTGTATCATGTTAAAAAATAAACAATTTCATTTTACTAAGCATACGTAAGTTATGTTTTAAGTATTCCTTATGTAGCAACTATACTAATATTATTTTACTTCTTGTAGTAGTATACTTTTCAATTCTACTGGGACTAAAGGAGCTGTGGTCGCCTGTCTCTACTTTGTCTATGGATTTAAGACTGTAGCTATCACTTTACTAACCAGCTGCAAAAGACCCTTGTTACCCAGAAATCTCTGCTTCGCTCACCTTAGAGGAATAATAACAGGCCCAATGTCCTTGCAGAGTAACTCTTAATGACATCAGGATATCACATCACTTGGGAAATGTAGCCCAATTTTCTGCTTATATTCAATAAATGGCAACAAAGCCGAGGACATGCGCCAGTTGAGGTCATATCATAGCTCGCTGCTGCCGTAAAGCTGTTCTTGGCTCGAGTTTGCACGGGATTGAGCATTTGGCACACAGAAACGTAAAATACAATGGGTGAGAAGCTAATGTATTTGGCCCATGGGATGAGGCCAGCCGGGGACTAAAGGTGACCCTCCCAACCCTGCTGAATGTGATTCTGGGTGACATGTGATAATTGGAGATATTATGTTGCTTTGTAAAAGAGTCGCAGTGGCCAACCTGACAAAGTAACAAACAGCTGCGAGCTCGCTCCGACAGAAAATAACCAGAGCGCAACATTTGTTTCTCATTTCGTCGTTTCAGGGAAGTGAATACAAGTGAAGTTCAAGAGTGAGCTTCGATCAGTCCATCGCTTTGAATTAGAGTTCTGGGTTAGATGGTCTGGCCCAGATGAATGTGAAAATCACATCGAAGGTGGGACCTGGAGTATATCTAGGGGACCGGAATATTGTAGAGAGTTGGAGGTGTGCCACCTAGCGCCACCCTAAATGCCCTGCAATGCCCAAGCAGAGCATCAAAACATTTGTGCACAACGTCAAATTTGGCACAGTTGGTCACATGAATCACTAATACAACTATTGAAAATAAACTAAGCTAATAAGCTTTCCTTCAATTTACTGAATCAGGTGATAGTGCCGTGATCACATGAAGCATACATCTTTTCTGGATGGGTGTAACCATCTGTGTTAAGAATTAAGATACTTTTGCATTAATTACGGCTCACTATCTTCTCACCTATCTCATGACACAATGAATAACCGTGTGTGTTGGCCATTCTTTGTTATAACCGAGGAGCCTTTCAATACGGTGTGCTTTGGAGATCAGCCAAACGATGCGATTTCATCTCTGACCGATCCACCTTGTTGCGAAACTGTGAGGCATTGAACATTAGTTTGCATTAAGATCCGCTGCCAGTTCCCTTTAGATTCAGTAATGATTCAACGATGGATTGTGTTCAGATATCGAATCATTACAGGCATTGCAAAACTTGAGAATTTATGGCGCCATTCAATGTTGCCTCCCAAAGCGCTTTACATCTTTCTTATAAGTATGACGTTTAATACACTAGTAGTCGACATGAAGGATACCTTTCAATTAGATTTCAAACTTGTAATTTGAAAATAAAGTTATGCATACAAACATCGCTTATGAAACAATTTAAGCAAACCGCATGGTACATCGACATCTAGCAGTTGAGCTCGGTATCGCAAACTAAATCCCAAATATTGGAGAGACGAGTTTAGCCAAGTAACGGTTCTTCACGGTTTCTTTTGATTGTTATCGGAAATAATCTACAGGCGCTCTTTTGTTTATGAATGTGTAGCGGAAGTTCAGTTTGGGTCACAAAAGTGCGCATGCGCAGTAACGCTTCTTTAGTTGTCAAGATGTAACCGTCCATGTGGGCATTCCAATAATTTCAGTCAAAACAAATGTTATGCTATACCATAAAATAATAAAGAATTGTATATATATATATATATATACACCCACATCCATCTGTGCCAAACCAACATTTTTGCGACTGTTCTTCAGGCTTTGAGAAACGTCGTTCATAAGAAGTTTCTGAGCGGCGAGTTTTCAGTTCATTTATCTCGGCCAGCGATTCGCGCCAGGTCCACATTCATCTCCTCTCGTTTACATTTTTTCACTCCCTTACAAAATTACAAGAGGATTAATTAGGCACATGGGAATTAGTATCGCTGAACTCTTTCACAGCGAGCGGAGGAAGAGCCAAGCGCTCAGCAAATGTTTGGATCTGCGGGATTAATGATCGCTGAAAATTAGGCTCTCTGCTTGTGGGAGTGCAGCTTTCCTCACAGATACAGGGATTTGTTTGAAAAAGCTGGCCGCTAAATGACTTGTATTCCTGTATGTGAAGGCATTTAGCGGAATTTTGCCTTTCGCTGATGTTTAATGGCCTCCTTTTCCTCGCATGACCCTCTTCCAGCAGGAAAGTCGGACTTGGAGCCAAATGAACTTCGCTCCGGGTGAAATCGATATTGACACTGTGCACGGGTCACTCGCTCTATTCAAAGCAATGCAAGGTAATCCGATGACAATAACAGCTGGTTCTGGGCTGTCCCTTTTACTTAACCTGTATCATCATCACGTTCAAGAATAAATGGATCATTGACTATGAAAATACATATTTGAGAAATTTCCATAAGCAGATGGAGACAGTGAAGCACCAGCTGGTGGTACAGTTGAAAAGTCTCAATGCTTTTTAATACAATCATGGCTATCCTGTTGAAAACTACTGTTGACGATTTTAGGTTTGCACCAGGCATGACTTTCTTTGAAAACCGGCTTCACCAAATAAAACCAAAATTACTTAAAGAGACAGTTCATGCAAAAATTCATTCATTCACCCTCAAGTTGTTCAAATCCTGTATTTGAGGTGTTGTCCTGTGGCACACAAAAGAAGATATTCTGAGAAATGTCTCTGTGGTTATGTGTCCGTACAGTGAAAGTCAATGGGGTTTCTTGTTGTTTGGACTCGAACATTCTTCAAAATCTCTTCTTTTGTAATCTGCGTCTCAACAAATCTCGCAAATATCTCCATTAGAGTTTCAGAAGAGATCTCAGATTTGTCTCGTCTGCACTCAAAAGTCAATATTATTGAAGATCTCAACATGATCTTGAGCGTTTCCCATGAAATTGACCCAAATACAAATTATTTTACCCCTACAATTTCACTGCATTACGGGATAGCGCGAACTAGATCTTTTCTATACTATTTTATTCTAGCCTTTCGGTTTATGAACGAACTGTAGGTGGTCCGTGGGTGTGCCGTCTTTGACCGAGACTACATTTATACAGGACTCAACCTTAAATCTAAGTCATTCATTGGTAGGAATGACGTTCCATAATCAGCAAAGGATGTTGACCCTGAACATTTCCTCTTGACAGATTTACACCAGCAGGAAATGTTCTGGGTCATTCTATGACGCTTGTGTCAGACTGTGTGTGTTCTGAATGTTATTGCTTTGTACTGTTACTGTTCTTTGAGTCCTGTAGAGATGCATTTGGGAGAAACATTATAGGTGGAAAAGCTCAAAAAATCTCTATGAAGAACTGTAAACGTGTTTTCTCACAAACTGTCCTTTTGTGTTGGCACCAGCAGGGCGGCGCAAGATACCCCAGTGCAGTCTTTTGACAGACTTATTACGCACTGTCTCTTGGATAATAAGCATGTCTTCTTTATCCTAAACGCGAGTGTGTGGCTGTAACTGATATCCCAGAGTGAACGTCGAAGAGAAAAATAAATGAGTTCCTTTATGTTTCGTTTTTTTCCACATCGTACTGATCTTGTCCATGATAAAGAGTGATTAGTTTGGAAACGCTCTAGCTTTATTTAACCTTGCGTAGGATAGGAAGAGATCTTTAAATCAAAACAGACCTCCCAGTCTGAATTGTTTGATGAGCGTTCTTGGAGCGGTCTCCTTATTCCTACAGACCAAGATGCGAGGTTTTCTCATTTTCAGCATTTCGTTAAGGCGGCAGTCAAGCTTTTTTGTGGATCCGGTTTCACTGGACGTTGTGATTGGTTTATGTCTGTTCTCACATTTTGATAAACGCAGATCTCTACGGTGTTTCTGCCTCGCTGACGTTTATAGGACAGTTAGCACCTGCTAATGGATACTTACGCTCCAGGAAATTCACGCCGTATTGGAAATTCTTTCCTTCGCAGAGTACGTCACAGCTGTCTCGAATCGCAGCGTTCGGAGCCAAATAGGTCAGAAGAATTAATCTAATCTGTAAATCTCTATTTAACAGACCTCAATTCCCAGAGCTGTCATGGATCACGCTTATTAGCTTCATGGTGAAACTCAGTCATTTTGGAGAAGACGTAAATTGCACCATTAGGACGTCTAACTATACACGAATCCTAATGAGAATTCCTGACTTTGTCAGGGGATTCACGAAAGCGTGGAATGAAAGAACAACCCAAAACATATGGGATTACATTGCAATATTTATTCAGTTGTTGCCCATCAGTACACTCCATACAGATTCTATTTTAAAGCTAAAGTGATTTTGTATTAATGAAAACATATGCAACACACATGGTTTAGTGCCAGTTCAAAGTCAAAAGCAGTTTACCTTATACACACTACACATTCAATCTTCAGGGAATGTGCCGTGCCTCCAAGCAAGAATTGTTTTTTACTTTGATTGATTGATAGCAACTGCATAGCAAAATTCTAACAATTTGAAAACCTTTGCAATTACATAGCAACACTTTGGAAACCACTAAGAGCACCGTACCTTCATAGCCTCATAGGAACCCTCATAGGAAACCTCTAAGAGTGCCGTACCCTCATAGCCTCATAGGAACCCTCATAGGAAACCCTCATAGGAAACCTCTAAGAGTGCCGTACCCTCATAGCCATGTCCTAGCAACCAGACAGAAAACCCTGTTAACCATTGAGATCAACTTAGGAACTGCATAGTACCAGTCTAACAACCAGAACACATTTTACATTACATAGAAACACCTTAAAAACAACACACCCAGAACACTATTGCAACCGCATAGATTTGCCTTGGCAACCACCAGAACCCCCAAGTAACCATCAAAACATCTTTGCAGCTACATAGCAACGCCTCAATCAATACCATGGGAACCATCCACAACACCCTACTTATAATTTAGAACAATCTAGCAACATCGCTGCATTTCAACAATAAGAATGCCTTTTACAGAACAACACACTGACAACCACCCAGAGCACCAATTAGAACACTGTTGTGACCACACAGGCATGTAACCACCCATAACAGCCTAGTAACCATTTAGAACAATGTAGCATATGCACAACAGCAAACAAACAATCAGAAATCCTTTGCAGTTACATAGCTACACCTTGCCAACCACCCAGACCACCATTTGTAACCATATAGCCACGCCCTGGTAACCACCCATGACACCCTAGTACCATTTAGAACAATGTAGCATATGCACAACGGCAAACTAACAATCAGAAATCCTTTGCAGTTACATAGCTACACCTTGCCAACCACCCAGACCACCATTCGTAACCATATAGCCACGCCCTGGTAACCACCCATGACAGCCTAGTAACCATTTAGAACAATGTAGCATATGCACAACGGCAAACTAACAATCAGAAATCCTTTGCAGTTACATTGCTACACCTTGCCAACCACCCAGACCACCATTCGTAACCATATAGCCACGCCCTGGTAACCACCCATGACACCCTAGTAACCATTTAGAAAAATGTAGCATATGCACAACAGCAAACTAACAATCAGAAATCCTTTGCAGTTACATAGCTACACCTTGCCAACCACCCAGACCACCATTCGTAACCATATAGCCACGCCCTGGTAACCACCCATGACACCCTAGTAACCATTTAGAAAAATGTAGCATATGCACAACAGCAAACTAACAATCAGAAATCCTTTGCAGTTACATAGCTACACCTTGCCAACCACCCAGACTACCATTCGTAACCATATAGCCACGCCCTGATAACCACCCAAGACACCCTAGTAACCATTTAGAAGAACCTTGCAACTACATGGTAACATGCAAACCATCACAATACATTTACAGTTACATAGCAACACCTTGGCCCCACCCAGAACACCCCAGGCTCTTGGCAGAAATTCTGCATGTATACCGTTTCTAGAAAGTCTATTTCTGTTGTGTCTTTTGTGGTTGGCTCAACATTGCAGAATTGGCTTTGCACGTAGGTCTACTTTAAAATGAATTTAATAGGCCTAGAGAATACCCAGCTCTCCAATAATGTCACACATTAAGAATGGTATGGTTTTCATGCACTATGGAGTGAAAGTTAATGCAGGCCTAGTGTCATCCAGTTAATATTAAGAGCAAGATGATGTTAATTCATTTTACAGTACAGGCGCTGGTGGTAGCTGGGTGATGACAAAGCAATGAATCAATGTGCCAGTTCTCACATGAAGAGTTCTGTGGTTTTCCTTCACAATGCCCAAACCATGTCTCTATCGCGCGGTCTTGTCTGCAGATACCGTCTGCAAATAGACAAAAATTGTGTTTATTGATAGCACCTATGTTATCCACGTCTTTAGAGATCATTGTCAGTGTTAGCTTGGCCTCACATCTGTGGAAGTGCTTCTGGACCAGTGTTTACATCTTGCAAAGTGGCTTATACAAACATTTGAAAATATACTGAATATTTACATTTTATTGCAAATTTTGTTTTCTTTTAAAGCAGACACGAAGCTTAAAAAAGTAAACTAAACCTATGAAAAGAAAACCGTTGAAAACAAGCAGTGTAACAAAACACTTATGATACTGAGATTGAATTATATGACAATATTATCTCAAATAAAATGCCTTGAAATGCAAAACACTGAATTATTTAAATATTCAATAACTTTTTTATTGTGCATTATATAATTGACAACATTCAAGGTTTAGTTGAACCTTCAGTATATAAATGAATAAAAACTGAATAAATCTGTTACTGATAAATTAAACTATATTAAAATGAATAAAAAAGACTATTAAACTTATAAATATAAAAAAAATAAAAGAAAGGAATTTGGAAGGCTTAAAGACAGTTAAAGCAAAAAGCTCAACCAATAGCATTAACAGACGTCAAATAAAAAAATAACATAATTAATAATACAAGAATATTTTCTTGAATCATGATATTTTGTGCCACACTCTGTGACACCCCTAAAACACGTCGATATTCAGTCTTCAGTACGTTTTCGATCAAATAAATGTATGTTGTTTTACATATGTTTTGATATTTTTAAAAACAGAAAGCGAATCTTCTGCGTTCTACGGTGTTGTACAGAGTTGTCAGAGATGCAGTTTGTGTGAGTAATAGACAGCAAGACGGCTTACTAAAGTCCTGGAAGGTGTTTTATCTCAGTCTCTGCTTCTTTCTCCATCTCCGTGTGTATTTTCAAAGCAAACTGAGAAAACACCTCCAGAGACACACAGATCAGCGTGTCTGATATTTTAGATTTCAACAATCTTTTGTTGACCAGAAGAGAAAGCTGCAGACTACTTCAATGTATCCTCATACAAAATACATCCCTGAACCCAAAGCTTGTGTGCAGCTGCGACAACAACAAGAAGAATTGTGTCGCAAGAGCATTTCCTCGGAATCACCGTAACACACACATCCAAAGGTGAATCAGGATTATTTTACCCCGAACACCTCTAAACATTTGGCTTCACTTCCGTCAGGCCATCAGACAGTCGGCTGGTTGTGTTCAGAGTTCTGGAGACGGACGTGCGTTGGCCAAATGGCTCACTCCTATGACAACTTTGATCTCAGCATCACTCACCGAACGCAATTGTGTTTGTCACAGCTTGTTAGAGTGACCAGCGCTCTGGATGAAATGGCAAAGAAACGTCTGTTTTTAGAAAAACATTTTTTTAAGACGGTGCCTTGTTCGAGTGATCACTCCCGCAGATGAAGAAACGAATTACAGTGGGTCATTAAGTTGGTTTTCTTTTCTTTTTGTGACTTGCTCCCCCTGACTCAAGTCATCTGTATTTCCTTTTTATCAACACAAAAGACGATGCTTTGTTCTCTTTTTCATTCGGTTAAGGAAGACAATGGCCGCATGTTCACATTTGCTCCGTGCTTCACAGAAAATGTATTTTGGCTGAAGGATCAACATCATTACGACAATAAAACCAAGTGAATTGACAGGTTTTCTCTTCTCCAGATCTCTGGACCGTCATGACGCTTGTTTGGAGACTTGAACATTCTCCAAAACATCTTTACAGTGTTTATTGGAAAAACACAACACACACAAAACCACTTACAGATCTTGTTTCTCTTACAATATGTAATACAACGTCAGTAAAGATCTGGTAGAAAAACAAAGCGCTGTGTAAGCCTCAGGAGAGCCATCAGAGGTCAACTGAGTTACGTTTAGGCTCGCAAAAACGCAGCAATCTTTTGTGTTTTGAACGACATGACGACGAACAAATAATGACAGAATTATACTTTCACAAAATGTCATATTCCTCTCACTTCTGCGCTCACGTAGTTTGTGTACAGCAGCCAGGTCACGCAGATGTTAGTGTTGTATAGCGAGCGAGTCCCCGGACGCCACCGTTTTCCGTCCAGAGTTTGACGAGAATCTCATGGACCTGTTGATCTCTCCACCACCCACCCACATCTGGAGCCGGGAGAGATATGATTGATGGCAGTTCCGCTGGTGGTCTGTGGGAGACTTGGATGAGGCCACATCCCGCCGGAGAATGTGTGGCCGATGGGATGCTTATCACCTTCTCACACCCACTCGCTGTCCGACCAGCCACTGGGTGTTTGGCGACTGAGTCTGAAAGAACGCTCGGTCAGAGTCGCTTTGCATATCTGAAAACTTTGCGGTCCCGCGGAACATACTTTCGGACGCCGTTGTGTGAGTTATCGTGGCGGAAATTCTGCTTATCAAATCCAATATTGGCCAAAGAATGAATGGAAAAAACAAAGAAATATTGAAATAAGTTTAAAGCACTAAAATTATAATAATTAACAAAAGGAAAACGAATTAATCTTATATAGCAACATGCAAAATTAACAGATAAATAATGAAGTGACAAAAGCATATAACAAAGTTGGTAAATATTTAACTAAAATAAGGATCTAAAAGTCTTAAAAAATAAGAGCTGATTTAAAATATGAATGCTTACTGTACAGTAGGCTATACATTTCATGAACACGTACATTCCCGGGGCGTCATGACAGGGACCCCTCAACAAACATGACGGCAGTCCACCGCAAACAACTCAAACTCTTTTTAAATAAACATATGTGATGATGATGATGATAGACATTTGAGAAAAGCTACTGTCTGTAAGCATGCGTTTGGTCGTATTCGACAACAGCGTATTCCTGTGAATTGTTTTGGCAGGACAAATTGAAACAAACTGAAGTTAGATTTTTTGAAGCAATTTGGTTTTATCCGAGACAACAATATCGTTCGGACAAATGTGGTTCCGTTTTTCAAATCAGCCTTATTTGTTATGTTTATGTTGAGGACGTTTACTGTGGGAAGAGTCTTGATGAAGATAGACAAGTTATACTGCCTTCAGTCATGTGGCAACGCTCGTGTTTATGAGACCAGAACATATAAACGTCACCACACTGTTGCAATTGCGAATAAGAAACTCAACCCATAACGTTCCATTTTGGGGGGGGGGTGTCAATCAAATATTTATTTATAAAGAATAATTGCGGTTGGTCAATTGTTTTTTATTTTAAATGACTTGAAACCTGTTAACACCAAGGGTGTTAACCATAAAGATATGGATTATAAAGTAAATACTGTATAAATAAAGAAGATGTAAGAGAAAAGTGCCAACCACACCACAGATTTACCAAGAATAATGCGGAGGAATGATATTGTGAGATTAATCCCATACAGTACATACATTCTCAATGGGACATAATGACCCAGTTAGGCTATGACATCAATCTGTTGCTGAGCTAAATCTAGCTGGTGAGACTGCACGGTCAGCTTATGTCTCGATCTCAACAAAGAATGTACAAAAAACACAAATGATATGTGAAAGCAGACAGAGGGGAATTATTAGCCTGGGGGGATGCCAGCACAACACCATCCGACACACAACATGTGCTTGTGATCAGATATGCTTCTCGTTTGAACAGGACGCTCATTTGAAAATAAATACGAGAGAAAAATGAAAAGCTTCCTGCAACTACTTTTACGCTCCATTGAAATGTTTTTTTCTATTACTATATGCAATGTGCACTTTAGACGACTGAATACGTTGTGAATAAATAAAGTTAATTACGCAGTTTAATTAGGACATTACATTTGAGAGAAATCGGAGCCGACTGAAGTTTTTCGCATCTTAAATCCACCGGATTGCTTTTCCATTACTGTAATGAGACGTTCGTGGAAACTAACATGCTTCAGTGCTAATATTCTTGGATTATGTCCTTCCTGAAGTTGGGTAACAGAGTAATCATATGACTCCTAAAATGTATCAATACAGACCAAACTGACCAATCTGTCATGATCCTGAGACGGTCATTTTAAAGAATCGTAGCTTGCTAAAATCCTCTGGGACAGGCAAGACTCTTTTTTGTACATCGGATGGGATTGCATTGGGTTTATTTGAGCACACAGGCAGCAACAGTGGCTTGACCTTTGACATTCAGTTTGGAATCTGTCTGTCTGACAAATGAAATAAACCGCGGACTAAACTTTGAGGTAAATATATAATGTTGGATCATTTTGAATTATTAAAAAATGAGAGAAGCTAACAGTTGTAGAGTTTATTGAATAATGCAAACTTGAATATCATTCTTTTTTGATAGTTTTGGTAGACCACAAGTAACAAACAAATACGATCTGGCTTTCTCTTAAGAAATCTTGGAAGTCTCTCGTCCATCTTGTATCTTGCGTCCAATATCAACTTGTCGTCTCAATGTTGAGAGTTGATAAATCAAGATGGACGAGAAATCGGAAATGTTGGTTTAATATTGCAATGACGATGAATCCGTTTCAAAATCTGAACTTTTTAAAATGCCTTGTAAGGTCAAATGACACTTTCTTCAGTGGAACACAAAAGAAGATATTTTGAGAAACGTGTCAGTGGTTTTGTGTTCATACAATGGACGTCAATGGGGGTCAACGTTATTTGGTTACCAACATTCTGCGAGTTATCGTCTTTTTTGTTCTGCAGAAGAAAGAAAGTCATTCAGGTTAGACGTTGAATAAAGGATAAACTACTCCTTACATCTTACTTCACTCCTAAAAGATCCTCCTATGTCGCTCATTGGATTTTGGAATAAAGCCATTGTTTTACAATCAAGAGTATATTCACTGGAATTGTTTATCGAGCGTATTACACGCCATACAACCTACACAGTTATGATCCCGAGGAAGCAGAGAAATGCTTGAGATGTGGTCTTGAAGAAAGTACATTCTTGCATCCTGCAAGGAAATGATGTAAAATCGAAGCTTTTTTGGCAGGAGGTAGCGGTACAGTGGCCAGGATATTGGACACATCATTTCCAGTGGACCCAGAGCCCCGTCTCTTAGGAAATGTCACTAATATTAATCTCAGAGACAACCGTAAAATTAAATATACAAACACTGCCTTCACCGTTGCTAGGAAATCACATGAAGTCGAAGTCCAAGCTCGGATCACGATGGCTGTCCCTCGTGAAACAATTCATTGTGTTAAGGAAACGGTCTGATAGATTTAGGAGGAGTTTATTGACTATCTGCAGACATTTACTTATTGGCGATATGTTTTATTTTTTGCGTGTATTCTGCAACAGCTTGTACTTGAAAACTAATAGTATAAATAGTAATAAATGGTACTAAAATCATTGAAAAATAAAGATATCATATGCACAGTCAGGAGTTTCCCTACGGTGAGCGCATGATAAACATTTACATATTACTTGTATTTTTTGTAAATCCTGAAATGTTCATGTACAACTGCGTACTGTGCACATATTTCTCTGCCTATGCAACGTTTATACATCAAGCCCCAGGACGTTTAGTTCGTTTTATTTGCGATTATTTACAATGGGCATCCCCCCCCCCCCCCCGCTGTGAAATCTCATAGGTGTAAAATTTCCCTTGAAATAACACCAAATCTTTTCTGATTAGCCGTGATTGTGTTTCTGTTTTATTTTGGAGTGTGAACAGATAAATGTGTCTCATTGCATCTGGTAAGAAGCGAGTGTTGTTTTTCTCACGCTGGTTTTAATCATGCCGATAATAGCGTTAGATTACATTTCCTCTCATGTTTTCACTGTGGATTTCTCATTTAATTCAAACATTTTGTTTGGACATCTGTGTTGAAGGGACTATTGACATACTGCTCATATTCATAGCTATAAAAAACAAATCCTTGTTTTCTTTTTTGTTATAAACCGCCTCAAAAATATATTTTCCCCACCCTACGTAGTGTTTATCATTTTTTTAAGTGGGATTCTAATGAACCGTGAATGTACGCTAACCTCCGGCAATCTAGTCTTCTCCATCGCTGTGAGGATCTACCTGATCAGCCCCCGAAACAATATTGAGGTTTGCCGCCATTCAGGATGCCGTAGACAGGAAGAACAATACAGATTTAAGGCGTGTCATGCGACTGGAAGGTTTATTCTTTAGGGAACGGATCGCTGTTAAATCTGACGTCCCAGCTATTGCAAGCCCACCGCTGCAGGTGTGTTTTCATTGGCTGCTTTCCAGGACCGCCGTCCAACATGTGAAATGAAGAAAGCACCTACACACACATTCATGGAAATAGCTCTTCACGGGCGGAAGAGATGTTACACTTTCCAAATTAAAATGAGCGAGAATTTGTAGAATGCACAAGTGACCTTTCCCACAGAATTACACAGTATTTCTACACAGAAGAAATTGAAGGAAGATCCCAAGACTTAACATCTGAAGTAAACTCGGTTTTAAAACATCAGAGCACAAGGAATATCATTTCTTTTTACGTTCTTGACAGACATGGTCATAAACTATGACTACACAATGACAAGTTGTGTTTCGCTTAAAATGTTCTGTTTCTTTATGAAATTTAACATGCTGAATCAAAAATGTTTTACCATCGACGGTACACACAAATAAAACGACAAATATTTTCACATTACTGTATCATTACTCGTATGCCGAAATTAGAAGGTACCGGCATAACACTGAGCTCACATCAACAGTTTAACGTAACAGTTCCTAAAAATGTGTCGTCCAAAACTTCAGATGTGTTCGTTCGATCGTTTTTGTCTTTTAAGACTCATACTGTTCTCACAAACCAAGTTCCAGATGTAGTCACCCATCATCGCAAACATTTTAGAGTTTTTGTGTATTTGAAATGTACCGATATATATCGGTTTTAATGATATAAGCTCAAACTTTAGCCTACTTGAGGTAAATAGACATGACAACTAGGAAGCATTGTGTAATATATTGAGAAGCAAATGATGATTTTAATACTAAATGAAAGTCTTGGCCACATTGGGATACAGTAGCTGACACTAAATAAAAAGGGCTTGCTGCTCGACTCGAAGTATATTTTACACTGGTATCAACTGGCAGGAGTTTGAGTTGGTAAAATATTTCGGGTAGAGCTAGGAGGCCGGATAATGTTCAAGGTCACGGCTCACTGTGGCGTCAAAGGGGGATTTGCTGGTCTGGAAGGGTGTAAGCCTCAATGGGACGGGTGGGTGGACCAAACATAAATAATACAGGAAAGTGAAGTGTTTTTCCTCGAATGAAATGTTCATTCAGCAGTACGATTTACAACAAAGAGTTTGACCTCGCATGGTAATAACTGACAGGACCTTAGGTTAAAGGGTGATGTTTAACAGCTTATTGATTTATTCTGTATCCATTGTGTATTCATGAGGTATATGCAGTTTTCTACACTCGTCTAGCAACTCTTAACAGTGTACGGTTAAGGAAATGAACCTGTATATTTCGTGCTTTGTTATTGATTTAATCATATATATTTGACATGGTTGCTTTTTGTGTGTTCGTCCTGCAGTCCTCAAGAACGACGCGCTCAGATGAGGACAGGGACACGGGTTGGGATGCCTGGGGCGCGTGGAGCGACTGCTCTCGTACCTGTGGGGGCGGAGCCTCTTATTCTCTACGCAGGTGTCTCAATGGAGGGTGAGCGACGACATGCACACGCAAAAGTACTTGCATGCTCTCATCCCTAAGCTTCTTTATTAAATGCACAGTGGCTCCCAAAAACGACTCGAGGCATTAAACAAGAATCACATTTCTGTTAGAAATAGCACAAGCAGGTTTTTAAAGCAAAACGTTGACAAAAACAAGTTTTCTGTTTCTTTCTGTAGAGAAAAGGGGGGTTATTTGTCTTTTACGTGCAGTTAATCGAGGGCTTGAGTTTTAATAACGTTAGTACATATTTTGATAAATTATGCATGTGCATAATTTACATGATTTTGAATATATTACAGAGGTCTCTTAAAAATGAATCAAAGACAATTTTATGATTCATGGACACAGTAAAATGTGCTTTCTGGGTATAATGTTCCTCTTGAAATGTTAATTGCAAAAGTTTGTTTAACTTTGCTAACATCATTTTATGCTCTTTGAACTTTCTAAACCGTATCCTTAGGTGTTTTTTGTGTTGAGATACTTTTGTTCTGTGTCTTTGTGGCGATAAAAACATTGCTCTGTTTATTTGATATTCCCCACAAGCCCGAGACAGCCAACGGTGATGCTAGTGGTACAGAAATGACACAATTCAACACAGAATCGAATCCATGTTGCTCTCAAATTCTGTCATGAGATAGCTTACAAATTGTATTCATATGCAGGCCTGTGGTCAAATCGTGAACGCTTGCACACATTCAGAATATATTTGGCAGAAGTTTACCCACATTTGTTTTGTCCTTTCACATTATATTTTCTGGTTGTAGGTGATGCATGTAATTTCTACAACACTAGCTCAAATGCAAAACAAAAAACACCCCATTTGCAAAATATGGGAAAATGTTGGTTCCAAACTCATTTAGGGTTGCCAAGTCCACTTTTTTTACACAAAATTGTGCTACTGTTCCTGTGGGCTAAAGATGGACAAATTTTGTTAATTGGTGATCATTCTTATGCTGTGTTCACACCGAACACGAACAATCGTGTTCCACACTCTTTATTAATCACGGGAAAGTTCATTATTTTCGCCTGAATGATGCTATCTGACAAATATTTTCAACCTCTGCGGAAGATGAGATTGATGCACGTTCGCAGCAATCGTGCCAACCCGATTTGCACCGATTTGGCCTTAACACAACAATAGTACATTTTTCATACCTAAAAGCCAGAATGTTTTTTAATGCAGTTTTTATGTATTTATCTATTAATAATTTTTTTTCTAACGTTGTTAATTGTACAACTGTACAACTGTAAATAATAGCCTAAACCACAAAAGAGAAGCATCACTATAAACACTTGGAATTAAAATCGAACTCCAACTGTTTACGTTTATGATTTTGTCTTTTATGCCCATGTTTGTGTATTGTTTTGAACATTATCTGTAGACATCATAAGTACTGAAACCTAGCAATTAATTTAGGTCAGGTAAACTTTATTTACATAGTGCTTTTTACAATTTCAATTGTTACAAAGCAGCTGTACAAGAAAACATTACAACCCAAAACTCCATTGGAGGAGAAAAAACCCTCAGAGGGAAAGCAGGCCTAACCAGGGGATTCCAGTTCCTTCTCTGATAAAAGCTGCAGCCTCTGCACAAGCTCAACAGTGCTGCACAACAAGGCAAAATAATAAATAATTAGATTTAAGATTATCATTAATAATCTAATAGCGGCTGAACTTTTGTAGAGTCGCCACGTCCTTTATCCAGCTCTATCATCACAGCTTTTGTCAGGTCTGGGTATGGACTGCGTCCTGCCCGCTCTGGTAACCTTGGAACAATGAGACAAGACTGGCTGAGAGTAGAGTACTGTTCTGCACTCTTTGATGCAACAAATACATCAGTTGTTATTGGATGTGTCCCTGGTTCCGGTTGATCTAACTAGTACAGCCTAAACCTTCATAATATATATTATGATAGTGTAGTGTATGCAAGATTAAAAAGATGCGTCTTCAGTCTAGATTTAAACTGACAGAGAATTTAAATTAAACAGACACACACTCAAAATAAATCCCCCATATGTTTAATGGACTGTCCCTCTTGCTTGCACAGGAAGCAGTTTTCGCTTCTTTTTGAACTAAAACTGCTCATCCTTTTTTCCGTGGATCCAAACCACCGTAACCTCTGTTCTTCTAGCTGCACGGGAAAAAAACACCCTGTGTACAAAATCAACATTACGTACCCCTTACTTCATGCGGTGATGACGGCGATGACCTCAACAGCGCTGTCGGCATCTCATTACTGATGTAATGCGATGATGCGGTTACCATCACAGCCCTAGTGTGAACCCAGCATAAAGAGGTTCTCAATGAAAACTGATTGTGTTTATGATTACTAACACACAGTGATTGTCAAGAAGAAATGCATAACAGTGACTGTTAAATATGTGTTTATATATAGGAGTGGAGATTTAGATTTTTGTTATTTGAGCTGGGGTTGATGGACTAGTTTTGTAGTTTTAATTGGTCACTGGGCTGGTTTTGTTATGCATATCTGGCAACCTCGGTCAGATGTTGATATAAGTGGTCCAGTTAGCCTCATGCTGCTCGATGCTGTGACTGCACCATACTGTGGACTATTTTTGGAGGCCTCTTAAAAGCGTGAAATAGTCTTTGGAAATAGATTTTTTCCAAGCCTTTGATGTCACGGCTTGTGCACTGCCTTTAGTGTCTTCAGTCAAGAGCTTCTGTCTGACCAGAATAAGATCAAGAATGAGTATTTAGATCAATACATTTGATTCTATGTTGACTATATATTGTGTTAACATTTTTAAGAGGTGTTTTAAATATGTGATTAGAATTTTATGATTTACTTAAGCATCTTTCTTTATCATTTATCTCAAGTTCCAAAATGGGTTTGTCAATAGCCGATATTAAGAAAGCACGTAACACTTTACAATAAGGTGTTTTTTGTTAACAAAATGTATGCATTAGTTAACATGAACCATATTTCTAAAGCATCTATTTATAATAATTCATGTTGATTTCAACATTTACTAATACATTGTTAAAATCAAACGTCGTCACTGTTAACGTTAGTCAATGCACCGTGAACTAACATGAATAACCGTATTGACATGAACTAACATTAACAAGGATTAATAAATAGTGATGTATATTCATTGTGGGCAGCTAACCATGGCTTAATATGAATAAAAACAATTTTACTACCTTACACGACCCATTTTACTGTAGTCATACTACATTACTAATTAGCAAATGCCTACTTTACATCTGATATCAAATAAAATGCTAATGTGCTGTATGGCGTCCAACCAAATCATGTGTGTTTATTTGTAAAAACTATGTCGGCCACGGCCGATCATTAAATAACGGCTGATATATCGGAGTTTGGGGCAGGGCTATTTAAAACCTTTTAGATTTATGTTTATGGTCAGTTTATTATCAGTGGTCAAACTCTTAGACACATTCAAAAAATTTGACTTCTGTGTTTTTTGCTGTCATACAATATTTAAATGATTGCTGAGGTCTGTTAGTTCTTCCATAGACATCGCAAATGTCGTAAAACAACAGTGCTGCCATAAACACATACAAGTTCATTGGGAAGCTGCGGATTTTGTGTATAAAAAGCACAGTAACATTCATAAGTCTCAACTGTTTTTAATGGTTTGTCTATGTTGGGTATACAAAAGTCTGTGTCTGTTTACTTTGTCAGAAAATGATTTATTCGGAACTCAAGCATTGAAATTGACTTAGAAATGTCAACGTTTGTGTGCTTTTTGCTGATTTCCAAACATATTTTCTTTTTAAACACAGAATACAAGGCCATGTTAACACTATCTACCCTGTTCTTCATATTACTCAAAATGATCTTGTTATCAAACCAAAACATACTTTGAAGGGGAGTCGAAGGGGAGGAATATTATAGGCCCGATTGTGTTTGTGTAAAACACAAGAAGTTCTCTGCACTTTACTTCATTGCTTGAGGCCAGATGCCAAAAGTTAAAGCAATACACGTAGAAAACGGGAGTCATGCGCTGTTTATTAGTCATTTAGAGCTAATTGAGCGTTCAGTTCCAAATGACATCGAGAGAAAGGCCGATTACATTGAGCTTTAGGTCTCATTGCAAACGCTTCTGCTGACCCTCGATGGTCTCATTTATCTACGATAAAATGCTTCCTGCATAAGCCGTCGTTCTTCTTCGAGGACGTTCAACATTTCTTACATGATGCAGTTGGAGTTGGATGAAAGCATCTACCGAATGAATAAATGTGAAACACATTTTCTCGCTTGCCTTTTTTGAAGTATAGCATTACCGTAGTAGCTCTTCTGTGAATAGTGATCTTGAGTTTGTTTGACACACGGTTCTGCGTGTTTATACAAATAAAAATCTGGTGTTCCTCAATCAGACTTTTGGTTTAATTAATAACATCCATTGTGATGTTTGTTGCGTCGTCTTGAAAAATGTGTCTAGCGGCACATGACATCAGGCGGTGGTGAGGTTTCTTTCATTTGTTTACTGTGTTTGAGGAGCTTCGGAAGAGCGCCTTTGACGCACCGGGCCAGGTTGTGTTGTGATGGCGTTCTGCTGATTACGGGAAGATCTGGAAGTGATTCCACAGTTGATTATACGGTCAGAGAACAAAGATGCTCATTATGAATCCGAGCGGTATCGCTTGCACACGGGCCAGAGCACCTGTTAGAGCACTGATTTGGAAATTTGAGGCATCTATGCTTTTGCCATATAGATAAAACACTCATTAGGTTACTTGCTGGTAGTAGTTCTCAAGTACCTAAATGCTGTATAGGATCACAGCACCGGTACATTAACACACCTAAGTATCGTCCTTAGTTTAAAATGTCTATTGTAAGTTACATTTATATTTACGCATTTGGCAGACACTTTTATTCGAAGCAACGGCTGTTTCTATTTGAGAAATACCGTCGCGACTGGCAGCTCCGCCCACACAATGACCTCATTCGATGTAAGTTCGGCACCTCATGAATATGAATCGCCGAAAATGGATAAGGACAGGCTACACGTTTCGATTCTGACATTTTAGCATAGTATCCGGTGAGCCATCACTGAAGTCATCATGAGAATAACGCATGTCTCGATGTGCACCCTTTAGCTGCAGTGCGAGAGGGTGCATGGACAGGGAAAAAGCCTTCTGATAGGCTGTGTTTGTGATTGGTTGTCTTGTCACGCCCCTTTCCCGCATTCGGCATGGACAGACAGATTGTTTAGCGCGGGAACCTCATCGCATCACGTTTGGTTAGGATGCGATGTTATGCTACGTTCACACTAAACGTGAATTAAGCCATTCACGCAAGTAAATTACATGCATAGTCAATGCAAAGATGCAAATAGACATGAACTTGTGCCGGAGACACAAATGATCAAGTGCTGTGAACTGCATCTTCGGCGCAAATTGAAAACTTGAAGTTTTTGCATAGAGCTCATTGACACCTACTGTTTGACCTGCCCAGACGCAGAAAGACACTCCATGTCACGCAATGTTTTTCGCATCACTCGCATGAAAGTAACGAACTATTCCCACGAGTAACGAAGAGGAACGCGATGCTTCGCGTTTGGTGTGAACACAGCGTTATGAAACTGTTGTTTTGGTTTTAAATCACTGTGGTGACTCCTCTGGTAACTGCTGCTTCTCCAAACAGATTTAATACGCTGAAATATAACTGACTCATGGTATTTTTAGAAAATGTAAAAATTCAGGGTTCTCTTGTCTACTTATCTTGTAAGTAGTACACATGTACACATCACTGCGTGTACGGCTGCCGTGGGATTTATGTTTTTTTTCATAATCATTTTTTTTCACAATCACTTTAAAACGTTGTTTAAAGTTTGTAGTTTCTTGATCACAGAAGCAGTCAGATTTATGTTCGCACATCCGTCAGGATCAGGAGGTGCTTTTGCAGGGTAAGAACGGAAGCTTTGGCACTTCATGATTCTTGTTGTTTTGTGTTTTCTCTACAGAAACTGTGATGGCAGAAACATCCGCTACAGAACGTGCAGCAACACAGTAAGTCAAATCAATGTGCGATGTGTTCATAATTGTTTTTTGTAAAATTACCTAGATTTTTGCTTTACATTTTGACATAATGCTCATTTCAAAGAATGATTGCATTGGCCCTAGATAATGAAATAAGTGTACGACACAATTTTACACAAATTAGGCACTTACAAATATGTATGCTGTATTAATCAGATCAAAAACTTCCATACGGAAGTATTTCAGTTCGAATGTCCTTTTGAAAAGAATAACAAGAAAATCTCAGCGAGCCAATTTTTTTGTGTATATTAAAATCATTAGCGTACCTAAGTATTTACTGTAGCAAATTTAAGTCGTGCATTATATATGTTAAAGCTATGTTCATCTTGAATTGTAAAGCATTCATTTATAGTGGTGTGGTACTGAAATGAAGAATGTTTTTAGATGCATCATTTTTCAACTTACGAATATTTCATAAACCTTGTTTCGTAAATCTTGTAATAAGGAGATGTACGTATATAGAAGCCGCGTTGGTCACTGAAACGTTTACATTTCTCTACATTTCATATAGAATGAATTTAAACGAACATTTCAGCGGCAACAACATTAGCAAACTTTATGTGGCCCAAATTTAACTTCCTCTAGTCAATTACTGTTGAGTGGTTTTAATTTAATAAAATTACGATACAATAAAATGTTAATATAAATGAATATCACTAGAAATGAAAACTAAAATGAATTGTTAGATTTTAACCAAACATAAACTTTCGCTGCATCCCTAGTTGAGAATAACCAATACAACATGAATCCAACGTTATATCAAGTATCTTTGTTATCTGGGCATATGTTTCCACTACAGTGGAACAAATCCGTCCAATTCCACTTAGGCTTCATATTCATTACATTTCAGTCACTGTTTATTTGTCCTCATGTCTTGACAGCCCCGCTTAAGGATATTCTTTGAAAAAATTTAGTTTTGTCTTACGTTAGGACGACAAATGATGTCAGAAATAGATTTTTTATTCATTATTCAAATATAAGTTTTATTCAGTTTTGCATATGTATGTCATTCTGTAATCTTTCTGTAATATTTTATAAAGTACAAACAATCTAGTTTATTTTACTTTGTCACCATAACATTTTTGATGATATCAGGCATTACTGTCACAGAGGTGAAACATCATTGATGGTTGCCAGATTTGTCACCCGCTCATTTTGCATCCAATCAGGACTGTCCTCCAGAGTCAGGTGACTTCAGGGCTCAGCAATGCTCCGCCCACAATGACATCAAGTACCAGGGGCAAACCTACGAGTGGATACCTGTGACGTCCGACCCAGTTTCCCCCTGCGCTCTCAGATGTCAGGCTCGGGCCAGAAGTCTGGTGGTGGAACTGGCGCCCAAAGTGCTGGACGGCACTCGATGTAAAGCCGACTCTCTGGACATGTGCATCAACGGAGTCTGTCAGGTTCATCTTGAACTTTCTTATAATTGACTCACACACATTACTTTTCAAACCTGCAGCACACAAAAGAAGTGGGTCACCAAAACGAAACCGAACCCCATTGACTTCCATTGTATGAACACAAAACCAATTTCTCAAAATATCTTCTTTTGTGTTCCACAGAATAACCACATTATTTACCACATATGGGTAAATAAACGTTGACAGGATTTTTATTTGTGGGTGAACCGTCCCTTTAAATGTTATAATTCGGAAATAGAAGATTACCAGCTTCACTCGAGAGAAGCATGAGATGGCAAGCCCCCAGAAAAAAGTCTGTTCAAAAGCCCACTTAAGTTAGCATTTATGGCGTTTACGTTAATACCTTGCTTCTGTTGATGAGGTGAAAAACTCTCTTGAGAAGCCAAAGCCATTCAACATTTACGAGGGAGAATTCTTGACCTCCTCAGTCAAGCTCCGACGTCCATTACTTGAACATAAGCACGACCAGAATGAGCTTCACGGTTTTATGCAATTCTCTCGAATAATATATAAGGGGCGAGTCTCCATCCACCGAAGTTAACAAACCATCTGCTTCTGCAATAGCATCCGTTTTTTATTGCTTCGTGTTATTGTTTGGCAGTGCTGACGCCGACGGGTTTTCCATTCTGGATATTCCTACCGGAGCGGCTCAAGTTTCTGTAAATTATAAGAAAAAATTACAGCTAAAATGGAAAGATAATGAAATAATGATCATAAACATAGGAAAGCTGTCTCTTTTGTTAAATGTTACATATGTAGGGATTTGGTATGCATTAAGGTCACCTTTCTGCCAGATTCACCTCGGAGAGCGAGAGAGAGAATCAACTCGAAGAAAGAAATGTCATTTCTATTTGACCGTGGCTCCAGTTTAGGAAGTTTAGAAAGCACAAAGCAGGATTTACACATATATCTATATATATATATACAGGTATATACTTGGTACTTATATACTGATACTTGGATGTCGACTTCTCGTCCCCCCCAAATTTTTGGGGGGGCCGCAGCAGACTGGCCCTCAACCCGCATCCGTGCACCATACGTATAATTTCTCAGAGGGCACGTGGTTCATTTTTGTCGAATTTTTCGAACTTTCCCAAAATACATGTAGAAATATTACTGTTGTATTTAAAGTGAACTTGTTTTCTTATATGTCAGTGCTTTAACAAGTTCGGTCCTATGTAGAGTGTCATATTTTTAAAACAAATCTTTCTGTGTGTTAGATTAAAGAATGAAAGTAATATACATCTGGGATTCCCTGTGGATGAGTAAATTATAAGATTTTTATTTGTGGGTAAACTATTTTACATTCTCACAGTGTTCTCAGTAGACTCAGTTATTCAGGTTGCTTTCCATTTGGCCCACAGCAGAGAAACACGGCACTCAAATCCAATGAAATCCAGTCCAATCTAAATTCAGTGCGATGCTTCACGTTAACTGAATTCTCCGATGTTGATCAGACTTCTCTTGCGTGGCAGTGCACCTGAATCGACCTCAGCCCCCGTGAGGATTAGAAGAATTGCTGTAAATGAAGCCTGTCTGTTTACTTGTGCTTGTTTACCAGATATGCTGGATGATGTTGTGCGGTTCAATGTCTCCGGCTGCCGTTCTTGTTGTTCCTGCAAACAGAATGTTGAATTGAAACTGGGCAGCTTTTCTTTTAGCAGATTTCTGGGTGAATGCTAAAAGAAACTGCGTTTGGATATGAGTGATCTTTTTTGTTGGTTTTGTGTTTGATACATTGGTTATCAGGCTAGTTAGAACTTAAACCTGCCTGTTTGGCATCGTGCATCAGCCAGGTTCTTAATCCAGTTTCTCAAGTCACTTTACTCTCAGTTTCTTTTCTCTTTCAGTAGAAACATTTGTGAAATTGCCTTTAGGACTGAACAAGGAACATTTCGGTCGGATAAGTGTTGCCTGCTAAGGCAAGAGTTACGTTTGCTATTGCTGTTTAAACAAACCTTTTGCCCCAAATACCGAAATAGTTCACCACATAATCGTGTTACTGTAGATGTAATACCTCAAGAATAAAATAGGTTAAAGAGTAGCTATTTCTAAGAAAACTGTAGTTTTAAGCTGGATGACTATAAAATCAATGAAAACAAATGTTGTACTGTCTTGGGGGGTGATGGAATTTTGAGTTCAGAGGGCAACCACCTAGATTTCATATGGAACCTATTTTGATGATGTCTGGAAAAGTAGTGGGTTCGTGGGCAGTGGGTGAAGTCTGGGGGCCACTGCAGGGAGTCTAGCAAAATAGTGAGTTAGGCGAAGAATAGGCCAAATTTTGCCCCGTATAAATGTTAAGCGAGCATGGGGTTCCGGCGACACGAGCTACAGTGACTGTCGGAGACAGGAAGTGGTTGGATTTAGCACCTACCAATATGAGTTAAGCAGCGGAGCTCATGTCATCCCGCCCTCGTGGAGAGTTTCTTTATAAACGTTACCAGAGCAACCAAAGCTGGGAACGCCTTCTTATGCCTCGTAGCAAGAGACAAGCCACCGAATAAAAAATCTTACGAAATAAAATTACAACTGCACAACGATTTTGGTAAAAAGAGAACCATACGAATTATTCGAAAAAAGCGTAATAAAGACACTCCTCTAAACCTAACACCACAACATACCAATTCATACAAAATAGCCACCGTGTGAACTATCAAAACAACATTGTAGCACATGAAAGCTGAAACCCCGTTTTTCGGTCATTCCAAGCAAATCCAATCGGTCTCAACCGTGTCGTTTTAATCCCCAAGTCACGTCCCTCTCATTTTATTAACAGGAGGTGGGCTGCGACAGACAACTGGGCAGCAACGCCAAAGAAGACAACTGCGGGACGTGTGCTGGAGACGGCTCTACGTGCCGACTGGTTCGAGGTCAGGCGCTGCCCCACCTGTCACCTGACGAACGTAGGTGCACACATGCATAACAACATTGTTGAACAGTGTTCGATTCATAACATTGATCTGAAATTAGATTCTTATACTGAACTTGTGCTTGTGCGCATTCAAACATGCTATGGCGAGTATTGACATCAACATCGGTGACACCCAACGTCCCGTTAGCTGTCATGACAAAATACATTTGCTTTTTTTGTTGTTGAACACGTGTTTGAACATTTTTATTTAATTCTGTTTGGGGCATAGTCATTATTCAGAGACGCTGATCGATGTCTATTTTGTGCGCTCCGGGAGAAAGAAAGACGTGAGGGAGAGAGAGAGACAATAAAAGTGAAGTCTGGTTAGAATTTCAAGGTTAGAATTGAGCATTAGTGATGTAACGTCATTCCTAAAGTGTTTTTATACACTGTATATGTGTATTTACTATTATGATTCTATCACTGTCGGTGTGAGTCAGACGTTTTATGTTTATCACAGCATCAAATCGAATAATCCTCACTGTCCAGACACACTGAAGTCATAAACCGCTGTGTTTTTAATGCAGTCTTTGGACGATGAAAACACTGGAGGAATTATTTATATGATTGCCAGTATACGGTACGTGTTTGCTTCCTGGCTTTGAAAATCTAGTTATTTGTTCCCTTTAAAGCCGTTGAGGGAATTTCTCTGTGAGAAATGACACATTTCGTGCTCTGCTTCTTGCTTGTATATATCTAGTTGTCATATATTTATTATTATTGTGTTCAGGTTGTGGTTCCGTGTATGAAGCATTGAGCATTTAGGCATACGGCCACAGTTGAAATCATAACTGGCTAAAATATCAAATAAAAGAGGAGTGATTTATATCAGAGCTACACCCCAATTTAATTAAAACAGCCAATTACACTGTTTACTTTTATACACAGCCTATGACTTGAATGCTGTATTTCTGGCATTATTCCTTGAATAGTTTCATGTTGTCAAGAACAAGCACTTTTAAAACTTTTTATTGCTTAGATATCTGCAAACCCCAGTGACAAACATAAAGGGTGACAATAACCGATATATGGAGATACAAGGTTTCAGAAGGACAGCAGCGTTGTTTTATTATTATTCTTTTGGGTGAGATATTGTGTTTTAAAGTCTACTCCTCCCCAAAATGAAAATTCTGTCATGAATTACTCACCCTGACGTCGTTGTAACCCTATGATTGATAATCTTCCAAACCCAAATGAAGATTTTGATAAGGTCATTAAGCTTTCTGACGTAACTGACATTCAAAGCGCAGAAAGTGAGTGAAGACATTGTTGAAATGTTTGGGACTCCAGTAGTTCAGCTTTAACTATATAATGAAAACTTTTTTGCGCAAACAGACTAAAATAACACATTTCTTGACATCTGCGTCGATCTCCAATGCACATCCAGAAGACCTCATGACGCATTAGATTTGTGTTTACATTAATGCATTATACAGAGGCTTTTATCCACTTGTTTCTGAGTATGTGGAATCCTTGGGTTTGAACCCATGACTTTGGCGTTGCTTGCGCCGTGCTCTAACCACTGAGTCACAGGAAAGCTTTGTTTTTGGTTTCGTTTTGTGTTGTTTTTTTTGTGTTGTTTTGATTTGTTGTATTTGGTTTTTTTTGTTTTAGTTTTTTGTGTTGTGTTGTTTTTTGTTGTGTTGTGTTGTGTTGTGTTTTGTTGTGTTGTTTTGATTTGTTGTGTTTGGTTTTTTGTTTTAGTTTTTTGTGTTGTGTTGTTTTTTGTTGTGTTGTGTTGTGTTGTGTTGTGTTGTGTTGTGTTTTGTTGTGTTGTTTTGATTTGTTGTGTTTGGTTTTTTGTTTTAGTTTTTTGTGTTGTGTTGTTTTTTTGTTGTGTTGTGTTGTTTTGATTTGTTGTGTTGTGTTTTGATTTGTTGTGTTTGTTTTTTTGTCTTGTGTTGTGTAGTTTTTATTTGTTTTGTTTTGATTTGTTGTGTTGTTTTGATATGTTGTGTTGTTTTGATTTTTTTGTCTTAGTTTTTTTGTGTTGTGTTGTTTTGGTTTTTTTTGTCTTAGTTTTTTTGTGTTGTGTTGTTTTGATTAGATTAGATTTTTTTTGTGTTGTGTTGTTTTGATTTTTTTGTCTTAGTTTTTTTGTGTTGTGTTGTTTTGTTTTTTTTTGTCTTAGTTTTTTTGTGTTGTGTTGTTTTGATTAGATTAGATTTTTTTTGTGTTGTGTTGTTTTGATTTTTTTGTCTTAGTTTTTTTGTGTTGTGTTGTTTTGATTTGATTTTTTTTGTGTTGTGTTGTTTTTGGTTTTTTTTGTCTTAGTTTTTTTGTGTTGTGTTGTTTTGATTTGATTTTTTTTGTGTTGTGTTGTTTTTGGTTTTTTTTGTCTTAGTTTTTTTGTGTTGTGTTGTTTTGATTAGATTTTTTTGTGTTGTGTTGTTTTTGGTTTTTTTTGTCTTAGTTTTTTTGTGTTGTGTTGTTTTGATTAGATTAGATTTTTTTTGTGTTGTGTTGTTTTGATTTTTTTGTCTTAGTTTTTTTGTGTTGTGTTGTTTTGATTTGATTTTTTTTGTGTTGTGTTGTTTTTGGTTTTTTTTGTCTTAGTTTTTTTGTGTTGTGTTGTTTTGATTAGATTTTTTTTGTGTTGTGTTGTGTGGTTTTTGTTGTGTTGTTTTGTTTTGTTTTTTATTTTATTTTCATTCACTTTTTTCAAAGCTTGTTAAACCAAAATGCATTCTTAAATAAAACGCATTTCACGACTAATTTAGTCACATGGCTTTGACAAGAAGGCGATTTGTAAGTCACAGAGCCGTCATGAGGGCTCCAGATGGATGTTCGTTGATCGGATGGGTCATTCTTCAAAGGACTTTAGTCCCGTCGCGTGGATCTATTGTAATTAAAATGTACTAAAGAGTTTGGCTGTGAAAGTCGATTCTTTGTCTCTTGCGCGGCTCATTTTCTAGAGAAGTGTGAGGAACACAGATGCATTGTTTTCTTTTATATGTGTGATTTTAATTTCGCTTGAGGGTCATTACATATTTCTTCACCACACTTGATTTTTCTCCGAGGCTACAAACAAATTTTAAGTCACACTTGTATGGTCGGGTTACTTTTACACGCAGACAATTACATCTTGGATAGTTTTTATTGGTCATTTTGAAACTTTTTCCTGTTTATAATTGACTGCTCTCTGAAACTTTATTTCATTTAGTCATAAATTCCAGGACTTTCTGAATATGTTTCCAAAAGTAAATATTTTAGGGCTCCCGAGCGGTTGGCACAGACCCAGTGTCTTTAATTGCTGAATGCATTGCTTAACAAAGTGTAAAAAAAACGTTTTCTTGCTGCCAGTGAACGAAATTCCATTAAGATTAATATTCAATGTCTGCTAAACAGAGCTACAGTAAGACTACGAATGAGATCTGACCATGACTAAAAGCACTATTTCCTCTGTTGTGGTTTTCTGTTTACTAAACTGGAAATTGGCGGCGTTCTTTTTTCAGCCTTACTCTGGGAAACCACAGATGTTTATTGTAAGGACGGACGAACACATTAAGCGTGTTAGATTCGCAGTGTTTGTAATTCACTTATTCTCAAGTGTAACGACTGCCTGAAGTATTTACATGCACTTGTGTCTGTTTACAGACTACTATACATTTGTATCTAAATTCAATCCATGGGATCGAACCCATGACATACTACGCTACTCTCTAACCACTTACAGGAACTACAGGAAAGCCAAACGATTATCCCAAAATGAAGTGATTAAATCGCTAAAACACATCCTGATTTGTGTATTTTTTTCTGCAGCCATGAAAACTGTGTTTGAAGTGCCGATGGGCAGCAGAGGACTCCGAATTACAGCCAAAGGACCAGATGTGATTGGTTAGTCGATGCATATTAATCCTATATTTTAGGATTGTTTTAATCTTTCAGATCAAAAAGTGATTGAGATTTTTTATCCAGATTCTCAAATTAACTATAATATTTAATGATTCATTTCCATAGCCTGATTGGTAGCACTAAACAGGTTGAATCTCTCGATATGTCCTCTCAAAATTCGAAAAAGTGATTATTTTGCAAAGACAGATTTGTTGCATTGCAGTATTTTCTTGATGATTTGCCATTGACCCGATTTTAAGTCATTTGTTACACACCGCCATTTTGTAATAAGGTAGGGGGCGCTGTTATGAATTTTCAAAAATCGTACTCCATCTACGGAACCAAAAACAAGCAAATATTTCAAAACACCATTTGACCACAAAGCTAGTCATAAATCGCACGGGTATAACAATACATTGTTTGGGTCAAAAAAACTCATGTTCCATAAAGATATTTTGTAAATTTCATACCGTAAATATATCAAAACGTTTTTAAGTGGATGCAGGAAAATCACTTACAAAAATGGCCAGAAACACTTCGTTTGCCGCTGTCCGCTCTTTGGCAATTACCCAATCAAGTTTGGTATCTATGTAAAGGTTTGAATTTCTACTTTCGGGTTCATCTGCTCTTCACAACGTCATTACAGCGGTAAGCCAATAGAGAGCCGTTAAACAAACCCATTTCGTCTTAGCAATGGGCAGCGACAGCGCCTCCAATGGAAAATCACCTTTTTGGTCATTATGATAAAAATTGCTATCATAAATGTATCGGATAACGTGACCGCGTTAACAGCCTTAAAAACTACAAAATGTATAAAATGGGAATCAATCGTCTGTGATTTTGATACAATATAGTGTGATGGTCATGAGAGAGCAAGTTTTCGAAAAGGTCAAAGATGTTTGAAATACAGTATGAACCGTATTTAACAAAGTGGCCTACTATGCACAGTATGAGAATGCATGTGGATTTCATATCTGTATCTTACTTGAAAGAGCAAAATAAAAAGAGAGATTTCCTATTACCTGAGTGGGACTGGCAGATGCTAAGAGGTTTGAGGGCACTCTGGGATACAGCAGAAGAATGGAGTGTTCATGCAGCCTAATTTGCGGTGGCTCGGAGCCCAGCACTAAAGAGACGGAGCCAGAAATCCACCAAATCCCAGCGAGCCGTTCCACATCCGACAGACGCACACTTCCACACATATACACGCTTCCATACCTCAGAAAATCCTTTGATTCGCTCTCTCAACGCATGGCGATATCTAATCCCCGTAACCTTGCCTGCTCTGTTTTCGTAGCTCTTACCGGACCGTACATTCCCGTCAAAAACTGCAGGGCATTTAAGAGATGTTTCTCCTGTCGGATGTCTCAGAAATGGGGTTTGAGTGACCTGAAGATTACTTTGACCCGTTATCCATCAACTATCCCAAAGCGCACATAATGAATCAGAAAAATGTCCGGTGTAGAGAAAGAAGAAAAACGAGGAGAAGTTATATCTGACGGTCGAGTTCATGAACTTCAGAGAAACGCAATATTATGGGATACCTTATAGATCTGTTTGATTCCATTTCCTTTCTAAATGGAGTCTCGGAAAGAATTCGTGCTTTAAGTCATGAATAGGTCTTTTGTGATTTAGCAATAATTGACATTGGTAATCGCTTTAGACATAAAATATCAAACAGCAGCCTTCGTTGTTGGAAATTTGTGACTTGATTTTTTCAAATTTAGATTAAAACTAATCTCTTCCATGGGTTTCAATCCAATAGACTGACGTCTTGAGATTAAGAGATTTCTTGAGATTTCTTTAGGCTCTTAATGAATCAGTTTTGAGGTGATTGATTTATATTGTTATTTTGTTTAGCAATTGAATTTGTTTAAAGGAAATAGATATATTTGATATAAACGTGTCCCGTCAGGTCGGAGCCGATAGCCTTGCGAGGTCCTTTCCCGACCCCATCCCCTCTTTCTCACCCACTTCACTTCCTTTCCTCTCTACAAAACAACTGTCCAAAAAAAGGCAAAAACGGCCAAGAATATTGAATCTTAAAATAAAATAAAGACAATTCTCCCGTCACATGTCAATATCATGTTCGCATGTTCAGGATTTAACATTTTTAAATGTTTCTTTATAAAACCAAGTGGCTCTGTGCAATAAGAATAAAAAATGTCTTGGTTTTTACTTTATGTTCAATATAGTTAAAGCCAAAATCTGCAGATGTAAAACATAAAAACAGGCAGTACATAAACAAATAATGTTTAAAACAGTCTCCTTACCCAATCTGCAACTGTAAGTTTATAATATCATGCGTAATATCATCGTCATCAACATTCAATGATTCATGTAACGTGAAATTGTAATGATTAAATGTCATATTTCAGTCATCGAAGCCCCCGCACCAAACAGCAGGAGAGAAGAGATTGTTTTCAGTTCTCCTGGTTCTCACTCTCTGGCTAACAACACGGTGGAGTATCAGAGAGGAGCGGAACGACAGACCTTTCGATGCCTCGGACCGCTGTATGCCGACTTCACCGTAAAAGTAAGTTACTACTTATGACACTACTAAAAAACCATTTCATTTCAAAACCTAGTGGGATGTCTTGCTTGCTTGCTGTACTGTACACATAGCCTTTGATTTGTGTATGGGAAGTCATTTGTTTAATATAAATATTAGTGTTTATATTTGTAATTGGTAATTGCAATGGATCATGGGATTGCTCTCTTTGTGAAAGATACTTGTGGCACTGTCTTGAAATGTTTCTAAAACACTTACCTGGTATCTTCAAATAAGCCTTTGTAGTTGTTTTCATATTTCTATATATATTTAGAGCTGTTTTTTGTTCATGTCATAAATAACACACATACCTGCATATGTGTTTATAAAAACTAAATGAATATGCACAGCACGTAGACATATACTATCGGTTGTTCTGGATATAATCATTTGTGGTTTGACAACACTCATTTTATTAAATTGATTTACTAACTCCTTTATTTATTACGTTTATTAAACAGATTATTTTCTTTTAAATCATATTTTATTTATTAGTGAAGACATTCATTCATTTTAATGTATTTATTTATCTTGGCATTTCAATCACGAACGCTCTGCAGTTGCATCATGAAGCACTAAGGTATTACAGTAGATGTACTGTGTATTGAGTATAACTCGAAAAGCAAACTCTTCATGCAAACTCGTAAAAACTCTATTTACCCGCCAGTGTTTTTTAGTATTTACTGTTTTTGGATCTGTATATGCTGTACTGTTTGAAAGGCGCGTAACCCGCTGCATAATAGCGAAAACACAGATTGCCGTAAAATCTAGTCTTTGGCATCGCTCTCTTAATTCGTCAGATAACTAGCCTTTGGCAGGAAAGACTTGAAGCCATAGAAGGTGTTTACAGTCGGTGTGGAATTGTAAACACAGCAGAATTTGATCGTAATCGCGTTCGACGTGTCTCGTGTGAGCTCACGGCATGAAGACTCACGATTTGCGGTCTTACAGTAATTCATCATGACTCATTACTGTAGTTAATTGAAGCAGCATGTAAACGCTGAAGATGTTCAGTGAAAGCCACATCGTCATGCTGTTTTGGATTTGGACTGTCGCCCCCTTTGGTGCTTCTTATAAATGTCAAATGTTTTGTGAATGCATCCATGAAAATGAAACCTGAACGTAGCACGGCGGGTCAGACAGATAATAATTATATCTCTCCTCAGGTGAAGTACGCTGGCCCGAAAGACACGGTCATGCAGTTTATGTTCTACCAGCCCATTCGTTATCAATGGAGAGAGACAGACTTCTTTCCCTGCTCGGTTACGTGCGGAGGAGGTGAGACTTTGTTGATTTTGATGTTTGGAAAATAGTGTATTTGTGTCTCTAGCCCGGTTTTCCAAGCGATTTGTAAAAGTGTAATAGAAGGAAACATAATGACAGTCCTTATGTTTTGTCAATCTGTGGATGTCAACAAGATGCGCTTGTCAATTGTCTTCTGTTGCTATAGTCACCACGCAACATCAATCTGCAGCAACGCAATATTTAGCAATACATAACAAAATATTCAAATTTGGCATCTCAATTTGAGATCCTTAAAACGTTGGCCACACAAGTTTTCCGGTAAACTGTATTGTAGGTCATCAAATAAAACTGTTTAATATTTGACTGCATGGCTGAAGCTGTTGATGTCCTTTGTCTCACACCTGAAGGCTATCAGCTGAATTCGGCCGACTGCATAGATATCCGGTCCAACAAAACCGTCGGGGAACAGTACTGCCACAGCTACCCAGAGAACAACAAACCCAAACCCAAACTCAAGGAATGCAACATGGATCCCTGCCTTGAAAGGTTGGTTCTGCCACACGTATTCATACAGTGAAGCAGAGATTAGATGACTTTCGCTGCATGACCTCATGGTGACAATATTGACATGGTTTTGTAATCGCTTGAAGGACGAATGATGTTGATTTTTTTGCAGTGACGGATTCAAGGAGGTGATGCCGTATGACCATTTCCAGCCTCTTCCACGGTGTGTGCTCCTTTACTTCTTCTGTAAACTTCCACCGTTTCAGTTTTGATACCTTCAAAGACTCTTTAGTCAACAAGATGAACTGCATCTGTCGAGAACATTAGCTTTGTATATTAACCTGTAAGGGAAAACTATACCTTTCTCAGAATCAGTATAAAAATGTAACACCTAAATAGGAGCATAGTAGTTTTCTTTACACTTAAAGAAACAGTTAAAGTATACTTGTGGCATAAAAACTACTCAACTAGTAGTTTACTTCACAGTGCACTAGATATCTCAACTTTACTTAAATATACTTAATATGCATTAAGTCCTTAAAGGGGTCACATGGCGCGAATACTTGTTTTTCTGTGTCTTTAGTGTGTTATAAGTTGCCCATAAGTTGCATGTATTAGACACGTAAAGTTGCTAAAATTAAAGTGTCGGCACGAAAGGTGCATACAAACATGCACGGTATATAGCAAATACAGCGTTTTTGAACCTTAAATCGTGTATATACATTGCATTACATCTAAAACAACGATAATATCCGTTTTAACCGTGGCATATGACGCCTTTAATATAAAATGATTACTTATTTTTTAAGGGTATTTGGAATGAAATTAAAGTAAACCTACACCTGACCGCTTAATGTCCATTCAAGCCAAAATTCGTGCAAACCGCCCTGAAACTCATCTTGTGCCGAGCGGAGGCTGACAGACACGTTAAGTGAGTGCGACGTGACTGTTTTATATAACGTTTATGACAACACAAGCAGTTCTGCTCTGGCAGTCGAGATCTGAAATGGTTCTCAATTCAACGTACACAGTCATCGTCAAACTGTGTTTGGCTGACACTTTTATACAAACGGCTATACAGTCAAGCCTTACATTTTATCAGTAGGTGTGTCCTTTGACAATCAAACCCGTGACCTTGGCGTAGGTTCGTCATGCTTAAACAGCTGAGCTATAGGAAAACGTGACATAATAAAGCTCATACTGTATGTTTATGTGATTTACTACATAGATTTATATTTTACAGATACAGTAACATGTACTGATAACTTGCAAGTACTGTAAGATATTGAATGAAATACATTTCATGGAACCTCTGATGGGACATGGTGGTGAAAAATACATATATTTTTGTTATTTTGTTTGTATTCACGCACAAACCTTTTGTATTTTTTGCTGTCAGAAGCATCCAAAAGAAACAAAGCCAAATCAAAATAGAGATAAAAAGTTGAATAAATCCTGACGTGAACGAGAGAATCAAAGATATCAAGCAATATATCCTTACAACAATACAACCAAAAATAGACCGAATAACTAAATACAGTACGACGGGACAACAGTGACAAAACTACAAAACACCATGGACAGGACTACAGCTTGAAGTAGACACAACACACATTAAAAAATAACTATCAATCATAAAAACGATGATCTGAGTCCACCAAAGACGCAACTCAGACGAGCATCGCATCTTTTACCGTCAGACAGAGATGCAGCGCAGCCATAGGTGAAAAGATGACACAACTAATCACCGAAATGATAGCGAAGGATTTGCTGCCCATTCGTTTTAGTCAAAATATTGTAAAATAACGGTTTATCAGAAAGTGCTAATGTAATCCAAATTATTCCTAAAATATTAAATTGTGATCATTGTCTCCATGACGGATGCCCCACCATCTCCCCCAAACAGGCCCCGCTCACAGAGTACTCGAGTTCTCGTTTTTTGAGACCTATCAATGATCGAAATAAGAAATTGACAAAAATACCCATCCCTACTACATATGTGATGGGAGGAAGAAACAGATTTCACAACTTTTGCTAAAATAACGTATTTTTACACTATTTTAAAGGGATAGTTCACCCCAAAAATTTAAAATCAGTATGAACGACTTACGTTCAAGTTGTTCCAAATCTGTATAACAAATCTGTGCTGAAAAGATATTTGGAAGAATCTAAGCATTCAAAATGACATTTCTGGGGCACCATTGACTACCATAGTAGAATCTCTACATACTGTAGGTATACTTTATATGTTCTGTTGAACTCAAAGTTGTGATTGTATTTGTATATATGGGTATTTCATTGGTATGATGCAGGTGGGAGCAGAACCCGTGGACCTCATGTTCTGTATCTTGCGGAGGGGGCATTCAGGAGAGAAGTGTAGTGTGCGTGGAGGAGGACGTGCACGGTCAGATCTTGCAGGTTGAGGAGTGGAAGTGCACACATTCTCCACGACCAATCAGCAAACAGGACTGCAACACATTCGAGTGTCCGCAGTGGATGGCCATGGAGTGGTCTCAGGTGAACGGCATTTTATTGCCCTCGTCTCCCTCTTTTCTACATTTTGCCTGACAGTCTGTCCTCATTCGGATAAAGTGCAACAGTAGTCTCACACTACGTTTCTTGTTTATATTTACAAAAGAATTACAAATATATGTATGAGGACTGCAGTTACATTTCTTGTGCTTTTCAACTTGATTCATTGATTTTCTGAATGTTATATTTTTTGGATTGAAATCTGAGTTTGTGATTTGTTTTGGAGGGATTTGAAGAGGTTGTTTAGGAGTCTTCAAGATTCATTTTTTATTTCTGAAAGAGAAATAAATACTGGAGCCGTAGCCGATTGCGTAGGGCCTCGGCATCACCAGGGGGCCCCCTTGAGAACTGAATCAAAAACACTATAATGGAAACAAGACGCTATTTTTATAACTTGCGGGTGGATGCTTGATATTTATACTTCATTTTGTAAAGTACTTTGACATAATAGGTCTCGGACATAGTGATCTGTGTGGCAGGTGAGGATATGCGTCGCGCGTGATGGTGCATGTTTACATGTGACCGTGGCTATAAAAGAGCAATCAGTATGTAGTGGAAAAAACGGCAACAATGCGAAGCAAAAGAACAAGAAGGCAGGTGTTTTGTACTTTTTCAAAGTCTTATTTATGCAAGGGCAGATTTACAAATTCTCTATTTATCCACTGGCACAAAGTTTTGACGTTGGTCGTGCAATAGTTCGAATTTAGGGGCCGTCTCCAAAGTTACATAGGCTACAGATGAATATACACGTTTCTAACTTCAATAGCGTTTAAAGGGAATGACTTACACTCACAAAACCATTTTTGTGTCATCACATTTAGAGAATTATTGATTATTGATTGATGACTAAACTAACTTCCAAAATAAATCTCATTTTCAACAATATATAGTAAAGAATATATTTTCTTTACGCAAAAGATGCATTGCCTTTACTTGTTTACAGGTAACTTGTCATATTCCAGGATATGAAATCAGACAAATTAAAGGCCTGGGACTTGAAAAGTACGCTTTTTCCTGCAGTGCACAGTAACCTGCGGCCCGGGTCTGAGGTACAGAGTTGTGTTGTGTGTGGATCACAGGGGGCAACATACAGGCGGCTGTGAACCTCACCGCAAACCCCACATCAAAGAGGACTGCCTGGTACCCGTCGCCTGTCACAAACCACGAGGTACCAAAAACATATCGCTTGCAGAGCTCGATTTCAATTTCAGTTTTATACCATTTGAGTTTTTCATATCACTGCTTGTTCCATGAAATATGTAGATGACTGACACTTGATTTTAGCTTATCGCAATGCATTGTGGGATTGCCCTTATCAAGGTTCAATTTGGCCAAATGTATTAGTTCACTATTTGTATGTAGACAGCTTAGAAGGTTGCAGTGAGGAGTGAATGTAGAACAGAGCTGAAGTGTCTGCAGCTGTCAGAGAGGAAAGTGAAGTGTGCTCTGAATGTGAAATGATGCAGAAGTGAAGAACGACACCCTGAGGTCATTGACAGTCAGTCACGGTGTGTCTTAAAAACCTTTCTCTTTTCTTAATAAACACCTGAGATCTCTCACTCACTCTTTATATTCCTGTCAGATTTCTGCTGACTTTGTCATCGCGATTCTCTTTCGGTATTATTTTCATAATAAAGAGGAAACGTATCACATTAATCTTGTTTTTAATGTTCACGGGTTGCTCTTGTACAGCTCCAGAGATAATCCGGATACAAAAAAGAGTCTGGATTCGAGTTGGAGAAATGTTTGGTTTCACGTTGAGAATATTAACTTTTGCTTGCAGATTTGACAAATCTGAGCTCAGTTTCTCAAACTCCGATAACAGAGACTGTTTGACTATTTTTTTAGGAGAAATATCTGAGATTTTCATTTGCTCTCAGTTTAATGTTGTTGAGGTCTTGGAGAAAAGAATCAAGACACTGAAGACAACTCATCTGTGATTTTTCTTTCTTACGGGTCGCAAATGTTAACTCAATGTACGACAACAATTGTCCATTTCGCACCTCTAGTTCTTCTAAACTGAAAACAAGTTTCAGGTTTCCTGAATGTATTTGTCCGATCAAATACATTTACAAACCAATACCAGGTCAAAAAAAGCATTTATTTGAACAATGCTATAAAAGCGATCTTCCACAACATCAAAACAGACGAGAGCACTACATATGAACACACAGGAGGTGAAGTAATACGCGGCAGATACACACACTATTATTCTCTTTCTGCGTGTCTTCTTAAATATACAGATTTTAGAAAAGAACGGCTGTTTATTTTGGTCATCAGCACATTTTAATACCGCACGTCATGTTTACTTTGCAGAAGGGGCGGTTATTGAAAGGAGAAAAGGGATTTTACTGCGTTCATAGTAATTGACTTTTTCAGGCCAAGTCATGTAAAATATAGTCATGTGTGTTTGAGAGACAGAATACGTGAGTTAATCGTGCTTTATTTATTTATGTCACGTAACAGGAGGTTTTCCTTATTTGACAAACCTGACACTTCAGTTTAAAACTAAACCCTTCTGACACATGTTTTACACGTGACGCTTTTCTTAAATCCTCAGCATTTCACATTTAAAGAATAATTCAACCCCCAAAATAATACTTTCTAACCTTTTTTATATTGCCCTTGGACAGTCCTGATCTACTCGCCCATTATTACAGATAGACATCGTAAGTTCTTCTCAGTTGTGCTTTATTTAAATATCAACTTAGTCTCAGATGTTTCTCCTTATTGTTTAGGAACAATAAAAACAGGGGAAAATAATGGATGAAGTACGTGGAGGAGTAAATGAATGTCAAATAATCTGGATTTGGGAAAATCTGATGAAATGAGTTCATATTAAGATTCATATTCATTGTCTCTTCTGAAACTCTAATGACTGAGACATTTGTGAGATTATACTCTTAAACTCAAGAGAGGAAAGTGTCCGTTTGCTCTCCATTTCGTCTCGTTGATGTCTAGGAGAAATCATTGAAATATTAAAGAGATATCATCTGTGCTTTTTCTTTCTTATGGGATTACGTTATAAGGAAAACGTGAATATTCAAACAAAGCTTGAGTCAACTGTAAACTCAATGTCTTCAACGACAGTGGCTCCCTCCCCTGCTATTTCATCTAGACTTTGCCAATCGTAAGGACGCCTGCCATCCGAGAAACCCCAAAACCCCGAGCGAAGAGCCAAACCTCGAGCACTCTGCATGTTCTGCTTCGAGTCATGACAAACAGAGTTTACTGCCGTTCTACAGCCAACCACAGACAGCTGTGATAATCCTCTTCCAGATCAATAAATGGTCGCTTACATAAATATTTGGTTGTCACATGACGATTTATGCTCGGCTTTATTAGCTGTGTTTGGTTTGGAGGGGGCTCAAAATGGCTTTTTAACCTTCAGTAAGACATACTGTATGACCCAGCGATGGTACTACACATGTTCTGGTGAAATCCAATTGTCCCTCAGCGATGATCTAGCTAGTTGGCTAGTTTAGTTTTCTTGTCGTTTTTATTTGACACTTTTATTCGACACTTTTATTCAAAGTAATTTACAAGACTATTTGGAGTCACCTGAGGTTAGGTATCTTACCCCAGAATACAATGGTTCTAGTACATGAATTGCCACTTGCAGGTTTTGGACGTAAGACCCAGCCAAGCTTCCTTTGCAGTTGTATAAACCTCAGAAATGTTTGTTGGAATGCGAGTTAAAATCCAGTATGAATCATGACCGGTTCCATGTTAAAAAGAGTGGAGTCACCCTTTCATGTAGATTAATAATGTGTTGTGTGTTTTTGTTGTTTTCTTAGAGAACCAACCTGTTGAGGCCAAGCTGCCCTGGTTAAAACAAGCTCAAGGGCTGGAAGAAACCAAAGTAGCCTTGGAAGATCCAACGTGAGCAAATTTTTCATGTTACACTATAGATCTCTTGCTGCAGTATCATGTGTTTTTCAAAGAGAATGATTCCCGTAATTCACTGTTTTCTTGGTTCACAGTGCTTAAATGTGACCGAAAAAATGTGCTTCTATAACCAATATTCCACTGAACCATGAATATTCAGATGTTCCAGTATCCTGTAGACCTGAGATGTAACTCAGTAGTCATTCAGAAAACCCTTTCACCTGTTCCTCAAGATTGTTGGTGACCTCACACCGGGAACATTCTTTGTACTCTCATCTCTGTTCAAGCAGAACTGTAAAATAAGCTTCATTAGCTGGTTTCTCACCCATATAAAATAGACGTAGAGTCGAGCGTGCCTGCGTTCTGACCTGCATGTGTCAAATTTCCTTTCATTACTTCAACAAGGCCCGGCGGGCCACTCTCACCCCCTGTGTTGTGGTATTATTAGAGTTATCCCCCCCATCTCTGAATTGATACCCCTGTTAATAGCTGGTAGGGGAGCTCCGCGAACCCCCTGCCGTCCCCACTGAAAGCCGCAAACTGCGGGCTGCCAGAATCCAGACAGTTGCCAGTCCCTGTGGTCTACCAAAAGCATCTATCACAGAAACTCGTAAAAGGAGAAGAATGAGGGGTGAAAGTGTTTAAGAGTTTACAGAACAGACATTCGAGAACCTCTCGCTTCATATATTTGTGTTTGATGGGGGGGCTGGTGATTTAAGATCTACCGTTTGCCTGGAAACTGTTTTTGAATTACACCCTCGAGCAGCTCATATCACTCAACGATAGGAGAACTTCCTTTGTGTTCTGCTTCGCTGCTCAAGTAACCCAATTTGGGGCCGTGTGAGGTGGCGTGCATCAGGCCAGTGTACTCGGCCCTATCACAGAGTGACCCCAATCCACTTCGCTGTGGAATTTACTGCTGGATGCCTGCGCGATTCAGACAGATGGGTGGATTTTGTGGGATAGATGTAGTTGCTGAGTCTCACGCCAGGTCTTATCCCTTTGATAAAAGTGGAGGAGAGACACTACTGTTGGACTTTCTACTCAAAACTGTCTTCTTCCTGAACTCTTACCCTTAGATAAGAACCTCCCTGTCCCGAGTGCTGTTCACTGATAGGCACACCCACACTTACTCAAGTCTCCATAATAGCGATGCAACACTTTGAAGGGAATCTTGTTGAACAAGTTGGCTAAACATGTTTGTAGCTACCTACCCGAATTAAAGGTAACTCGTATTTCCCCCTTAAGGACTGTGGTTTCTTACTGCATTAGTAACTCAACGGGACCACACACTTAGCAATGCCTTAGCCAAGCATTTGTAGACTATACTTCATGTCATAGAGCAAAAAGACGCAACCTCACCGAAAATCTTAACAAACGTATGCAGTCACACGCTCACCGACGTTCTGAACCAAACCTGTTTTCTCAATCACATTAGGAGTTCTGACATCATAATATTCCCTGAATGACACCCCTACATTAGTCCAAACATGACATGTTTGGGTCTTATTGGGAATTACAGATCTCATAAACTTTAATCCCATAAGCCTGGAAAGCGTTTAGACAGTGGGCGTTGTGAGGTGTGCATTGACACCCGCTCTAGGCGGGCGCATTTCCACAATTCTTAAATGCTTTTACAGATCTGTGCTGCATTGGTGCACCACGTGTGTTTTAGGCCGAGTTAAATGATAACACCGCAAGATGAAATGTACGCAAAACAGACGAGCATGATTCGGCAAAGCTCCCGCTCCTCTGTGTTCTCTGTTTTTATTGCATTTTTGTTAACGATTATGTCTCACTTTCAGTTTCTCTCTCTCTTCTGAATCTAATTACACACGAACCACACAAACTACGAGTTTCGAAAGTCATTTGCCACTCGCCCGAAATATGGTAAAATCATTCTGTGGTTCATTAGGAGACCTCACCACATATATTTTTATTATCACGTTCATCCAGAGTGCGGTCGCCTCCTAAATATCAAAGTCTTCTGGTCCATGTTAATGCTATGTTTATCACTCTAACTCGGTATTATTTTAAGACGTTTTTTGTTTTGATGTTATAATAGTTTCTGGTTTTATTGTTATAGACATAATCAGAGGCAGTGGTTAAAGTTTAGCTGGCTGAACCCTACCCTTTCCACATGGCATTTTGGGTAATCGCATAGGAATTTAGAAAAAGAGGTACAGTGATGTAGTTTTAAGACCTTCTAATGAATTCTTCATTGTAATGTTCCTTAAGTTCATCTGGAGTAATAGCAATGGATCTGCAAAGGATGCCAAAATCATGGACTTGAATCCCAGGGGCCACATAACGTGATCAAATGTACATTATGTTATATTTATATATAGCATTAGATAAAAGAGTCTGGCAAACGAATAAATGTAAATATGTACACTAAATGTGGTCAAATGTATAATAAAAACACGATAACATTTTATTTAAAGCTGTAAACCTTGAAGGTTGTAAAACCCCCTTAAACTGTAAAATCATTTTAATGCACAGCCCCAAGCAGTTCACACCTTTCACAGAATGTTCAAGCACCAAATAGTCTCATAATAATAATAATAATAATAATAATAATAATAATAAATAAAAAATAACAATAGTAATAAATTATTGTTGTTGTTATTATTACTATTATTTTATTTGAGTTGTTGTTGTTACTTATAGAATAACAATAAGCTATACAGTTTTACTATTGTTGTTATTGTTGTAAATAATTAATTTATTAAAAACATTTTGTATATAAAAAAATGCAATAAATCAGCAGTGCAAGAAAAATGATTGATGGTAAATGTGACTTTTCGTTATCAATCACATTCATATGGTGTGTGTGTGTATTTGTGTATGTAGGTTCATTCCGGGTGCGTGGACGGCCTGCAGCGTGTCCTGTGGTCTGGGAATTCAGAGACGTCAGGTGAAGTGTAAAGTCCTACTGTCTTTTACTCAAAGTGAAGTTGAACTCCCTGATGAAGAATGCGACGAGGAGAAGCCTCCCTCACAAAGGGCCTGCGATTCGGGCTCGTGTTCGGAGTCTCCAGACTCACCGAGGTGGCCTGTGGGGTCCCAGGAGATCGGCTACGGTTGGGAATACATGGGGTTCACAGCCTGTTCCGCTTCTTGTGCTGCCGGTGAGTCTCCAAAAAACCCATTACACAAAACAACCTCTGTAATGTATTCACTGATCAAACAGATTTCAAACACGTAATTATTGTGTACGGATTAGGGTCATGTCCGGCTTTCCAAATGAAATGAAATCGGCACCGAATAGATATTTAAGAAAATCGTACGCCAGAATAGTTTTTCCTCACTGTGTTTTGTTTGCAGGCAAGCAGATGGCTGTCGTCAGGTGCGTCAGTACCTCGCAAAAGGAAATTGCTGATGACGCGTTGTGCCGCGGCTCCAGAGCGCCGCTCTCCTCGTATCGCATCTGTAACCCTCAGCCATGTCCTGCAAGGTACCATACACTTACCACTAAAAATGGGAACATTTTATTATTTTGATATTGGTCATTTATATATATATATATTATATGTGTATATATTTATATTGTTATAGAAGGTTTAGTTATTTATTTCAGTTGTAGTTTTTTATATATCAAATAAATGTAATGTAAAAGTTAAACGAATCTATAATGACACAGTTTTTCTTTTTTAAAAAGTCTTTTCAGGTAATATTTGTAGTGCCTTCACTTTTTTTGCGTTATTGCGAACGCAACCTTTTTCATGTTCTTGGGTTCGTCCTTCAATGTCAGACTAACTGATTTGTTTAACAACAAACATGTTTGACATTGAAACATGTTGCGTGCAAAAGAAATGACAAATAAATACTACAGGAATCCTCCGGCTCTTTTTTTTCAAGGGTCTAAAATTGAACTCGCCGGGCTAAATCACATTAAACAACCAATTTCGGATTGAATCTAAATAGCTTGTCAGACCGCTTACAATAAAAACATATCACGAAAATAATGTGTTTTTCGGTTAACTGACCGTTTGCCAAGAAAAGCAGGGCAGCTGGCTTTTTCAAGCAATGCATTATAGGATAAATGATTTTTCTTGGAGCGAAATGATTTTCTTTTCTTAGACGTTTGATGTGCCGCTTTTTACATACAGCCGCACAGAACGTTACAGTAGTTCAGATGTTTCTGTAAATGAAGCGAGATTGTTATCTCAGAATATACGAGCACTAGTTGGAATCTGAAGAATTTTCGCTATACGATCTCCAGTCATTTCAACCTACAGTATTGCATGTCATGAAATGCCAGTGTTCATAAAACTTAAAGACCAGGGGAAAGTAACTTCATGTTTTGCATTACCGCAACGTGCATACCCTGGGAATATTTAGCTAAATTATAAACACGCTGACCCATAAACCTTATCTATGTTTGCGTGCCTATGTTTGAAATCGAATTAAAAAAAGCATTATTGTACTTTCCATTTCACTCAGAAATACATCACGTTATAGAAAAGATAAATGTGTTGTGATTGTCTGGAACAGTTATGAGATGAATCCGCTCACGTGCACATGTGTGTTGTGTTTAGATGGGAGGTGAGCGTGTGGAACCCGTGTTCTGTCTCGTGTGGTGTGGGACTGCAGACACGCAGTGTGTCGTGTGTGAGGACTGTGGCTGGAAACCGAACGGATCCAGCGTCCAGTAAAGACTGCGTGGAAAGCAGACCCCCAGAATTACAGGCCTGCAACCAGATGGCGTGTCCACCCGCATGGGTGACTGAGAGCTGGCAACAGGTTATTGACCCCCTTCATGAAATAAAACGACACTGTAAATAAATGCCATAATAAAAGTTCTCTCATAGAGAATAACACAAAAGCTGAATTATATTCCATTCCATAATAAATCGATTTTTCCGTTTGTTATGCTGAATTTCGAAGGGATACTTCACCCTAAAATCACGAATTACTCTCCAGTTGTTCAAAATCTGTATAACTTTCTTCTGATGAACACAGAGAAAGATGTTTGGAAGGATGCTAACCAAACAGTTCTTGGCCCCTGTTGACTGCCATAGTAGGAACAATAACAACGGTTTGCTTTCCTACATTCTTCAAAATATCTTCTGTTGTGTTCAACAGAACAAAGACATTTATACAGATTTGGAACAACTCGAGAGCGAGTAAATGTTGGCAGAGTTTTCATTTTTGAGTGAACTGTCCCTTTAAGTTTATTCTGCAAATGGAAACCATGTGGCAATAGGGGAAAAAAGGGGAAAAATTACCTGAAAACACGTTTATTGTCTTGTTTTGTTAAGTAAATATATATATGTTTGCTAAGTCTTGCTGAGGTACCAAAATATTGGTATATATTTATAAGAAAGAATTCAAAAGTTTTTGCAGCTATGCAATGCACATTATTTGTATTATTATTTTTTCCGTTTACCGTTATAATGTTATTTTTACATTATCTATATAATTCTTTCACAGAGTTTGTAAGAGGAATGTCGGAGACCAGGTTGTAATAATTAGTTCCCATATGAAAGGCTAATATTTTAGTTGGCAGAGAAGGGGAAGTAGACAAAAATAAATGAAAGAAAACAAGGCCGATAACCTGAAGTCATATTAACATTTCGTTTTATATTGAACGCATCTATACGGTAACATCACAGATCCACACACAGTAAACAATTAGTTTTTCTTATTAAACACGTGTTCCTGTGTTAAACATAATGCACAATCTCGTTCTTTTATAGTTTTGAGTAAGGGGTGCTTTGCATCATCTCGGATCAAATAATGAAAGCGCTGCCGTTCACCGTTTATCATCAGAGCTGTGCAATACAAATAGTTATGAAATTCGTTTAAGCGCCATATGGACAACAAGGCTGCTTGTGACCCTCGACCCTCGGATGTCATGACGTCATTCACAGTTTCTGATGAATATATGACAAATTGAAATGCATATTATTTTTATTTATTTTTGACTGTTAAAATTTTCCTTTCGCTCGACGAGAGGGGAGGGGGGGGGTGCTGCAGCCCACAAAGCATCCGTACTTCCTGTGGCTAAAAATAAAACAAATCAGTATTTGGCATTTCTACTGTAAACTACCGTTAAATCATCTTCACATCAAGGGTTGATGTTATATTTACTCAAATTTAGCATTTTTGCGTGATTGTAGTGTGTTTGCTGAAGTGGTTTGTTTGTTTTTGTTTGGTGTGTGTTTGTTTTGCGGCTCAGTGCTCTCATTCATGCGGCAGAGGATCACAGTGGCGTAAAGTTTACTGTAAACAGAGGTTGGCTACAGGAAGCTACCGAAGATTGGGAGACGAGGAGTGTCCCGGAAACAAACCCGCGGCACACAGAACATGCTTCATCTCCGACTGTCTCCTGCCCCGTCTGGAGGGAGGAGAGTGGTCCAAGGTGGGAATTAATTAAAAAAAGATATATACAGTATTTATATATAAATATGAAAATAAATAGCTTTCTGTTTAGGTTAGAATTAGTGTCGCAATTTTAACAGTACATACTGTTTAATAATAATTTATATTAAATATCAGAAGTCGATGGTGTGGTAAGTTTGCAAGGAAGAAAAAAAATATACACTCAAATATTGAAGCTGTGTCCTACGGAAAAATCCAAACAATTGTATGACAATCTTGTAATAGAATGTAGAAGTAGATAAAAAGACCTAGATGAAAAAATGTAAGATACAAAGTAAAAGATGGCAAGTTGCATTCTCTCATGTTGGAAAACAATTGTTAATTTAAATGGGTGTATGTGTGTCGGCAGTGCTCTGTGACTTGCGGTAAAGGCGTTCAGCGTCGTGAACCCGTGTGCCGGAGACAGACGGCGTCCGGTCAAATGGTCACTCTGGACAGGTCAGCCTGCGGTGGCCTTTCCCTCCCTCCTTTAGTCCGGAGCTGTCGCATGAGCCCCTGCAGCAGTAAGATCTTCAATCCATTATAGTTTCTCATCTGCACGAATGTGAGGCTTTGATTTTAACCAAACAGAATTGAAAAAATATTGATGCAAAAAATAATGGACAGGTTGTCCCGACCCCCATCTCGCCTTTCGAACCTTAAACAAACAGAGTGCTAAGCTACTGAGCCACAGTGCCGCAGTATTAATACTTTTGGGGGAAATCAGCCTTTGATTGCTTTTAGTGTGTTTTTAAAATGGCGTAGAACTAATTTCACCATTTGACAGACTTCACATTTATCTGTTATTAGATCAAATCAGATTAGATAAACTACTACCGAGACCTGACCTGTGTTTGACCTTCCTCTCACCGCAGTCTCCAGATATTCTGACACCAACAAGTTGACTTTGTTCGGGAAACTGTTTTTAAAAGTTTTTGGAGCGGCTTGTGCAAGAGCAATATCCTACTTGAGTTTCAGGTTTGGAATATGAAAAGCAGGCTTCTGTAGGTAACATTTCATGTGTTGTCATTGCGAACCCCCTGAACTCTCCATAGCCATATATAAGAGCTCTGTGTGAACATATTAAGAACTTCGTTTGGGTTCAATCTAAATTTCTGGGTTAATCATTTTGTAAATCTGTTGTATGGTGGAACAGTCGTGCAGCGTATTTTCATTTTCTTGAGAGTAAAAAATATTGATAGTTTCCTTCTACTTTTGAAAGTAAATGTGTGTTGTATGGTTTGACTACTTTAGGCTCGAGAAATTGAACTGTCGACTGTTTGGTAGTTTGGCAAACTCAAAACAAGGACAACTAAAACGTCTTGTTCCTCTCTCCGCAGAGCACAGATACTCCAAAAATCGTTGCCCTCAAGTCATGGGCCTAAAGCGCATCTACATCCAGACCAGACAGGAAAAACGTCTCAGTTTTACCGTTGGAGGACGCGCCTACCTTCTACCCAAAACCTCCATCACCGTCAAGTGTCCGGTGCGTCATTTCCCCAAAGCTCAGATCCGCTGGGAGAAAAATGGGAACGAGCTAAAAAGCTCAAAACATCTGAGCATCACCAAGTCTGGAGCATTGAGGATCTATAACCTGGATGCTGGGGACATCGGAGTGTACCGTTGCTGGGCCAACCAAGATTCAGAGACGTTCGTCCTGAAGCTCATTGGCCACAATAATAGACTCCTGGAGCATCCTGACGGTTTGGAGAAGGATGATGGATTTCATCCGTTCCTCAGCAAAGAGGGTGTAAAGTGCCATGAACAGGGATCTGCAAAGAAAACTTCAAAATTGTATCCGGGCTGGATGCAAAAGAACGAGTTTTACCGAGATGACAACGGTCAGACAAAGGACACTTTGAGTAAACACTCGGCGGCTTTTGTCCTTGAACCAGCACAGTTCGAGGAGCTCGTGAGGAACATCACTCAACTTGCAGAAAGCGGAGATGTGACGGATGAAATGGCGTCGCTTCTAATCCGCAAGATCATGGAGGACTTGGCCATCACTGAGCACGGGACAGCTAATAAAGAATTGAGCACTACGGTGGATAATTATTCAAATAAGACCCCAAACTCTTCGACACCTTCTTTGGGGATCAGAAAAGGCAGCGGAGCGGTGATCGTTCGTCAAAAGCATCACGGGTCTGCAATGAGCTTCCAGAGGGATCTCAGGATTCATGTGGGGAGGACTGCTTATCTGACCAATGCTACACACAGCCTCACGCTGATTTGTCCCGCCCAGGGATCACCTCACCCGACCCTGTCCTGGAGCAAAGATGGAGATCCGCTACAGAACACCAAAAGGTAAAACACAATAATATGCAGTGTAATGGGTCATATATGCCCGGTGCTATTGGATGCTTTTGTTCATGTATTTGTTTGATAATAATCTCCTCAATTGTGTTTGTATTATATATAATATATAACATTAAATATACAAATGTGTGATGTTTATTTATTTATTTATTCTGTGAAAACCATATTTCGGTTTTGTGTATGTATACATATATAATTGTTTATAATTAATGAATGGTTACATCATTTTGTTTTTTATATCATTTTATTTACTATATATAAAATACAAATATGTCATATTTATTCTTTGTCAATTCAACCATTTCGGAAACTTTGCCATCTTTTGATTTTACTCACAAGATGTTGTTTATAATTCATTTATGCTTATAAATAATTTTGTTTAAATATAAATTGGTTTATTTAATTTGTATACATCATTTTGTATTTATTATATATGATATAAATATATCATATTTAATTTTAATTGAAGTAGTTATTAATGTCATTAATGTAATAGCATTGAAAACCAACATATTAAATGCCATGGATGAATATTTAGTGAATGATCCACTATTTGGGGATTCAACAAAAAACTGCTTTTTACTTTGCGAAGTTTGGTTGCAATTTAAAGGGGGTGAAAAAGGACACCCCCTTTAAACTAATGACGGCATTATTATTTAATTTGACACAAATATTGGTAGAGTGGATATGTTGGTAAATTCTGTTGACTTTAGAAATCCTTGTTATATTATATGCCAGTGTTGACACTTCTAAAGTATTCTGATACACCAATACACCAAAAATGAATCCATGGCATGTTATTTGGTTTTCTTCATTTAATATCAATACATTTGTTGGTGCATTTTCAATAATGGCAATAAAACGACACCTGCGTTCTGTTGACTGAACTACATCTAGTGGTATACATGATTGTGTATACTGTAATATGTCAGATATTATCAACCCCAATCCATAGCGCACCTTGATTCTCATCCAACGAACATGATTTAAAAAATGTGTGTAGTTCGGCTTTAACACAACAAGCCATCTTTTCTCTTTATGAAAACAAGACTCCCTATGTACCTCTGAGTCCAGCGTGACTGATCTCGATTGAGCAGACACATATTCCAAAGGCTTAAATATTCACCTCCAGAGCACCCCGACTCTCATGTTAAGCGGTCTGTTAGGGTCAGAAACGCTGTCTGCGCTTGTTTCTGTCTCTCCAGGGTCGTTTTGTGGTATATAAGTGTAGGCTACACTGAAAACACTGAATTAGTCATTCAGATTTGTCCAGCTCAGGGCCTAATGTGGCCTCCACCCAGACAGTCGCCAAACATTGTCTGCCCCCCTTTCTGGCAAACGCTGGGTGACCTGAGACAGACGTGGCTGTACAAACATTGTTCCGGCCTCCTATTGCAACTTTGGCTTGGAAATCCTGCAACTTTGGTGTGAAATGTGAAATAGTGAAGTGCTTTTACTTTCAGTGGTCAATTTTGGCATGCTGTGATGTTGGTTGTGTTGACAGTCAGTGATTTCATGCTGTACATAGAAGTGCATATGAAATTCACATATCAGAACACTTGATACACCAAATTAGAGTATACTACATTGTTTTAAAAACACCCTATCAGAACACACAACAGCCAATCGTAACCCACAATAGCCAGTCAGAGCACAGCAGCCAATCAGGGCATAAAACAGCCAATCAGATCTCACAAAACATATGACACAGCAGCTAATCAGAACTTCCAGTCAGAGAAGCGGAACGGCTAACGAAACCCATTGACATCCATTAAAAATGACTAGCGCCTGAAGCCAGGACGTTAGCAATAGCTGTTATGCTTTTTTTGGCTAAAGGTTGCAGGCTGTCCATCTAGTGGCTTTAGTTGTGTCCCAAATGAAAAATGCTAATTCTACAAGGGTTAGGGTGGCCATTTCCATAACACCAAAAAGGAGGACACTTTGCGGCATTTAGTGAGGCAAGAATAACTGCAACTGGTGTACTCGCAAATATAATCAAATTTTGTCTATCACATCGATGGGATCACGATACAGTGATTCTGAAATAGCCTACTCTATTCATTGCCAGACAATTTGATCAACAACATATCTTGATGTAGACCTATGTGTAACAGAAGAGGCAAAAAAGTGCTTTTTGATATGAATTCGTGGTGTTTGGTCCATTCCGGACTAAATGATGTCAGACGTTTCGGCATGTTAACGTTATGATAGGGTAGTATCGTCCCAAATGGAAGACTAAACCGGAAGTATATCGGTTTCCCAGACGAGGGCAAATTACGTCAACCGCACAGCACAATCCGTGTAAATACAAATCTATACGTTGTAAATTGAATGTAGTTGTCATCTGTTTTGCCAAGCATTATTATATTCATCATCAGATTAAAGCATTATGACTGCACGAGAGTTTTGCTTGTAGCCCCGCCTCCCTTTCGCTACGTAAGAGAAAATGCGACCGTTAAGCCCGTGAAGTGCGCCAAGTTCCACACTTCATATTTTCGGTTCAAAAAGTGCATCATCCGTGTACTTAAAGCGCACAGGATTTTCAATGTGAACGCATTTCTCACACTATTTATACTACGAAATGCCGTAAAATATTGCGCGATTTGGAATCCACCTTTTTACGGACAACAACCAATCAGAACACACAGCAGCCAATCTTGACAAAAAAAAGCCAATCAAATCTAACAACGGCCCATAAGAACTGACAACATGCAATCAGAACATCCCTTCAGATTCCCAGAACTTACAAGAACCAATCAGAACTCACAGCAGCCAGCCAGAACTAAAAACAGCTAATTAGACACAAAGGAGCCAATCCGAGCTCACAACAGCAAACGGCCAATCAAACTAAAATAAAGTTCAACCGAGGTGAACTGAGGATTTCACTTTCAGCCATTACATTTATCGTCTTTCATTTCTGTATTTTTTGGTATCCCACACAGTCCTTTTATAATCCTTTATTTATTTATTATTCTCAAGTTATTTCAACCACAGAATTACACAGAGCTGCCAAATCATTTGCCTCCCACTCTCTGTTGTCAGGGCTGTTTCATCGGCGGTCTCAGCTGTGTTACCATGAGAGCAATGCTACTTATTCCCATTATAGAACTTCTCCAAAACCAAATATAACACCACTGCCAGTCTATGCCAGCCCAGTGCCAACCCAGAATAAACGCATTCCATTCCTACAGACTAATATTTACAATTAGGTAATGTTATTCTTGTCTTACTGCAAGTATTGGGAATATTTACAAATTGCCTTGCTGCATGAAAATTGCCCTAAATTCTTTCCATTTATCGCGTGTCCTTCCAAATATAATTTGAACAAACAATGAAGAATCTGTCCGTCTTTCCAATGCAATGTATATTTTTGTTGGTAACGATTTGAAATGTATTTATTTGAAGTAAAGTTTGATGTCATGTGATAAAAACGAGTATGTCAGACCTGCAGGTTCATGTTTCAAACAGAGATGGCAATAGAGAGGTATATGTTTGCAGCTTTAAATAAACGAACTCGCAAACTTTGTTCCTCTCACAGTAGTCTTTATCACATCGAGCTTATTATACGACATCAATCTCCATAAAGAAACAAACAAACGCAGCCGTAGCATCTCCCATGGCGCTTACGGCCCCGGGGCCCTTCCCTGCTGCGGCGCTTACATAGGGCTTCTTATTTTTGGCCAGATGTGAAGCAAAACACAGGCGAGGTGATTGACGTTCACAGACTCTGAAGCTGCGTGAAGCCTCACCTTTTAAAGCCTTTCCATTCGAATGGGTCTTGGCACAACAGCGATTTCACTAAATCAGGCGCTAACAAGGTGATGTTGCTTTACCCCGGCAGTTGTGAATTAAATATGACACACACACAGAGTTCCGGATGAAGTTTGTAACGGTGTGATTGATGTTATGAGCTGATGAGGTTTACATTACACCCCTCATTTCAATGAAGAATGTACGGTGGGTTTTTTTAAAGTGTTTGCTCGCATTTTGGGATCTGAAGAAACTCGTAACTTTGAGAAATAAACTTTGGCCTGTAACTTTCACTTCAGTGGACTGGAATGATTCTTCAAAACTTGCATTCTGTTAAAAGAAAGGCCAGTTGACGCAAAGAATGCTAATTATAAAGATAGCTTTAGCGGTAACACATTAGCATCCACACAGATGGACAATAACGTTATGTTTATTCTGAACGCACGTGCTTCGGTTTCACATTTGAACTGTGTGAGCTGAAATGGATTTTGATTGGCTATCAATGTTGGCTATCGTGCAATGATCTCCAGTCTCTGTATCACCAGTATTGTAGTTGTGGTTATGCGCATATAAATATTGTTATATTATAAATAAATGAGTTGTCTGTCTGTCTAATGCAATTCATATTTTTGCTGTTCAAATGAATATTCGCATAATTTGTAGGTAACAATTTAATGGACATATATTTATTTGAAGTCACGCAAACCGTATTTATTTTTGAGCAAGTACATACTGTAGAAAGGATCTCCTTACCTTGAAACGATATATACGAACTATATTAACGTCCACGACCAGGGACGATAGGCTTATGGTTATTCTAAGCTCACGCTGCAGTTTTACATTTTCAATACGTGAATTCAAATCGACTTGCTGCCAAAGTTTTATCGAAACATGCCAACTCTCGTTGATCTCAGTGTCGTATCTATTATTGGTAAAGTCGTGGCGAGGACGCTGCTGCTCACTTAAATATACTGCCATTTTTAATACTTTATAGTTATATAAAATGTATATTCTTGAGGCGTTTTGCTCTAGGACACAGTGGTAGGCTTACGAATCGTACCATCTGGGGTTTAAACCTTCAACCTTTGAATAACTACATTTGTAACCACTAAGCCACACCACAGCCTATTAAGACGTTTGTTTGTTCTTATCCTTTTCAATGCACTTATGATCTGTTATCCCTAATGAATTGTATGATTTAACTCACATGTTTCCAAAGACATCATTGTGCAGTGTAGGATAATGTTTGTGATTGTGGAAACAAAGCCACCGTTGTCTTAAGAAAGTTGCACGCATGTCTACCTCGGAGTCCACCCAGACGTGCCATCATGATTTAGATGATATCTTTTCGATGAGTTTGATACTTTGGACATGACTCAGCTGGAGTTTTTGTATCAACGGGTCTGAATGAGTGGGCTTTCATGACGCGTATGCTGGACTGGATACAATGTACATTTTGTGCCGCTGACGCTTTGTGGGTTTGGGTGGGAGTGCGCTAAGAACTCGCTAAACCCTAGAGGTTTTATTTTCTTTTTGTCTTCATCAATCAAACGTCTCTCTTCCAAAACGTAGTCAGTGGCATCGCTGTCTACATAGGCAGTCTTTGAGAAGAGATGTCAACAAAGAGCTCAGATTTGACAAGTCTGCAATCAAAAGTCAATAGTATTAAAGATCTCAACGTTAGAACGTTAAAGAACTCAAACATTACTCATCAGAATGTCCCCCTTTAGCCAGTTCTCCATTTAATCCAATGATGTCATTCAGACCAACCCTGATGTGCAGCCGTGCACAGATTTAAGTGAACTGACTGTTCGTGTCTCTTGCCCACCTCAGGATCTCATGGACCGGCAGTGGAGAACTTCACATCTCGGGTCATGATCCTAGAGATGTGGGCATCTACAGATGCACAGCCACCAATGACCATGGTGCAGATTCAGAGACGTCACATGTTCTAATGGCTGGTGAGCCGCACGCTTTTTTTTCTTTGTACGTGACACGAGTTGTTTGTTTTAGTAATAAACATGTGTTTTTATACTTTTCACACAGAATCTCCCACAATCGCTGTCTCATGGAGAAACACGTCGGATCTTCACAGCAGGAGCGTGGCAGTGTTGGTTGGGGGTTCTGTCCATGTCCGTGTCGGTGCCAACGTCACCCTGGGATGCCCTGTCAAAGGTCTGAGAGGATTGGTTTCTACTGTTGTGTTTTGTCCTTGGTTAACCTGTGAATAAGTCAACACGTTTGACGCATATCCCACTCTTAATAGCTCCCATCCATGTGGTTTGGGTAAAAGATTTGGCTCATTTGAGAGGAAGGGTGTGTAAAGTCAACAGGTGTGTCAATATTTACAAACACTAATCTACTGTGGCAAAATACGGCTCCTGGTGCCCTATTGTACAAGAACGTCTATAGATTTCTACCTGAACTTTAACATAATCGTGTCAATCAGAGTCGTTTTAGCTTAGTTCACCTTCAAAATGATAATTCTGTCATTTTTTACACATCCTCTTGTCATTTCAAACCTGTATGACCTCCAAACACAAAAGAAGATATTTTGAAGAATGTTGACAACAGAAAACCGCTGGTCCCCATTGACTTGCATTGGTTTTGTGTCCATGAGGACCGACTGTTTTTGATTACCAACATTTTTGTATATATCTCCTTTTGTGTTCAGCAGATGAAATGAAGTCATACAGGTTTGGACAGACACGCAGGTGAGTAAAACGATGAAAGAACTGTACTTATCATTTTAATTCGTTTTTTTGCATCAAACTGTTTCATAATGAAAGATGTCGACGTGCACAGAAAACTGAGTGCAGAAGTAAACAATCATGGAACGACGAAAATCATAGTTTCATTTAAAAATGTCGTTTTTTAGATCTGGAGAAGTCATGGGAATCTATTAAATCCTAGTTTGGAAAAGTTTTTTTTTCTGTTCACGTTCAGCTCAGAAATTTTTATGAGTTTAGAAATGGCTCTCCGTGCAATCTCTGTACAGTTATTAAAAATATGCAGTAATTGCAAACAGAGGGAAAAATCTTGGAGTAGCCGCTGGAAATCCAAAGACGTACGAATCCTAGCAATAATGATGAGAATACAACGTGTGCTTAAATCACATTTAGACACTTTTCAAATGCAGTGATGTGTAAAATCAAGATTTGACATTTGTCCATTTTATTTGAAATGAAATAAGATAAAGATCTAATAAAAAGTTTATTTGCAAAAACAGAATAACTCAGTTTAAAAATCATCTTTTTTATTGTGCGTTGCAAATAATATCAAGTTGGGTTCACTCAGAAACATAATCCAGTGTTTTATAAATATTACAGAAATAAAAATAAGTTGAGTGATTTTTCTTTAAAGTATTAAAAATCCAACTGTTAATTCCTCTAACTGTGTGTTCACATAGAGCGCGAATGAGGCGTCAAAAACGCGCTATTCGCGAGTAGTTTGACGCTTGAACATTTTGTGTTTACTCGCTTCATTCGCGTTATTCGCGTCATTCGCGCGTGAAATTCGCGTCATTCGCGCTATTCGCGTCATTCGCGAGTGAAATTCGCTTCACGAAAATGTTTTTACAATTTACCAGATTCTCCGACCTCCTCACTCACTTTCTTCCAAGCAAGATCCTTTTTATTCCTATTTTTATAAAAATATGAACACGTATCATATAGCTCCGGGTGTCCACACACTGAGATGAGCTTGTCCTCCATTTTTTATTTCTGCCTCTGCTCGCTACGTCACTACTAGAGCAGGCTCCTGATTGGTTAACGCGGCGCGAATTTTCGCCAAAGTTCAGATTTTTCAACTCGCGCAATTCGCCTCATTCGCGCATTTCGCGTCATTCGCGTCATTCGCGTCATTCGCGCTGTCGTGTCATTCGCGCTATTCGCGCCGCCTCATTCGCGATGACGTCTATCGCGTCTTTGCATTGACTTAACATGTAAATCACTCGCGATTGACGCCTCATTCGCGCTCGGTGTGAACACACAGTAAAAGGAATAAACTTTGGACACTGGATTATGTTTCTGAGTGAACCCAACTTTATATTATTTGCAATGCACAATAAAAACATGATTTTTAAACAGAGTTATTCTGTTTTTGCATCTACGATTATCTGAAAGATGATCAGAAACAGAAAATGTTGCCAAATGATGTGCTTTAAAACAACCAGTGTGCAATAAATAAAAAATCTAACCGAAATAAAAGTAAATACACATAACAATATAAATAAACCACCAGCTAATTTAAAAAAAAATAAAACCGTTACAATGTAAAATATGATTAAAAAACACAATTTAATGAAAATATGTAATAGCTGGTCCTGGCAGTATCGACCCTAATTTCACTCCAGCCCACTTCTGTGTTTTGTGTCCCATGAACTTCATAACCAAACCTGAAAATTCTTCCCCCTTTGACTTCCTTTATGTTTGCATTTTAAAATAAATAAAAGCCTCTCAGAGGCATGAAACCACAAATCCCATTGTGTTTCTCTTCACTCCCACCGCAGATTATACGGAGATGTTTGCTCAGGGATTCAGTCGATGCACCGTCTGTTAACCAAAGACCCGGCCCGCAAATATCAGCTGTTCTCTCTTTCTCTCATCGTCGTCTAACACGGAATCTGAATAACGTGTCCGGTCGGCTGCGCTAGACAGATGAAATAGGCAGGCATGCTGCAAAGCAATATGGGTAGAGATGTAAAGAGATACCGTAATTTAGTTGTTAAATTGACGGTGTGGATAGACGTCCTGTTGGGAGACATCAACAGATGCACACAAGCATCTGATCCGAAAACTCAGAGTCATCGGATAGCAAGTGTAATTCAGTTTATCACATAACATATATATATATATGTTATTCATCTTGTAAACAGCATGTTTGTTTGTGCGAAATAATATACTTATATTATATACTTATAAACATCCTTCTTTGGAGGCATGCTCGACACTTCACAGAAACCAAAATATGCCCACGTGTGCACTTGATGTACACACACCCCTCTCGAGGTTTGCGAAAGTTAATTTCCATTCCTAAGAGCGTGTCTATTCATCAGCACTCCGTCTACAGGCCGTGCGTCTGAACTAATGTCTCCACTCGGCAGATCCGTAAAACTCAGACTCCAATCCATGTGCTGCTCATTATTTTGGCCGGGGCGTCCCGGGGGAAGCGGCTGGAGCGAGGCAATCTGCATTCATTATGCCCATTTGTACAAGTATCTTGAAGCTACAGGCTTTATACTGATCTGCTCTTTGAATCAATGTTTTCACTGGTTTTGAACGGTTCTGCGTGAGATTTGATATTGACATTTGAGTCTTTGATGGGTACGATTGAAGTCGCCCCGAAATACTGGACATTGCCGATTTGTCAAAAGCTATAAGTGTTTAAATTGGTATTGGTTTTGGAATAGCTGCTCCTGAATCAGCCCGAGCTTTGAGATGTAGGTTGCTGTACAGATTACGCTCTGAAATACTTAACAATAAAAATAGTTTTGTCATGTATTTATTTTATACATTTTTATTTATCCCCTTTTTAGCAAAAACATATTTTTAGAAAGGGGTCATGCTAAAAAGAAATGTTTTAATTACCCAGTCAAACGTTTAGTATGAGGTGCTTTCAAAGCACTACGGTGGCTGACACAGGACTTTACTAGATGTCTTTACTTTGACGAAAGAGATATCTTGTTTACGAAACGCAGTTTGTCCGTTTAGGGCTACTGTAGAAACATCATGGCGACTTCCATGTAAGGAGACCCGCGGCGTATGCAGATAGAAAAAGCTAATTCAAAGATAATAAAAACATAAGGCTTCATTATGTTAGGTCTTTATACACCTCTGAACACATAATTATGTATATTATTTTGTATTATATTTATATTATGATTACTCCAAAAAAGTACACGCTGGCCCTTTAAATGTTAAGGCAAATGAGCTTTATATAGCTTCATTTCATAAGTACAGTAGTTGCTTTAAAAGTGTAGCAAAAGATGGTAATGTAGTTTTGTACTCTAAATTCACCCACTTTATTTAATAAAAGTGGTAGTAAATTTTGTCAGTATTGAAATAGTACACTTTCAAGCATACTACTGGAACTGTGATAGTATACTTAATAAATAAAATGTACTTGAAGTAGGCTACATTAACCGAGCTTCAAGTATACTTGTTTTAAAGAACTGTATACCAAGAGCTGGTATTTCTCTCTAATTCTGTCATAAAAGGGAACATGCTACTTAAGTGCACCCTATTTGTTGAAACCATCGATTAGCATCTCCCTTTAAATTGAGCGTGAATGGATGGATAAAGTGTTACTTTGCTTGTCATTTCAAACAGGTGTCCCTCAGCCAACAGTGAGCTGGCATCGTAAGGAGGGTCCGCTGAGCACCGGCGCTAGTCCTCTCCTGAACGGCTCTTTACTCCTGAGGAACGTCACGCTTCAAGACTCCGGCATGTACTCCTGCGTGGCTGCCAACGATATTGGAAAGTCGGTGGCGTCCAGCCTGCTACGTGTGGCGGGTGAGTAGCGTTTCTCCGGGTGCCCGTATGTCAGTCCACTGTTTGCCGGGTGACAGGGAAATCCTCTCGTGACAGCGCTTTAGCGCTAACTGAACCACACGTTGTGGGTTGGCATGGTTTTCGACAAATTCAGCGAACTCAGCGGGAGATCTGCGTATTGATATTGGCATCGTTTGCCGCGTTTTCATTGAGGAATAACCTGTGAGACCATTAAAGACTGACTTTTTAAGTCCTACAGGGGTGGTAAAATCCATCTGTGTAACAAAGAAAGAAATACGTCTGTCTTCATTCAGGGCGTCTGTCCCTGGAGATCGTACATAGGCCGAACTTGTAAGTGTGAGAGAACAGAAACAGAAGTTGGAAGCGTTTCGTTTTCTTTGCTTTATCAAAACATGATAGAGCTTCTCAGGTTTCCTCGATGTTTTCAATCTTTGAGGTCATTTTTTGTCTCGCCACAGTTAAAGGCAGGAAAATCTTTCAAGTGATGGAAAAATGAGATAAATAATAGTGATCACTCAACAATCAATGGATAAGACCTAGATATATATCTCAAGTTTATCGAGATTAGGTTGAATGGTAAAATATGTGATGATAAAGCTTGTTTACCTCTGGATGCCAGAAGGATCTGCGGATGAATCCGAGCATCAGAGTTTAAAGGAGATGAACAGAAAGAGAGTTCTGATGGCATCGCTGATCGGCACCAGCATCACCGTCAAACCTGGAGATATTTTAAGGATAGGTTTGGCACTTTTTCTCTTCTTTTTTCATTATTCTGAAGGAAGGTCTTTACTGTCTTTCGTGAAAATCTGCTTTCATCAGAAACAACTAGGGCTGTCAAACAATTAATCGCGATTAATCGCATCTATAATAAAATAGTTTGTGTTTACACAATATATGTCTGTGTACCGTGCATATTCAATTTGTTTTTATATACACATACATGTATAAATAGATAGAAAATATTTACATGTATTCATTTATATTTACCTATAATTTAAACCATATATAAATTATTTTTATATTTGATATTGTTCTGAAATATTTGCATGTACAGTATGTGTTTTTATTTATGAATTAAAAATTATTATGCACAGTACACAGTTTATATATATATATCAGATATATCAGGTAACACAAACTTGTATTCTGCATGCAATTAATCACGATTAATCATTTGATTATAAACTATAAACAACTTGTTTTTATGTTTTGGTTGACATCTCAGGTACTTGTTGCCCCTCCAACCATCTTGCTCCATTTTTTACAGCGTAAAAAAATCTTGATTGATAAAATCAATTTCAATAGATCATTTATTCTATTTATATATTATGTTAAAAAAAGATTACTGGAACAAGGTCTGACAACATTTTTCTCTCCCAATGGCTCAGCGATGATGTATTGTCAAAAATCCATTTAAATAAACCCATAGACTTTGGAGCGATGGAACCGGGGTTCGGGGTTTGCACACAAAGATACATCATCTCTGAGCCTCCCTATGTTTGGACACTTTAATTCATCGCAAAAAATTTAAAAAGAAACTTGCTGTTTTTGGCACGTTTCTCCACACTTAAGTGAATACATGCTCCTCAAAACTGGGAAACCTCAACACCATTTTCTCCCAAATCTCATCTTTAACCCCCCCAGGTTGTCCCGTGGTCCCTAGCCACAAAAAGCCCATCACATGGTCCTATCAGAACCAGACCCTGAAGCAAAGTCCAGGCGGGAGCTACCGCATGCTGATGGCAGGTCGAATTCTGGAGATGAACACGCTCGGAGGAACATTTGACGGACGCTACGAGTGCCAAACGCAAACCGGCAACCAGCGTCTCACAGCTTGGGTCTACGTGCTTTCACAAGGTTAGCGTGATTTTCTGACCAGAGTATACTTCTGTTATATATCATATTTAATATTGTGATCATTTGAGAATGAAAGTAAGAACAAAAAGAGGAGCGCAGAGAAAAATGTTAAGTTAATAATCTTACTCTGTTAAAATAAAACAGAGAGGCTTAATAGGAGGAGTTAGTTATACATTGTGAAAAAACGATTCCATAATGCATTGCGACAAACTTGGTTAAAAAGATTATAAATGTATTACTTAAAGAGACAATGTAGGAAATTGAGCGGCATCTAGCGGTGAGGTTGCGAATGGCCACCAACGTCTCACTCCACCCCTCCCGCCTTTCGAAGCACTACGGTGGCTGACACAGGATTAAGATCTCGTTATGTTTTTGCTTCTCTGTCGGAGGAGATAACACAGTTACAGTGTGACGACGAACCTGGACCGGACCATATTCGTTGCCGTGAAGTACCAAATGACGTTCCAGCGACGTAACTTTGTGATTCACATATTCGTTGCTTGGACGTGGTGATTACATACCTGAAACGTACGTACCAGATTTGTCGCAGTGACGTACCAAATGACATTTCTGGGACGTGATGAGCACGTCCTTACGACAAAACAGTCACGTTTTTGAAATCTTTTTTTATTTTATTTAAACAATTATCATCCCTGACATGGATTAATCTGTGCATTAAAGATTAAATTTTAATGCATAATTGGAGTAATTCTCTATTTAAATATGTACAGTATAAAGCACAGTATAATGACTAACTACCAACACACGCCGTGTACATCACAATCAGATATTTTATTTAGATTCTGATGTAATTAAATAAATAATCAAAGACTTCAACACAATATAGAGGATTCAAAACAGATATTTATTGATAGAGATGAATCAACATTATCTTTAAGCTTAACATTATATTCTTGTCAATCGTCCAAAAGTTAAAATAACATACACCACTTTGTGTATAAGTGCTGTCAAATTGTAAATTGCAGTCGATTCAGAAATATTTGTGTTTGCTGTAGATTTTTATACTTGAACAAAAAAGGATTTACGTTGTTAGCTTAGCAACATGCTATTCATATCTGCTAGCTTCCTACATTTACACATTTACAAAATGAAGCCCGCACACTCCAACAATGGCAATAAATGAATTGGACGGAAAAGCAACTGCTTGGAGATCTCGACCCCGTCTCATTTAAAGCTCTGTCTTCCAAAGCCAGGAATTTTAAAAGAAACCTTTAAGGGCATATAAATAATCTCTATAAACTCTCGTTCTGAATCAGACACTTTCCCTGATATGAGGACATTGATTTACAACATTGTTGTATAATGTAAACACAACATCGAATCGGAATCAGAGCCGGAAACAGGGTTGCCAGACGAATAGCCAATCAAAACTATCCCAAAATATCAAAAGTCGATCAACAGTAATCATAACGACATTTAATAACTTCAAAAATAACTTTAAAGTCTTCAACATGCCGAAAAAAAACAACCTGCCTCCACCGTATGAAAGTATCCAACTCAACGGGAAAACCACACACTTGGCAACCCTGGTTGGAAATTAACTTTTTCATTGAATTAATTGGCAGATAATGCTTGGAATTGTTTTAAGGATCACTTTGGTATCTTTATGAAGTCATATGTTCTCATAACTTATCACACGTCATGTCATTCATGTACAGTATACTGTAGAAAATGGTTCAATTATGTTCATTATTCATCAAAATCAACAGGGCCATTCTGTATATATTTAAGAAATTCATAGTTATTTATCTGCAGATAATCTCTATTATCGTTATACTATCTGCACAAGAAATGCACAGACTGTATCCGACAGCTACAGGTTTATTTTGTTTGTCGTTTTTGTCTGGCTGTAGGTATTGAGTGGCGTCTGGGCAGCTGGAGCACATGCAGTGCTTCCTGTGGTAACCGAGGGGCTCAGGTGAGGAAGGTACGATGTGTGACATCAGACGGCCAGGAGACGCCCCCTTCAGTCTGCCATCACCTTCCCAAACGGATCAGCCAACCGCGGCCGTGTAACCGTCAGGACTGCCCTCCCAGGTGAGCTTCACGTCATCGCCCTCTACCTCCGTCTCATGAAAAACTGGCCTACTAACTGGTTCAGAAGATTCAGAAGTGGGCGACAGTCGTTCTCTCTTTGATAAATGACCGTGTGATGAGGGAACCTTCTATAGGCTTCGGTAAAAAGTGAGCAGAACCCCTTTTGACTGCGAGCAGCACTCCGGACTTCTGATTCACAGCCAGAGTGTCTCATCCCATCAAACAGCTCATTTATCATTCGCTTTCTCACATCAGTCTCCTCCAAAACCGAAAAGACCATCAGCGAAGCGCATGAATCTGACCGGATGAGCCCAATGGGGCCCGCGAGGAACAGCTATCAGAGACTCACATCGTCTTTCTGTCAATGAATTGGCAAGTCCAGAATCCAACAGGGTTTAATAGTATACATTAGTCAGGGCTGTTGAATGATTAATCCAGAATAAAAGTTTAAATAATATATGTCTGTGCACTGTGCATATTCATTTTGTATTTGTGTTTATAAACGCGTACTGTACATACATGTGTATATTTAAGAGAAATGTTAACTCAATTAATGTTTCAAATTTAAATGTAATATAATTATTCATATAAGTGCAGGTGTTTCCTAAAAATGCAGTATATATGTAGGTGGACCTGTATGCATTGATAAATAAAATGTGAATATGCATCGGGCACAGACATTATTATGTTTTATTGTGTTATGTAAACACAAACTTTCATTCTGGATGCGATTAATCGGGATTAATTGTTGAAAAGTCCTAATATTAGCATGACTAGCCATTTTCTGAAGGGTGAATATTAAGTTATTAATACCTATTATTGCTATTACATTTTGTGCAAATCACATTGAAGAAGAAACAACAATTATTACAAATGTTCACACCACAACTAACAATAAGGTTTTAGTGAAGTTATGTTGTTGTCATTTTTTCCAACCTGTGAGCGATAAAACATCGACTGTCAAATTAAAATTTTATTCAATTTGAAATTATTTCTATTGCATATTTTACAAATTTGCAGATGTACAACCTGATCTTTCCAGAAACATTATTTGACGAGTTGGCTTATTCGTAAAACGTTCATACAATGTCAATTTTACAATTAGTACACTGTAAAAACAATCCCGTAAAAAACGAAAATGACTCTTTTTTTCCCCGGAAAAATTACATGGTTTTCTATTTTTTTTTCCTGTATCTTTGCAGTCCTTTCTAAAAAAAAATTGCTTCAATATACGTGAAAAATCTGCTAATGAAACAGTACAATTTTGTAAAATTACAGGTGTTGGACATTATGCTGTATTTAAAAATTCTGTTTAAAAAAAACAGTACAAGTCCGTAGAATGTTGTTTTTTTAAAGTGTAAAACTAAAACAATACCAAAGCCCCACTCCAAAAGTACTTTCGCACGAATTACACTACTTAGCAAATTCATTCAAAAAAGCCACCTTGTAACATAGCTACGAATGTCCGTGAGATTGCTTTCGCATTTAGAAGATAAATGTACATTTTTCATGTTGTCTTACTAAATATTATTCATACAACGTCAAATTTCGCGTAGACTGTTCTCGCCTCATTATCACAGTCCATGTTTTATAGCATGAACCCATTGAATGAGGCTTTCACACAGGACAGATAGCGCACCCGAACGCTCTGTGACTTCTATATGTACGGTTATGCCAAAAACATCATCTGATTATTGCCATGCGGCCGGGCTTGGCCCATGAATCATACGGCTCTGTGAAAGCGCTTAGCGTCAGCTCGGAGCCATCAACAGGAGATCCCTGCACAAAGCTTGTCTTTGTTACTGCCTCTTTCGCTGAACACAACCCCGAACGCCCTGCCGAGGCTCCGCCGTCCCCGGTGACAAGGATACAAGCTGTGCTTTTCAAAGCCCAAATATATCCAGCTGTTTGGATCACCAATTAGACAGACTCTTGAAAATGTGTGTGTGTGTGTTGATCACAGCGTCGCACACTCGGCTCGTACACCTCGAGAACTTCAGAAGAACTCTTTGACATCTAATTGATGCTAGACCTTTACTGTTCTGTCGACCGATGGGATTAGATGGATGGCATTTAATAATAATCATAAATAAGATAAGACTACATTCATAGTTTCAAAGCACTGAAAAAACTCTTTTCTGTGTCAGCTGGGTGTCCACAGTGTGGTCCAGATGCTCAAGTTCCTGTGGGCGGGGCTTCAGAGAGAGGCGGGTCTCCTGTCAGCAGCTGGAGGCGTCTGGGAGCGTGAAGGTCCTGCCCAGCACCGCGTGTGACGGGACCCCTCGGCCTGAGGACCGGGAGGAGTGCATCTCGCAAGCCTGCGTGGAGTGGATCACCGGCTCCTGGGGCAAGGTCTGTTCAGAAAAACACTCTTTAACGTAGCGTAATGATCTGATAGAGCGTTTTATATTCAGGACAGCCTTGAAAATATATTTAGCAATTCCTGTATAATTGTTATCGTTGGAATGCTTGATTCTGATTGGCCAGTTGCAACATTTGCAAGTCCGCTATTCCCAGATGACAAGCGCTCAAAACTAATAACGTACGACGTTTCCTATATGCAGCGAAAGAAATGCACAAATTAAATATAAATATGATATTACATTTACAAATGATTAAACCAAAGGGCTTTTTCGTGACGTGTGAACGTCGTTTCTTACCTTAAAAAGTAAACAGCTTTTCCTCACAGAAGGTCTGCATTTAGTCAAAATAAGCTAATCAAATATTTCAAATTCACATTTCATGTCCAGGTTTTTTCTCATGTAATAAGTGGGATAATGTACAAGCATCAGGTCCTGATCACACTCTCGGGGCTCATTTCTGCGATGACCACCAGCTGCCTGTACATTATCCCTTACTTATATTATATACATTATATACAGTCATTATCTAATAATGGAACAAAATCACTATTACAACAGAATCTGCATTGTCATGGGTGTAAATATATTAAATATATAAAAGTTATAAAAAAACTTTGTGCATCAAAAGTACAGCTTTCCAGGTATACATTTTTTTTTCCAAGGTCAACGAAAATGTTACATAAAAAAATGTCACCACTTATGTACATTATCGTGTTTATCACAAACATATTTATATTCTGGCTGTCGTTTTGAAATATTAAAGCGAAAAACATCAACACGCTAACAGCATGAAGATCAATGTCTGTCAAAAAATAACTTGCATAATGTACAGGAATTGGATTAAGCGACGGTTCAGGGAGTGCATAACCTTCCCTAAAAAATCTCACATGTTTTATCAAAGTTTGATGAAATGTTATTTCATTTACAATAAAATCTGATACATTTGTTACTCAGCTGTATTTTATTTACATGTATTTTAACTTAAAGTGATAGTGATAGTAAAAATGAAATTCATCATGAAGTGGTTCCAGACCTGTTCTGTTGAACACAAAGAAATTTATAAGGAACAATGTTTGTAACCAAACGGTTCTGGGGCACTATTGACCATCATAATACGGAAAAAACAATGGAGTCGATAGTGACCCACAACATTTTCGGGTGAAATTCTTTACTTTAAATCTCATCTGTCGTACTATCGCAATCGAAAATGTATTTTTTTTACCTGATCACCCCTTAAAGAATCTCCATCCAGTGTGTTGTCAAGATAGTAAATCGCATACTGATGTGTTTAACAGTGCACAGGTCGTTGTTTGGGACCAGCAGTGGCCACACAGAGCAGGACGGTATCCTGTCACCATTTCACCAACTCTACATCCAAAACATGTGACGCAAAAGAAAGGTGCGGGATCTATACTTTAAACGCTTTTGCGTGCATATCTGAATGAACACATTTCTTTTCATTGACTCATTTTTCATAATTACCTTCATTCTAAACCCCTCTCAGGCCTCCGTCCATAAGGAACTGTTCGTCCGAGGCGTGTGACGTGCACTGGAAGGTCCTGCCGTGGAGAACATGCACGGCGGCGTGCGGCAGCGGCTTCCAGTCGCGTCGAGTGGAATGCGTCCATCGGCAGAAAAGGAAAACTCTCCCAGACCAGCACTGCACCTGGCAGCCGCGACCCGTTACCTGGCAACACTGCAACATCACTTCCTGTGGCAGTGAGTCTTTGGCCTTTATATCATCTTTTTCCCAGTGATCAAAAAGTTCTGACTGATGATCTGTTATCAGTTTGTTTGCAGACGACACGCTCTGATATTTATTGATATCTAATGCGTTGACATTTCAACGTTATAAGGCGTGACTTAAGTCCTCTTTTTTGTCAGCCTCTTTCAGTACTCGTGTTTTATTAGGGAAAATATTACCGACCTGAGAGCAAAATGAATTGGCCCGCTTCGACACTCTTAAGACCTGCTGTGCGTCCGTTTTTTTACAAGTTATCACAAACTCCTGAGAGATCCCTCTGCTGTTCTCATGCTTTCTCAGCTATGGTTCATTTCGGGAATCCCATCTGGCAACTGCATTAATATCGCTGAACAATATTGGCCAAACATCTGCTTTGTGTACGTTGCTCTTTATTATTGATGCTATGTCATTTTGAGTCTCAGAAATATTTATAAAAGGATGCCAATGAATGAGTTATTGTTTCGAGAGAGTGGCTGGATTTAACAGCTAGTCGTGATATTTCCCTCATGAAATGATATAGTAAGATATGTGAAGCTGAGCCATAATGTGGACATTGTCAGTTTTACATTTACTTCCATCGTATGGATGCAAAACCGCTATGAGACATTCTTCAAAATATCTTCTTTCGTGATTCACAGAAGAGAGAGTCATGTACAGGTTTTAAATAACATGAGTGTGAATAAATGATGACAGATTTGTTAACCTGATGTTGTCTGTATACGTTTTTCACATTCGTTTCTTTTATCGTTCTAGGTGAGTGTCAGGACAGAACACATTACTGTCCAGTGGTGGATCGTCTCCGGCTTTGCCAGGTGGATCTGTATCGACAACGCTGCTGTCAGACTTGCTCACAGGACTCCAGCACCACCTAGTGACCATCAGAAGAACTGCACCTGGCCCAGACACATTGTCTTCAGTCATACAGAAAACCATCATGGACATCATGCAAAACCCCAGACACTTGAAGTGCTTTGAAATAAATGATGTCTACCAGTGGCAGATGAGTGTATTCTGGACCACTGGATGCTCACTGGATGTCCAAAGACTCGCCTATGATTTATCTGGCCCAAAACCGATATTCCATGTATGTTATTTTATGAGACATGACGTTTTGTTGTGGATTTGAGAAGACGAATCCTGTTGGACCGGGACGGAGGTTTAAAATAAACTTGACATTTCGCCATGATCTGTTATTTTATCAGAAGCCCCTTCCTTAATATCACATAGTGATGTTTTATTATGTTTTTACCTGTATGACGGAAGACCTGTTGATGTTCCACAGAAGTCTTTAGATGTACGTTTTGTGTTATACGCGCTTTATTGTAAATACGTCATGTAAATAATTGTGTTTTCAAGTGCAATATTGTACATTAAGTGAGGAAAATGGTGATTTTTGTCTTTATAATCCATATTTATGATCGAAAACAGCAAAATGTACCCACATCTCTTATTGTATGGTTTCCTACTGGCGTTTTAATGCATGGATTTGAATGACATGAAGAAAAGTTGTAATAGGAACATAAACCACTCACAGAATTTATTCGTGAATAAATATTCGATTGCATTTTTATTGGTGCGTGGAGGAAGCATTGCTACATTGCATCGCCAGTTTGCTACTATTCATATCAATATATCAGAAACATTATATGTGGACAAATACAATAAATACGGCTTATCAATCAGTTTATATATTTTTTCATTATATTCATTTGTTTTTATCATTTCATTTGATGTTGTGAATAAGAATGCACACGACATTATGCAATGTTTTCATAATTAAAGATATAATTCGTAACTTTTTATGGTTAACAATAAAGAAAAATCTTGCCCCGATTCACAGCGGCAGAATGATTTATAAGAAGTTTACAAGAACCCATGTTGATAAAAGTGCGCAAAGAAACCTGCAATTTTACGTTTCAGACACAGATGGCGATAGAGAGGCGAACGTTACTAATCGCAGTTATGAATATGTTTGATTTTATTAGCACATGTGTCAGACAGAATCAGATTTCAGTTACTCAGTTCTGTACCTCACATAATATATGCTAAATATTGTATACGTTGTAAATAGTAGACCTACGCAAGCTGAAACTTAATTCCTAATTTATGAAAGACAGATGGGTTTCATTCACCCATTCCCTTGTCTTAATTCATTAAGATATCCCGCAGGATAAGAACAAATCTGAGAGATCGTCTTGTATGCCAAGTCATCTTTATATAAGCACAACGCGATGACTTTCTCAAGCTATCAAGGCCATTTCCTTAGGAGTCTCCGTCACGGCAGCAGACGTCAACTTGCGAAAGAACCGGTGGCCTTGATCGTCGCAATTATCGAAAACAAACCCAGGCGGAGACTCGAAGCTGGCCGGGCACATGCTGATCTTCTTGGGTGTGAACTCGGTGCTATACATGGTGTCGTAGTCGAGCGGAGCGTCGGACCGCAGCGGTGCATTATGGGGCTTGAAACTGTGGCTTGGCTGGGTATGGTGAGGGATGTAATGGGCCTTGAAGGTAGTAAGATCTTCCATTTTCCCGCTGGACCGGCGCATTTCCACTTGCTTCCGGATCGGGATTTGACGTTGCGACACCCACGGTTGGAAGTCATCCCTCATCGTGGTGTTTCCCTGAAAGGGCCGGGAAGACTTCTTTGGGAGCAAGAAGGGTTTGGCGGATACGAAGGGTTGGACTTGGTGCTTGATGTAATCGGTATGCGAGGTGGTGGTCATGTCCATGTGCGCCGTGGGACTCGTGTACTCCATGGACTTATGGACTTCGGGGAGGGAGACGGGCCACTGCTGAAAACGCTCTCGGAATTCTGTGTTGCTCTGGAAGGGCATGTTGGAGGCCACCTTGAGCTCTTCGGGTTTGCAGCTTCTGGGAAGTTGACCCGGCAGACCTTGGTAGTCTTTGCGGTGTGTGGTGAGATCTTGGAACGGTTCGTTACTGGGTTTGTAGTCTTCTGGCGGTTTTACGTAACGGGCCTCCACAGGGTGTGGTACGTATGAAAGCTTGCTGCTGGTCATGTTTTCAAAGGGAGCACTGGAGAGCTTGGCGAAGTTTGGAGGCTTGTAGCTCTCTCGTGGCGCAAGACCCTTTTGGACAAAATCATCCTGGAATGTTGTGGAATTTCCAAATTTTGAAGTGGGTGGATGATACGTCATATCAGGCTTGGTTAATTCCCTGCGGCTGATTTCCCACTGACGAAAATCCTCTGAGAAACACGATATAAAATGTTTATGTCGTTAAAAGAAGTCATTTACCGTACGAGGTAGAAGAGAAATACTTGGAATGATTAGCATTTTATAATGTTGGTTCATAACAACTTTAACAAACTAACAGTATCCCGGCTAGCCAAATATGTAATAATTATAATATGCAATTAAGCAATATATATTAAAATCTCCACTAACTGTGTAAGAATAATATTTTTGTACCAACGTTTTTACAACATTAAAGAGATAAAGTATCACTTCAAGCAATGACTGCATGTACTGTAATGTTGATCAAATGCTCTTTCAATGTTACAGCAAGAATGTTTTTGATAACTTTGGGAAAACTTTTAGAGAACATTATGGTTCCGCCAAAGTTCTGAGAACGTTTCCTGTTCGCTGGGGTGTAACTGCCCTTACAAGAATAAGTATACTTCAAGTTCATTGTTAAGTATAACATACTAAAGTAAAGTTCTGTCAGGTTCACTACCATCAAAAATGATTGACAATAGCGTACAGTTTAGATTGGCAGTATGGTTTTGCCTGAGCAAAACTCCCTGCCCATCCGTGAATAAGAGCAGGGAGCGCAGTGATACCCCCCCTAAGGGTAAACGGAACAAGCAGATGTCATTAGTTCTTAAAGACATTTAAGTGTAACACATTAAAATGAAAAGGAATAACAGAAGTCAAGTCCCGATTGTAAATGTGAAGTGGAGTTGGGGATGGAGGAGGGTAATTTGCTCCTGAGCAACGCGATGTTTTGTGAAGCTACAGGATCAGTAAATATCACTTGTCCTACCTGACATAATGTCATTACCTTTGTAGGTGGGTACAGTGTCCAGCTTTGCATTTATAATATGTACTCTCTCTTTTGGCCGCGAGGGAACGAATGGCTGCACATCATGCTGATTGAAGTCTTCTTTATAGGTGGTTCCTAAATCAATCTGTCCAGGTTTAGGCTTGTACTCCGCCTGCGGTTTCTCAGGACGGCGCATGACCTTATACGGGACATAGTCAGATCTAAAAAAGACATTGAGAAGAGCTTTACATTTCATCTTACACTATTGCACAAAACTTTAGTCATTAGGAAATGTTAACAATTAATCTAAAAGTTGTGTCATTTGTGATACATAAAGGTGGGACTTAATGAAAACGTTTCCAGCAGTTGCGCACAGTATATGATCATCCAAAGCTCGCTAAAGGACATAATGGGCGATTTCCCAGACAGCGCTTGTGACTAGTCTTAAATGTCAAAGGTTACACTTACATATCTTAAAAAAGATCATTGCCATTGTTTTCTCTCGAGATGCACATCAGTAATGTTTTTTAAAACCGCTTAAATATCCCAATTTAACCAAGGCCGGGGAAACCGCCCCACAATGTTCAGATACTAGTTTGAACAAACCCCAGCAGGTGTGTAATGAGTCTTGTGTGTCTGTACCTGAAGGTGGTGGTCCCCTCCATGCTGTTCTGGTGAGCTTTGTACTCCTGTTGCGGCTTGAGGCTTTTGGAACGGGTGTGACCTTTATAAGCGGGATATTTCTCCGAATACTCCGTCACCACGTGACTCTGACCTCCTTTACTGTACAGTGCCGTGGTCTGATGCGTGCAGCGATGACGGCTAAAATAGTGAAGGGGACAATTATTTGGAAACAATGGATGTGCTTAAGAAGCCATAACTCTCATTGAGATCCTTCAACAAACACTTATCAGTACCTGCAACACCCTCACATGTTTATGTTGTCCAGGGCAACAACTACACAACTTTGTTTCTAAAGCCAACATTTGTTGAACTATATGGAGCTATACATATCATATATAACTATATGGGAACTATATATCATATATAACTATATGGAACGATATATATTAGTAACTTTGTATTAGCACCTATTGAACTATTGCTCTCTTATGACATATCGCTTATTGCTCGCTGAACTCTTTGTAAGTCGCTTTGGATAAAAGCCTCTGTTAATGACTAAATATAAATGTAAATATAACTATACGGAGGTATATATATCATCTATCTAACTATATTATCTATGACTATTCTCGAACCCCTATAAGCTACTGGACATCATTCGATTTAAAGTGAAACGAAATGTGTCCTTTTAATATTTCTATTTATTGATTTACCCCGAAGGTTTTATGCTTCATTATATAAGAGAATGCATTTAGAAAAATGATAGACACATACAACCTCACATGTAACGGGGACATTCCATACACTTCTGTTTTTATAAATATATTTGTTTACATTTTTTCCCACATTAAAAAAACTACATTTTGAGTTTTCAGTCCCCGAAATGAGGTTTTGCTCCCTTTGGGTGCAAATTTGTCCCATAAAGAGCCTTAAGTAGAAACTCACACACAGATGTTGTTGCGTTTCCAATCGTGCGATGCAAAACAAGATTTATTAAAAAATATAAATCAAACGAAGGAAATTAAATGTCAACATAAGTGCGCCTTTCAGAAAAAGTTTAAAAATAGATTGCATCAAAGTTTATAGATTATTCAATGTCTTAAGACGATTTTTGATATTATTGAATAATTCAAACGAAGCCACGTGATTAAGTTTCATGTCGCGTTTCCCAATTCTACCATGTCAACTCAAATGCTTCACAATACGCGTTCGTAACGACATTAAAACACAAAATACCATCTCACCCACAGCTGCACATCTCACAGACACACAGTCGAGTCATGTCTCTCGGTTTACCGCCGTCAAAAACCGCGTTTCTTCGGTTCTGCTCTCGTTTTCTATGAGCGTCCTGTTTCCCCGGCAACGATCGAAGCGTCTCGGTGAAGACGCCGCGTGACGCGTTACGTACGACGACGCCGTACGAGCACGCTTCCGGGACCCGGGAGGAACACGTGAGTGTCTGTTGTCATGTTTTATAGTTGTGATATCGACGTTTAATCAATAAGCGGGTCGTTTGTTAGCTATGAGATTGCGTGCGTCATACGTAAACAACGTTTCGTTTGTTTGCGAGAAATATTTGAGGATGTTCAAGTTAGCTTGTTAGCCGTCAGTGATCTAAATGTGCGTTTGTGAGGACGTGAAGACGTGGAATATTCCAATAAAAGAGACATTGATAGCATTTTAAATACAAGCATATGTATGTATGTATATATATGAACTTTTGAATGATAAACTAGTTCATGTTTTGGTTGTCAATGTGATGACCTGTCATGACACATCAATGAAGTTCATTTAAAGGATCAATGCGCACACTCTGTTTTGATATAAAGATGGTTTTGTGTTAGAGATTTAAAATGGGACACACGAGTTTGGAGAAGATCATTGCCCTACAGAAGAACACGTCACGCATCAGGAATCTGTGTATTCTTGCCCACGTGGATCACGGTATGTTTACAGAGAAGTGCTTTTGTTTTTATTTGCATGAACATTCATGTTTACCATACGTCTTTGAAATTACCTCTGTGTTTGTAAATGTGTTTTCCTCACAGGGAAGACGACATTAGCAGATTGCTTGGTTGCCACGAATGGCATTATATCCAGCCGGTTGGCAGGAAAGGTAAGCAGACATCAGTCCCTTATGAAATCTCGTACTTTGTTAGATCGAAGCGTTTGACTGATAAGAATTTACTGGGTACGTTTTAAGAATAAAGCGTCCTGTGGTGAAAATCTGAAGACGATGAAGATACCTGCAGTCTTCTGCTGCTTTGTATTATAAATATATATCGATGCTTTAAATGTATTATTAACAGTTTTCTTAATAAAAGCTTTTTCTGTCACACCACAAAAACATGTGTATCTTGACATCATTTTTGTTACGCAAAGTCCATAATGGTATAGTATTTTGTCCAGAATATACGCGGTTTCGAAAGAAAGTACCAATAATATTCAAATACCAAATATACTTAATTTTCTTTACTCAGAATAATCTCCCTCTTTTGTTTATTTTTGTTTGATTAAAACATGACAAGAATTCTTTCTCCTTTTCTCCTGTAGTTGAGATACCTGGACAGCAGGGAAGATGAGCAGATCAGAGGAATCACTATGAAGTCCAGCGCCATTACATTACATTACACTGGGACAGGTGATGGTGTCCACCGTCTGCAGCTTTACTTTTACATCACCGCCTTCCCGCTGTGTTCAAAACTGTGCCGTTGCCGTTGCAGGAGAGAACGAGTACCTCATAAATCTCATCGACTCTCCCGGTCATGTGGACTTCTCTTCTGAAGTGTCCACCGCTGTCAGACTGTGCGATGGAGCTATTGTCATCGTCGACGCCGTCGAGGGAGTGTGTCCGCAGGTACGTCTATGATTCATGTCTGTGTTCACATACGCAGATTTCATTGACAGATTGAAAAAGTTCTGGAGTTTTGCTTGTTTAATCACGTATACATACATACGTCTTATAGGATGTCATGTCAGAATGTCTATCATTTTATTTCTGCTTTAGACACAAGTTGTTTTACGTCAGGCTTGGCTGGAGAACATCCGTCCTGTGCTCGTCATCAACAAAATCGACCGTCTGATCGTGGAGCTTAAACTCACATCGCAAGAGGCGTTCACACACCTGCAGAAGATACTGGAGCAGGTGACGCTTCACAACGTTGCGAATGCTTTTGTGTGTGAAAACGCTTTCACACGAGAAAATGTCTGTGTTCAACCCTCAAGTTGTTTCAAAACTTTATAAAATATTCTTTGTTCAGTTGAACACAAATGATTCCCCGCTGTGGAAGTCTATAGTGCCGACAAATTCTTTCGAATATCTTTCTTTGTGTTCAGCACAACAACGAAATTTAAAAAGCTTTGGAGCAACTTGAAGGTTTGTAAACTATCACGTTAAATGCTGTGCGTTCTGTAGGTGAATGCGGTTACGGGTTCGCTGTTCACCTCTAAAGTTCTGGAGGAGCGTGCAGAGAAAGACACAGGAGCTCAGAGCGTCACCACGGAGAACAGCGCCGGAGATCAGGTGTACGACTGGAGCGCTGGTCTGGAAGAAACCGATGACTCGGATCTCTACTTCAGCCCTGACCGGGGAAACGTGGTGTTTGCCAGCGCTATAGACGGCTGGGGATTCAGGTACATTTTGAATCGGCAGTATTTATGTCCAACCACAAGATGGCGATGCTATGCAAGACATTGAAAGGTGTTCCACGTTACATAATCGCTGTTTCAGATACTTGAAACAAGTGCTGGAGAGCACTGATATGACTGTAGGCGGATTACTGAACAGTCTGACCCATTATAAAACAGAACAGAGCTCTCTGAAGGGAATATGCATGTTGTGTTTCAGTGGATTTAAATCACAGTACACCCCAAGATAAACATTATCCACGCATTCCATAGTGTAATTGCAAATAAAATAACATTGCAAATAAAGAATTGAAAACGGATGCTTTTTTGGACAGGGTGCATCAGTTTGCAGAGATGTACAGTCAGAAGATGGGCATCCGCTCCTCGGTTCTGCTCAAGACCCTGTGGGGAGATTTCTACATCAACACTAAAGCCAAAAGAATCATGAAGGGAGCGCAGGTAGTGTACACTTAACTTTTCAAAAAAGCCTGAGAAAAGACCACGGTAAACACAAATGCCATTAAAGATGAATATGATATTATAATGAGATGCCAAAGGAAATATCGTGGGATTAGTGTTTTTAATACAATAGGGCTATTCAAGATTCAAGATCTTTATTGCCGTGTGTACTAGGTACATTGGCAATAATAATGTACAGATACATTAAAATACAGTAGGAAAATACATATTATATTAAATGATGAAAGTAAAAAATAAATGTTTACGGTATATTAGGTAGTGCACGTAATAAATGGACACGTTGAAGTATCAAGTGGAAATAAAGTGTTTAAAGTGAAGTAAAATAATTTTTTTAATAGAATTACAGTTGGTTTTACCTTGAAAAAATTAAATCTGCCCTTTGATTCTGTCCAGAATTGATCTAAATGTCATTCAAAACCTGACTTTACTCTGTACATCATGAGTGGTACTGTACAATGGCTTTTTTTCTATATAGTAAAGAAAATGAAGTAGGACTGTCAAACTACAAAATTGCAAAGGATCACAAACGTGTTATCAAATCTCTAAAACAGCACAACGTGAGGAACAAACTGATATTTTAGGTGTTTTTTGGCTGATGATAATCACGTTTTCTAGCGATCAGCGAGTTGAATCAGATCAGTGAACTGATTCGTTCTGTTTGTAAACGATTCATTCACAGCTGTTCCCAGATCAATGATTCATTATAAGGAATTAACAGAAATTCACATTCCTTCTATGCATCGTGTATTCTTGCAAAAATCACCTATTTTCTTCGAGTGAGTAAATGTTGAATTTTTCTTTAAATGTCGGGAAGGTTTCTTTAAATATGGATTGTTTACAGCATTATAGAGGATGCCGCAGTACTTTGTGAATGGAGGTTTGTAAGCAGTCGCATCGGTCTGCTCCGTCCTGCAGTGGGTGACAGACAGAAAGTGGGCTGACACATTACTGCGAGTATTGTGACACCAGACAGCCTCCAATATATTATCTGGGTTTAAAGTGCCATTTAAGACCTTGATATGCAGCTTCAGTCATGCTAACGGACATCACTCTCATCTCAAACCTCAATGACCGGAGAGTACACACACCTTCAGTCTCAACCTTCCCATGACCAGATGAACACACATAACGGATCTGCATTCAGTGTTTTTAGGGGTTAGTAATTATTTGTTTGTCTGGATTTGTTGATTTAGTTATAAATTAAAAAGGAAATTCATACAGACAGTGACCGGAATACTGATATACAAGCATGCTTTTAATTTGAAACTTAAAAGTACGTTATGTAATACTTAAAAATTATTATCTGACAAAATAGTGCTGTAAAATTATATATTTAATTAATATAAAAAAATACTCTTTATGAGACATACAGAATTGAAGCCTGTTTGCTATATGAACATACATTCACACAATTTTTGATAAACATTTGGATGTTTTATCCACCGCATGCCTAACCATGTGCCCAAAACAAGTCACTCCATGATAAAAGCTCATATAAAATGCTCATGATGTGAAGTTGACCTGAAACCTGAAGACCGTTTTTATTCCCTTATTAAAAAAAGGTTAAAGTAGCTTTAGAGAGAAAGCGGGATAAATGTTACTTTGTTGAGAACTTTTCATTTAGATTTGTATACTCGTTGGCATGAGTAAGTTAACAAGAAGTTGTTAGCCGCCGTCGGATGTTTAAACTACGCAGAAAGACGAAACTGAATAATAAGTCATTCAAAGATTTCTGCCTTGATCCGGATCCACCGGATAATTGGCCCCGTCGGCCGTATTGTGTTCAGATGACATGATGTTATCATCCCAGAGCAATCCATCACACCCATCATTCCGCTCAGGCAGACAGATCTCATTCACAGAAGTACTACTCTCGGGCGACGTGACCTCCAGACGGCATCATTGATTTTCAGACCACTGTCACAGTCGAGTTTAAGCCTTAAAACTCATTTCAGCGAGTTACTTGACTTGAGCGAGTTTGACCCCGTTCGGTCACACCAGGGCTCTTTACATTGTGTTTTCAGACGAATAGAGATACTGTAAATGTTGAGGAAAGAATAAGAAAAACAGAAAAGGTCAAATACAACACAGTGCATGGTGGTTATACAACAAGCAAGGTCATTCTAATAAATAATATCTAATATCAGCAGTTTCCCGTTGAGCAAGCCAACACGGCCCTGTGCCGAAGAACCCAAACTCCAATGATAAATCAACGGAGGAAAAAACCTTGGTGTCAGCCGGGAGGACCAGGTCTCCTCTGGCGTGTCACAGCTGCACTCAGTGACTTTGATTTAAAGTTGAAAGTAAAAAGTAAATGTTTATGAGAAATAGGGAGAGCTTATTAGTTGTGATTTAGCAAACTCACTGTCTTTCTGTTTCAGTCTAAAGGAAAGAAGCCGCTGTTTGTCCAGCTCGTCCTGGATAATATCTGGAGTCTTTACGATGCAGTGGTCACTAGAAGGTAACTTGCATTGTTTTGCATCCATTTGACCGCATGTGTTTTTCAGCTGTAACTCGTCTCAACACCATCAGATTTATTTATAATGTAATGGAAAAATGGACATATTTTCCATTAACGATGACAGATATATTGATTTTACAGGAATATGTTTGTCTTCTAAACATCATCAGGATCTTCATGATCTTTTATGTACAGTCCAGTCTTAAAACGTAAATAGATGCAGCATTTGATTTGACATCTGAATCCTAGACCAACATCACCTCACCTGAAGACGAAAACAACTAAAATGATGATTTAAATATTTCTATTGAAATAAAACTAAGAGATGGCAGCGCTCTTAACTGTCCCCAAATGTCCCACTTCACCTTTGAATGAGTAATGCTTGTTCTCTGACACCTCCAGGGACAAAGACCAAGTGGAAAAGATGATGACCTCTCTGGGGATAAAGGTCATGCCTCGTGACCTAAGACACTCGGACCCCAAAGTGCTGCTGGGTGCCATTTGTAGCCAGTGGCTGCCGGTGTCTGAGGCTGTGCTCTGTATCCTTTACCACACAAACACCAGCGATGATCTCATTCGTAACACTTCACATACTTGTGTCATATGCGTCAAACGCGTTTGGCCCCTACAGTTTACAGAGGTCGCATGCGACTAGATTGGGAAACCAAAGCAGAAACAATGCAATCTCTAGTGTGCTGGTCGTCTTTCCCGGTCTCTGTGTAGTGTTGTGAATGTAGATCTCGGATAATTATACAGGAGCTCCAGTGACGTTATTGGGACGGGTCGAGTGGCGTTGTCCACCTCCGTGTCCCGTCGTGATCACACCAGCTGTATGGGAGGAAACACAGAGCCTGTGGGTATTAGAAGCTCCTCGGCGATATGATTGACGTGCCGCACAATTACTGCGACGACAGGTGCTCGCGGTGACACATGTTTACAATGAACCGTTTTGGTAAAATGCCACTCACTCCCTTTAACATGTGATTGAACGATTCTCGAAATACTTCACAAATGTGCAGTTTTGGTCCGCGATGCAGGTGTCGCTTGTTTGTGAATTGAATGTGGTTGACATGAATAGATGTATAGTGAAATGACATAATTGAACGTTTGCAGTCAAATCATCTTTAATTTATTTTGGATTGTTTTTGGATTATTTGCAGTGTTATCATGTTAAGTATTGACACAAATCAATAATTTATTAAGCTATTAATATCATGTTAAGGGCTGTTCAACGATGAATCTCATCCAGAATAAAAGTGTGGTGTTTTCCTTTAGCACATTGGTAAGAGCGTGTCGCTAACGATGCTAAAGTCGTGGGTTTGATCTCAGGGGATTGCACATACTTAGCAACAAATGGATAGGATAATGCTATGTAAGTCGCTTTGGATAAAAGCGACTGCCAGATATGTAAATGTGTTTATATAACATATGACTGTGCACTGTGCATATTAATTTTGTATTTATGAAATCTACACATGTATACATTTTTATATATATATATAATTTAAAATGTATATTAACATGTATTCATTTTTGTATTTTTGATTTTGTAATAAGTCCACAGACATATATTATTAATAAACACAAACTTTTATTCTGGATGCGATTTATCGTGACTTCCCAAGCTACAATTGAAACCCTTATACACGTTTTTAAATATCACAGAAATACCGTACCTCAATTTTGTGCGCATATTTACGATGTAATCTAAATCTCTTTATATCAGAGCTCTAAGCTCAGGTCTTCATGCCTTTCATGAAGTTTAAGCACTTACGTTCACTGACCGATTATAAAGAAGGTTCATTTTCTAGGACTTTCTTTTGATTCATGGAATTTGCCGGCTGTGTTTTCTTGAACCGTGTTACCCAGCGATGGTGTGTGAAAAGCTGCCCAGCCCGGCTGAGATGACGTCCGAGAGAGCGGAGAAGCTGATGTGCGTGGGACTGCGCAGGTTCGAGTCTCTGCATGAGAAAACGCAAGAGCTGAAAAAAGGTGAGCGCATGTTCGCAGATGAAGTCACTCACATGTTTCCCACCGACTCCAGACTCCGTCCGTGACTTCACCGCCACACGCATGTGCTCTTCACTTACCTGCAGATCTTTCTCTCATCTTCTGCTCTCAGGAATCACGTGCTTGTGTGTTTGCTGCTTTCCGTACTTTATTACTTGTATGCCTGAGTCCTTTCATGGTTCATCCTTTTGCATAAAGACATCTTTATGCCGTCTGTTACGGTAGGGTCTTACGTTTGAACAGGAACAGTTCACAAGAAAATGCTAATTCTGCATTTTCGCTTTGAATGTTTTACCAGTTCAAGAACATGTAATATCCCTTATTGTAGTCAACTGAAACACCCTACACATCCATCATGACTTCTTATAAACACGATCCACCGACTTAGTGTCTTAAACAACTTTTGTTTGCCGTCTCTGCTGAGACTTGCTAGAGGCGGTTTTGTTTCTCCATCGTTCAGACGTCTTGGTACCCATTACTGATAAGAGCTTTTAATACAGCGGGCCCTCGGGCTGCGGTTGAACTCCTGCGTTTAAAGGAAAAGCGCTGCTCAGCCGTACATTTTCTAAGAGACATGTCACGTTTTATATTCATAGGAAACCGCACACCGCGTCCCGTCTGTAATGTATTTAAAGGCAGGACTCTGCAATGAAAGTATAAAATCTTTGTTACAGTCATCAAATGAGAGTTTAATCTGTGTTTGTGCCCGCTAGCATTTCTGAATTGTTCGGCTGATGGGACGGCGCCGGTAATCGTCTTTGTGTCGAAGATGTTTGCTGTGGACCCCAAAGCTCTTCCACAGAACAAACAGAGGTATCCAACCTTATGAGTTTTTCTCACTGTATGTATTTAAGCTTCTTTAATAAGTCTGAGATTTTAATAACAAGTCGAAGTCAGTCAGGGGAACATAAACGGATGCTTTCATTTACACTTTGCATTTATCAATTTGCCCAAAACTGCACACGTCTTACATTTGATTTCAAGTAACAGACATGTTTTGCGTTTTAGTTACAAACCATAACCCTGCTCTATACAGTGTAGTCGTCTTTGCTTCATATTGAATTGATCCTCTAGAATTGTATGAAATTCCTCTAGGAAAACTGTACACATTCCTTTAATGTTTCCAGCGGGAGAGCTGTCGGACCCTGAATAATAGATCTGTGTGTGTATGTGTGCTTGTTTTTGAGTAGGTTTGCAATAGCCCCTGGGTTTTACAAACTTAATGGACCTTGTCCAAACAGTGATGTAGCGCTTGATCGATGCGGCACCACGCCTGCTCCTTGCGCGCCCCTGTGTGTTTCTTTGTTTCCGGACTGTGAAAATGTACCCCCCTACGGTAATGTTCCTCACTTAGATCATGTTCCCGTCGGTGTCCCGCGTGCCTGCGCTCAACCAAAATAAATGTTTTCAGTTCTTATCATCAGCCTGGCGATCTTGTGCCAGTAGATCCGTGCCTGTGGCAGGACTGAGAGCGGACACTAGATGGCGCTCTCAGTGAGCCGAAGCCTCGGCAGACTCCTCGACTGACCTCGTATGTAAGGACACGAGTCGCACAGACTCTTTGTTCTGAAGTCAGTGTGTCAGTCGAGCGAACAGACGGCAGCCGTAGCGGGCGGCCCCGTTCAGGACTGACCTCGGATCAGACGTTTTCCGTTCATTGGGTTGCTTCGCTGGAGCTACAGAATGAAATTAAGCAGCTTTGTGAATAATTCAATGGAGCGGATCTTTGTTCTGTCTGTCTGTTCTCAAACGTTCCTCCCACACATGCAGTTTTACACTTGCATGCCATATCTGTCCGCTCTCCAGCTCTTTGTTCTCGGTGCTTGTGTTTTATCGCCTTTGTTCTCACCTTTGAGGTGACAGTCTGCAGCAGGGGTGGGCGGTGGCACCAAACTCTTACATTGCAGGAACGATATGTGCTTTAAATCGGGGAAAAACTACAGAAATTCATATTTTTTGAGTCACTACATGAAATAATTTGCAAATGATCTCATTTCACCAAAAGATGATCATCGTCATCATCATAAATAAATGTTTCTAGTTATGCAAAAGGTAACTTACATTTACATTTAGGCATTTGGCAGACGCTTTTATCCAAAGCGACTTACATTGCATTATCCTATACATTTATATATAGGTATCGGCAATCCCCTGGGATCCAACCCACTAACACTAAACGACGTTGAGATCGGATCAGACGTTTGTTAAAACTATCAAAATGAATATATTCAAATTTAAATCAAATAACAAACAGACATAAATACGAAATGCCGCCACCTAAGCAATAAAATAAAATATGTTTAATAGATAACGTCTAAATGAAAAAAATAAAACAAATAAAAGCTCAACAAAAACTGAAATGATAATAAACCCATTCAGCAATATAAAAAAATGATTAATAAAAGCATAAATGACAAAACACAAAATCTTAACATGAACACTAATCATATCAAAATAAAAGCTCGATTGAAAAATTTCCCAAGCAAAAAACCAAAATAAACTGTAACTTTGAGAAGTCGCACCTCCTCGTCTAGCTGGAGCGAATTGTAGGGCATTTGTCCAGAAACAGATCCCTTCGACACTCTTTGCTCTCTGACCTCACGCTCACTTATGTCGACAGGTAGTCGTGACACTGGAGAGCATGCTGATGTCAACAGGAACTGTCTGAACCTTATCGTATCATTAGAAGCAGATGGCCAGGTGAAGCAGTCCGATGCTTATCGGCACTTTTGACTTTAAGGATTGTTTTGATTGGGAATGTGGAACTCGTGTGACCGCTCACAGATGTTTTTAGGCTTAAGGGGCTTCACGCCCCGTTCAGACCGCCAGCAACAAAGCGAGGCGATGCCATTCATTTCAATGGCGGCGTAACACAAGCGACAGTGACCGTGGACGACAGGAAGTGGGTGTGTCTAGCGACGCAACAAAGTTGAGATTTGCTTTCGGGAGCGACTATGAAGCAGCGGATGTCACTTCATCCGTCTCTCGTCACGGATGTACATCCATATGCGTAGCATACAAAGATACGTCATGTGGGAAGGTAGTGAAAATATACCGTACGTGAAGATTTGTGAAATCAGCGGCAAACCAAAGTTGTTAAAAGCCCTATTCTGTAACGTCGTTACATCTGTTCTGTAATCACAACGTCTGTGATTTTATGTGCCGATTCGGACGGGACTAGTTCTCTTCGGTTATTAGGAGGTACGCTTGGGCATTGCAGAAGATCAGGTGGGCTTTATATGTCCATTGCGTATAGTCATATGACCCAACAACAGCAGCATGCTTATAATAATAATGCCACAGAAATGAAGAAAACATCGTTATTTTATATAATAATTTCTTATTTTTATTACTTAACATTACCATTACGTAATTGAGTGGACAAATAAAGCCGAGTCCCTGACTCATTGCAGTCACTAGTCTTAAACGTTTACGGAAAAAGTCTAGATTTTATTTTTGGTTTTCGCGTAATTGCAAAGCATCCATATCTTTTCTGTAGGAATGATGGACTGTATGGGATTCAGGAAGTAAATATGCGCGTTAGTAAGAGCTTACGGTAGTTAACAGTTTTTTGGCCAAAACACGTAAATAAACACGTTTTTGAAAAGATATAGTCAGCAATCACAGACATTGGGACGGGATTCGATTTCTCAGATGACCACTGAGTTTGCCGAAAACATTGAATTACTTTGTTTTTCTCACACGATCTCTGTAAAAATTCCAGACTCGGCAGATTCGCACGAGATTAATATCACAGAGTACGTCTGAGAAACAAAATTTTCTCCAACCTCCTCCTCTGGTAAAACTAGTCCCGTCCCAAGATTGCAAAAGAGGCACAAGATAGATTTTTAAAGCTGCAATCGATAACGTTTGCATCTCTATCGCCACCTACGTTTGAAACATAAAACTGCAGGTTATTTATCGTACTTGCCTTTACGTTTTCTACATATTAAAAAGCACTGCTTTGCACGATAACTGACTTTTGTATATTTTGAACAAAAATGATACAGTTTCCAGCTTTTAATTTATGATAGTGCACTGAGCTCTTTCAAACAGCATTTATGCCGCTGCAGACTTCATTTTCTTCAGATGTGATCGAGTCTTCCAGGTTCAAACTCGATTATGAATGGAAAAAGAGTCATTTACTTCACTTGATTTAGTCTAACGTTTGCCTTAATCAAGAATGTTGCGGTTAATATGCCATCGCGCTCGGGTCCTGACTTCCGGCTTCCAAGTGTGAGGAACATCGTGCATGCAAGAGATGATGGCAAGAAAGAGGACAAGATTTTATCGCCCCAGTGGGTGTTTTGACTGTTTGAGGTTCATTTTCTCTGTTGAACCCAGACTCTTTCCTCTCGCTCTTGCGGTTTTAAGAAGTAACCATCAGGGTATCCAGGCATGAAGTTCTTCATGACCTGAGATGATCCCTTTCTGTCTTGACTCCAGAGTCCCCGGGTGTTTCCTCAAATATCACTGGATTGGGTTACATTAATCACAGACTTTAAATCGTTTTAATCTTATATTTGTGCTACCCTTACGTTTATTAAATTTGATGTTTTACCTTTATCCCAGCATGAACTTGGATTATTTGGAACGTTCTGCTTCTTCCCAGCGCCAAGGCTTCTGTCGTCAAGTACTTTACTGTTTATATTTACAGCCAAGATTTTCTCTTTCAATTTCTACCCAAATGATGTCCTTCGCTAGCAACAAATGTCACTTGCGAACGGAAGATTTGTTGTGCGTCGTTTCCAATTACAAGCTGTTATTGTGTCAAATTATGCAAGAAGCATGAATGCATTATCTAGTTGTGCGTGGAGGAAAATGAAAGATTTGTAGTGTGATGGACATACATGTATTTTCACTATTAAACATTGGCAGTAGACAAATTCAACTCATTGGTTTTTAAAAATGAAAAGGTTAAATTTATTCAAGTCCACGGACAGTATTATACGTTTTAATTGAAATTGGGGGCGGGGTCTAAATGATGACATGATGCGAGCAATGCTTTCAGCTTGTAAGGTAGCTTTCTCGCCTTTAACAAACCATTAACTAGGACATTTGCCTCAATAAATGCTTATTAATAGTTCATATGATAGTTGTTAGGTTTAGGTATTGGGTAGGATTAGGGATGTTGAATCTGGTTTTGCATCATATGTGCTTTATACGTGCTAATCATCAACTTGATAATAGTGAAAATTGGTCGATACATTAAAGTGTTACCAGCTTTTTTTCACGTCGTCTTTCAGCATTTCACATCTGATCGCCGATATGTGCATAGTGATGTGGGTGAAGATGACATCAGGTGACCTTTGACCCTTTTGAGGATCAGGATACTTAAGGAAAATTGTTAAGACCAGGGATGCGCTCCCCGCCTCAGACCCACATTTCAAAGGCAACGTTCCAACCTCTACATATCACAAGATAATTACTCAAACAAACCTAGATGACCTGTGCTTGACGGACACCTAGAGAAAAAAAGAACACAATGTCGTTAATCATCGTCGAACCTCATTTTGTGAGTTTTGAAACTCCTTCCTAAGCCAGGCCGGAGATTGTGAGCCAGGAGAAGTCTGTTTTTAAAAGGTTGTCCCGTGTGTGCGGTTTGCATGAAGGAACAAGATGTGCTTTTAATTTGTATACGTGGCCCTGAGAGTTTTGTAGTCATGAGGCATCTATAGGAATATTAAAAACTCTGCCGGTAAACCTGTTGAACATGGTTTTCACGGAGGAAAACGGTTTATGGACCAGAATTACTATTATGTTTTTCTCCACACGGGTATCAAAGGGCTAGTTCACCCCAAAATGTTTTGTTCTGTCGAATACAAAGTGAGATATTTTGAAGAATTTAGGAAAACGGTTTAAGGCACCTTTGACTACCATTACATTTATCCTACTATGGAAGTATCCACAGAATGGAAAATTGCTAACATTCTTCCAAATATCTTGTATGTCAGAACAAAGGTATGAAAGCTGTATACATGATGACAGAATTTTCATCTTTGGGTGAACTATCACTTTAAGTCGGACATGTTGCAATTGCACGAACTGCTTGAAGGAACCCGTGAACAGAACCGCATTCCTCCACCTTTGGGGTTGCCATAACGATGATCAATGTGGGTCAGTGTTAGTGTGTGCATGTATGTGATTTGGCGTGTGGGAGTGTTGTCATGCCCCGCATGCAGCGCTAACATGACATCTCTTCTGATTGGCTTCTGGTGACGGGGCTTTTCATTAACGGCACAAGGCAGTTGGTAGGCAGAAAATTGGTTTGACTGTTCAGTGCACAAAACGTGGCACTATTCTCAACTATTTATTATGCAATTATATATTACGCAGTATATATTGTACTGTTTATTATGAGTGTAATTGTTTGGAGAGGCTCAAGACTCCACAACGTAAAGTCACTATGACGTAAAACTGGCTATTCTTTTATTAAGGAATAGTGTAGTGTCGATTATATTTATTTATACAGTATGTGCAAAATTAAACTTCATGTGCCTTTATAAGCGTCAATCGATAAACCCTCCCTTTTTAAAATAAACACCATCTTTATTTGGGACTATACTGGTAGTCCAACGGCCAGGCTTTCAACGATCCAATCCCTACATTTTTTTTTATTCCTCCGGTAAAAAAACCACCACTTTAATTTACAATTTAAGCTGACTTTAAAGAAGTTTCTTTATGATGGTCACAATACTATAATTTTGTTACTCCTTATTAGTCCGACTAAGTCCTTTGAAAATTAGCCGCTTAAAGTGATAGTTCACCCAAAAATGAAAACATTTACTCACCCACTTGTCATGTCAAACCTTTACGACCTTCTTTCTACTGCAAAGAAAATGTGAATGTAAAGATTGACAGTTATCACATGATATTGTAAAGCAGTCCGCACAAAACATTTAAGCACCAATAGTATTTCTTACTGGCAAGATATAAATGTGCCTCTGGTTTGGCGTATTTGTGCTGTTAAATCTTGGTGTTTTTGTATCCCCGCAGGCCTTTGACTCATGAAGAGATCGCCCAGAGAAGGGAACTAGCCAGGCAGCGGCACGCAGAGAGACAAGCGGCCAATCAGAGCGCAGAAAGCCCCGGGTCAATTGATGCTGGAGGGGCTTCAATCCCAGCAGCCACCAGCAGTGTCACAGGCAAGCATACAGTGTGTGTGTGTGTGTATGTGTGTGAATGAGCAGATGGGATGTGTTTGAGGTGCTAATTGCATATACACACATGCCATAATCATATTAATAAAAGTATAGAAGATATGTGATGTGTCATCTGTAATTTATCTTTTAATGCTCATGCTTTTACCTGCAGATTCTTTGTGTGCACAGACGGAGACTCGTTCTGTTAAAGCCGCGGTCGAGGATGAGAGCAGAGAACATTTCGTGGCCTTTGCGCGAGTCTTCAGCGGAATCGTCCGAAAAGGTCAAAAGGTGTTCGTGCTCGGACCCAAATACGACCCGTCGCTGGCTCTCAGAACGGTCAGTGGTCGCCTCAGTCTTCACAACTCGCCTCACGCTTTGTGGCTTTACCATCACAGCGCTCACACCAGCTCTTGAATCATTAACCAAGAATTCATAACGTAATAATCGCACAATTAATAATCCTTAACCCCTCTGAACTCGAGCTCCGGAAAATGAACTGCCGTGTTCGGGTTCATTTCCAATTAATTTCCTCGTGATTGAAGCTGTCTGGAGCTAATTATTACATCATTAGCTCCAAACTATTAAAAGACTCAATGAAGACTCATCCGCATAAGCTCAGCCTTCATCGCTCTTGAAGAACTTTTCAATTTAGCAGGAGAGTCAGCCAATCACAGGAAGATGACTTTATTTTTTTATTGAATCGAATGTCATTAAAATATTCAAATGATTGTTTGTATTAAATCCAGATGTATTGCTAATTGGATTTGGATTAGATTGGATCCCACATTGAATCTGGATGCATCGCGGATCGAATCTGGATTCACAAATCAGTTTATATTGTGTTTTCACAGTTAAGAATTTTTGGTTCCCGAACATGAGGGGAATGTTATATTTCGGTTCCCAGATTATTAGAAAATACGATATTGTTAGTGTTTTTGCCTTTATTTGTACAGTTCTAGTGAGAGAGAGAACAGGAAGCAAAGTGGAGAGAGAAGGGGGTGGGGACCACGAGACGTGAATCGGACCCAGTGAGCAACCGCGCCACGAGTTGGAGCACTGCCCACGAGGCGTGATACTTAAAAGGGAACCTCAAGAAGTTTAACACCCCTAGGATCTCCGTTTTTCCCAAAATGCAATTTAAGGTAGTTTTGGAAGCTTTCTGACTCCATAGATTGCAACGCAACCAAACATCGTAAAATAGTCCTTGCGACTCTGGTGGTTCAGAATTCAATAATATCATCCGATGAAGATGCGCAAACAAACTAAAATAATGACTATGTTCAAAAACTGCGAGTAGACGCATACGTGTGGCGATGACAGCGCTTTCTAAACGCTTCCGGGCTCTTCTTCAGAATTCAGCATCAGCACCACACGCATGCGTAGAGCGATGCTGATACCGGATGCACCTTCATCGCCACACGCAAAACGGAGGTCCTAGCGATGTTAAACTACGTGAGGGTGAGTCATTATTGAGCAGAGGTCCCCCTTAAGGTTCCCAGAATGTTGTCTTAACATACCCTTAATGTTACAAATAATAACCAAAAGGGAACCAGAAACTAGCGTTGGAGGAACGTTCTGTGTTTGCTGGGTTCTTTTTGTTTATTGTGTAAATTGTCGTCCTTTATGATTCTGATCTGGAATATTTGTTTTTTTGCTTTAGCTGCCGGAAGACTGTTCGGCATCTGATGTTTTGCCTGCCGTCCCTCACATGGCCTGCTGTACGGTGGACAGACTTTACCTGCTGATGGGTCGTGAGCTGGAAGAACTGGATGAAGTTCCTTCAGGAAATGTTCTCGGTACGTCTTGTTGTTTCCACCTCACAGATGCGTGATGTGTTTGATTCTGTTTCGATCCGTGTCAAAGATGAAGGGAACGTGGTATTATGATATATGATGGATTACCCACAAATCATTGTGCGACACGGAATGTTTCTCGGTCCCTGGAGGTTACATTCCTCAACCGTGGCGTCAGACAGCGGTTGAATATCAGTTGTGTTTATTGTCTTATGCGGTCTTCAGTTCCAACGGTGAAGAACCGTTCAGTGTCCCTGAGATCTGGGTCAGCGTTCGGATAGATGAGACACCAATTACATTTACAGTTCCCGGCGTTCTGAACGTCAGAGATCTCTCTCTCAGTTTCCGGTGTCCAGAAGCTCCGTCATCTCTTTAATGCATAATACACTTGTGCAATGATTAGATCATTGACTTTATATACTTTGGTGTGCGTAAAGTAGAATATGTATATGCAAAAGTTTATACTAATACAACAGTATTTTACAGGTCTGCTGCATTGCACATAAGAAGCACATCTAGCGGTCAGTTGTCTGTATAGGCTGTACAGTTCATAGACGGGGTCATGTAGATTGCAGATGTGTTTTGTCGACTGACATTAAGTGTTTTTTTTATATGAGAGTTCGTGTTTTGTTACGGTAATTCAGGACTCATTTGACAAGAATTGACTTTACGAGCAGATTAGCTTGAACATATTGTAGTTGTAAAAAGGGTGACGGTTCTTTTCATTAGCAGCTGCAAATTATTCACGTTCGGTGTCAGATTTTATTGACGCGGAAGCATATTATTATAATATAAAAATGTCAGCTTACATTCTGAGTTTTTCCTCATGATCGACGGGAGTGCTCGAATCTCAAATCCTGCATACATGGACCGACCGCGCAGTCGTTGTTTATTTCATGAGGGCTTGATAAATTATTAAAGGACCTGTGCATTAATGCATCAACATTTTCATCTAATGCAAGCGTAAGCACCTGTCAATAAATGCAAGGGCACTGAGTGGACATTAGCGAGCATTATGTCATAATTCAATTTGAGCATCGGGCTTCCATACGGCCCGAACCAGATTTATGTGTCCTTAGCGAGCGCTCAAATGTCAGAGGTGAAGAGTCAATGCATTAGCATTAGACCTGGAGATGGGTCGGGTTAGGGAACAAAGAGCAAGAACGGAAATCGCTGTTTTATTGTTTTTGTTACGTGGACGCCGCGGTCAGCGACTGCAGCCGTGAGGGTCAGTCGATCGTACGCTAGCCCACATTTCTGCTCGATTGTTGTAAAACAAAGTGCGGAGGAGTTCACATGCGAGAGGTGAAAGAGAAGCTCTTTACATGTGGATGAAAAATGCGTCTTTCAACCGCATGACAGGTTAAAAGCCGCTTGGCTAACCGGACCCCCCCAAAGACAAAACTCAAACCAGACACGGTCTGAAAACATCGCTCAACACGACTTGTGTCATACAGCCAAAGCCAGACTGAAGAGGGAATGAAATACAGCACAGATGAAAAGAAATGAAGAGTGTGGGCAGGGACAAACAATCTCTCTCTCTACAGAAGCTTCTCTTTATCTGCACAGAAACAGAAAATGAGGAACTAAACGTACGGCCCACAAACAAATACTCTTGTGATGGGCTGTTTTGGTCCAGTAGTGTTTGCTGGTTACTACAGTTAGAAAACTCAATATTTTAAGATTGTTTTCAAAACAGTTTCTTAAAGTTTGAAATCTGTTTTACGGTTCGAGGAATTTCATTTGAATATAAATTGATTATTATTGTTCAATACATTTTTACGATTGTATTTGGCTAATAGCTTACGATAATAAATATTGATTTATAGATCATAATATTAACTAATATTACGTCGCAACAAATTGTTAAATTGCAACTAATGTTTGCGATATACTGAAATAATAAGAACGTTCTGTTCTTGGAGGTCTTTCTGATCTTTGTCTTTATCTTCTCCATGTTTCTTCATGTACCTCGGCAAGCGCTGAACATTTACATCACGCGGTATATACATAACAGAAAACTACGTTAAGTTCATTTTCAATCTTGATGTATTAATAGCGCAACACAAGTAATGAACACAGCAACTTTTTGGAAAATACTACGGTTGTTTATTTTTTGTTAGAAATGAGATGCAACTGTTTATCAAATTCTGCCGTTTTGTGAAGGATTTTTAATGGTTTATCTTATTTGTGTCATGTGCCTGTAAGAGTAGATATCCGCAGGTCAGCATCTGGAGAAAATTCTTCTCTCTTTTTTTATATGCCTGACATTTTTTTATTAACTTTTG